>NC_060144.1:546063407-546374771 GCF_021461385.2 Schistocerca piceifrons
GCACTGCATCCTTTGCGATGAGGTCCACTTAATCATCCGATAATGCCTAACGGTCACCGCAAGGACGCGCTTCCGTCACGGAAACTTCCCGTCGCTCTCGTAGGATATGAACCACAGATTACCTAAAGTTTTGGAGAAACAACATTAGAAGATAATCTATGCCAAATTCTTTTCGTGTATTTTGTGAACGCGATGCTCCTCAACTCGTAAGAATTTAAAATATGTCATACTTCAACTGGGAAGAGCTGCCGATAGCTACCTTTTACTGACAACCGGTTCCAATTTTCAGATCTTCCACATCTACATCTGTATCTACATCTACTCTCCGCAAGCCACCATACATTACATAGCCGAGGGTATCATGTACCTCTACTAATAATTCCTTTTTCCATTCCAGTAGCAAACAGAGCGAAGGAAAAACGACTACCTAGTTTCAGTTATTGCCATATAATCTATTATAAATAACTGTAAGATTGTTGTGCTTTGAAGACTGAAACCTGTTGTGAACAAATCATTATCTAAAAATGGGTCTGAGCACTATGGGACGTAACATCTATGGTCCTCAATCCCCTAGAACTTGGAACTACTTAAACCTAACTAACCTAAGGACATCACACAACACCCAGTCATCATGAGGCAGAGAAAATCCCTGACCCCGCCAGGAATCGAACCCGGGAACCCGGGCGCTGGAAGCGAGAACGCTACCGCACGACCACGAGCTGCGGACAAATCATTATCTACTCCGGCGATTTGTAACATGACGTTTTTGTCCTGTTCGTATGCTATCGGGAGCAGCAAGTAACTTCGGGCAAGTAACAAATAGACAGGCAATTTTTACACTGTTATCTCCTCTATCTTCTGGTCAGAAAATGGAATAACTTGCAAATTCATACTGAAATTTTTGGACATTGTAACCTACACACGTAAATGTGGAGATTTTCCCAAGGAGAGCTTCTGTGACATACTATGGACTGTCAGGTTACAGGACCATTTCTGCGTTTTGCTTAATATACACCTTTTGGAATCCATGGTATGACAAGAACATGAAACGCACCAAGGCTGGGCACCTCGATGCGTTGTGCCACGTCCTATAGCGTACTCTCAGTTCTGTTTTCTTGATCCTGTTAGGAATGGTAGGTAAATTTGTGAGTAACTTATTTCCAAGTGTTCTATCTGATAATAGTGTTAACTTTCATGCTTTGTGAAGAAACATCTGTATATTGTAACCTCTACAGTTGTTATGTTGTGACGTTGGCTTTTCTCCTCTCTGATGTTCTCGGAATTAATTTTCTCGAGGAGCAGCTCAACTGCAGCCCATGTACAGAAGTGTAAAAATGTGTTGTTTTGACAGAGATTTATTTGTGGCCCGAAAATCGTTTTCCCATGCTAAAGCACAATCAAAGCTGCAGAAGTATCTGTATCAAAAGAAAAGATTTATCAGTAGGTGGGTGTTCTGCGAAGCGACTGTAGTCGCAGACACAGACGGTAACACGTTTATTCCATTTAAACATGTTTTTTATGTCTGCGGGGAAAAGAGCGAGTTGCTGTGCTAGCATTATTAGAGAAGAAAAAGAGTGGCAAACGCAACGTCGCTGCACCACTTCAGAGCTAATTAGTGTGTTTGCTGTGTTCCTCGCCTTTTTTGCTCAATAACTTAAAAGAATCATGTTTATTGGCGGTTATGATGACGTGTTACTAGAATCTATTATATTTACCGTGGTCTCTGTATGCACAGGGTTTTTCAAGTATGATCCCACCCTGTGATCACCACATGACGCTGCGGCCCGTTACTCTAACACTGCGGATGATGGCGTATCGGGTTTAACCGAGAGCCGGGGGGGGGGGGGGGGAGGGGGGAGGGGGGAGAGAGGGGCAGAGGGGGGGTTGTCTATACGAGGTAGAAGAGGCGCAGGGCAGAAGTCCCGGAAAGTCGTTCTGACATTTAGCGTTGAAATGGAGTGTCAGTAGCATCTGGTCACACATCTGTGCACACACTAAAGTTGAAACGTTATAAAGTAACTTTGGTGTGTGGCCTGATCAACTCAGATGCTGTTGCTTGACATCGGTACTGCAAATGGTTTTTCAGTCTGTGCATGATGGAGAGGTAATCCATCTACCAATGAAGTGGCCCACACAATACTTGTTCTGCTGATTCTTAAGCATCACCAATCACGATTAACAGAAGAGATAGTGAATATCTAACAAAAAATGGCACATTTCGTCACGGGATCGTTTGGTAAGCGGGACAGCGTTACAAAGATGCTCAACTAAATTCAGGGGCAGTGACTGCAAGAGAGGCATAGTGGGTCACGGACTAGGCTACTGATGAAATTCCGAGAGCGTACGCTGGAAAGCAAGGTAGCATGAGGAGTATAAATGCTCATGAGATACAGCTAGAGATATAGATGTTGGTCTGAAATGGTCTGTTTTCTATTGTAGCGCGCAAAATTTGTCGGGAAAAGTGAACTTGCAGGATGGTCGACGCTGGAATTACGGAAATCCCCATCACTTCCGTCAAGATCCTCTGCACGACGCGGAACAGGGGAGTGTTGTTTGCTGTTAGTGCAACCAGAATTATCGAATCGATCTTTTACAGCCAAACCAAAGCTTCCGCTACGTTTCTGAAAAATTAATTCACTTGTAACACTTTCATGCAGATGTGCTCTTTGACCATTCATTATTGTATATATACTTGCTTTTATCTTTATGTAAATTTACATGTACATGATGTATGAATTAATTTGTTTATTTTGCTGTATAATCAATTATGTATACTATGTAAATATCGCTGAGTAATCGCTGAGGGAATTTTAGGGAAACGTTAGGTTTTTGTCAACGAATAAGTATCGTTGGAGTAGCGGCGTCTCTGTTACGTCAGAGAGCGCGCGCTACACAGAGAGAGAACACTGGTGTGAGACTTGGTGAAGTGCGGACACATGGATGGCGTGCACTTTACTGGAGGAGGGATTGTTTAGCGGCACATGGCGAGTGATGAGCGTGGGCGGTGGAAATACTGGCTGCAGCAACATCAAGAACCCGCCACGCCAATATCATTGCCAATAACTCCCGTGCTCGCTAATTATCATGGAAAGGAGCCAGCAGCAGTAGCGTCGTCAGCGACTTCATCACGGCGAGAATGGACTGGAGTAAGTGTGCTGCATCACAGCTTACTGTCAACTAGTTTTGTAACGGCGTTACTCAGCTTTGTGGAGTTATCGAGTGAATAATTACCATAGTTTAAACAAAACTCTTTACCCGTGATTCTCCTAAAAACATTCACCAAGTGGGTTCCTGTCCTGTCCTATTGTTACAATAATCCGAGTACCGTTTATGAAAAATGAAAATTGCAGTGCCAGCTAATTTTACTTATGAACTAAATGATTCAGTTAGATTAAAGATTTGAACTTAAAGCATTCAGTGATTTCAGTCTCACTAACTTTAAATTTGAACTTTAATCTGAGGCGATCTAATTGTTGCAAATAGTATATCAACTAATCAAATTAAAATGATTCCTGGCACTATGAACAAAAGCACTAACTAGAATTAATGAGTGAGTGCAAATATCAGTGATTATTTTAATTTGTTGTTAGTAAAGTTCTGGTTCACATGTTGACTTGCAGTCGTGCTAAAGTATAATAATTACATTTTTATACAGTAATTATCAATTTCTACTTCCCTCTTCAGATGTCACTAGAGTTTCTTTTAATTATAGTTTGCCATTTTCCAAAATTCATATGAAAATAGTAGGCGTTATTGTGAGGTAGCGCCATTGTCACTTACAACAGAAAGTAACCATTAATCTAAGTGTTATGTTGTATGTTTTCAAAATTTCAGCTCTGATAGTTAATGATATTTCGAGTGCAAACTACTTTCTTTCTCGCTTTATTACGCAAATGTTTCAATTGTTTTTGCTAACGTTTGTGCAGCCCTCTGTTGCCGCGCGTCTTCGTGTAATTCTTGACATTGACTGTTCGGCTCATTAATTCACCTACCGAACAGAAATTTTGCCCAATTGGGCTGGCGACAGTATTTCTTTTAGCTATAATTATTTCAGTAACTCTTATTATTCTGTTCCGATCCACGTGGTACTGCTTCTCGTTGGCACTGTACGTGAATGATAGCACAAACCTTTCGAACAACCACACTAAATTTTACGGTAATTAAGTAGGTGGAATATGTTGTCCTAGAAGACATCTTGTTGTTAACTCCCCCCCCCCCCTCCCAATTTATCGACTTTATATTGAATCTTCGGAACGATAGCCTTTTCAAAATTTTATTGCAATTGTTTAGGCATATGCTTACACGGTCATATATTTCTAACATTGTCGATAGAAGGGAAGGGGGACGTTACACACTTACAGTTGGTTTATATATAGGTAAGCTATCTAGAAACTAAAATAGACTGTAACTTTATATTTCGTATAATTACTACTCGTTGATTTCATTGGTAAGTGTTTGAAACAAATAACAATTTTCAGCTAATTCACGAATTAATAAAAATAACACTATTTTTAAAAAAAATTTCTAACGTAATAAGTACTTGTTTATTACTAATTAAGTTCTCAGTCCTACGTTAAATGAACTATCTACCATCGGGACGTATATATCCCACTATAGGTTATCAGTGAACCAATGCGAATTTGTTGCCTGTTGTTGCTATGTGGCAATATCGAACTGGTAAAGAGAAGCCTGCTAGTGATTTACAGAATTGTTACAATTACAGATTCCACCTTTAAGCTGTGCTGTCTTCAACATTCACTGCTAATCCTCTGCTCCGAATTGTTGTAACGAATTACACTGAGGTGAAAAAACTCAAGGGACACCATATATACAGTTGGTGGTATTATTGCGTACATAAGGTATAACATGCCAGTGCATTGGCGGAGCTGTTATTTGAACTCAGGTGATTAACAGACTTAGAATGTGAAATGGTAGTTGAGTTAGACGCATGGCACATTCTATTACGGAAACGGTTAGTGAGTTCAATATTTCGATGTCCAGTGTCAAGCGTGTGCCGAGAACACCAAATTTCAGGCATCACCTCTCACCACGGACAATGCAGTGGCGGACTGCTTTCAATTAACGACCGAGAGCAGCGGGGTTTGCATATAGTTGTCAGTGCTAACAGACAAGCAACACTGCTTGAAGTAACCAGAGAAATCAACGTGGGACGTACGAAGAACGTATCAGTTGGGACAGTATGGTGAAATGTGACGTTAATGGGCTACGGCAAGAGACGACCAGTGCGAGCAACTTTGCTAACAGCACGAGTCGCCTGCAGCTCCTCTCCTGGGCTCTTGACCATATCGGTTGTACGATAGACGACTGGAAATCTGTGGTCCGGTGAGACGAGTCACGACTTCAGCTGGTAAGAGCTGATGGTAGGGTTTGAGTGTGGCGCAGACCCAACGAAGCCATGGACCCACGTTGTTAACAAGGTGCTGTGCAAGCTGCTGGTGGCTGCATAATCGTGTGGGCTGTGTTTACAAGGAATGGACTGGGTACTCTGGTCCAATTGAACCAATTATGGACTGGAAAGCGTCGTGTTCGGTTAATTCGAGACCTTTTGCAGTCGTTTATGGATTTCGTGTTCCCAAACAATGATGAATCTTTCATGGATGAAAATGTGCCATGTCAGCGGGCCATAATTGTTCGCGATTGGTTTAGAGTACGTTCTGGACAATTCGAGCGAATGATTTGGCAACTCAGATCGCCCGACATGAATCCCATCGAACAATTATGGGAATTAATCGAGAGGTCAGTTCGCGCACAAAATCTTGGACCGGCAACACTTTCGCACTTATGGACTGCTGTAGAGGCAGCACAGCTCACCGTTTCTGCGGGGGACTTCCAGTGGCCTGTCGAGTCCACTCCACAGCGAGCTGCGGCACGCCGGGCAAAGGGAGATTTGCCACGATACTAGAAGGTATCCGATGGCGTTTGTCATCTCAGTATATCCCGCGCCTGCAGGTGGGCAACGTAAACGACAGATTAGCAAAACGTGCTGCTGTCACCCCTTCGCGGAACTTCAATGAACTGCATGCTCGTATTGACGTTTGCCGCGTCGCAAATGTTGCCCACAATGAACAGCGGTAATGTTAGTTGAAAGCTTGGCAACATGCTCTCTGTACTGAGGTGTGTCTGATTTCTGTGTGTAGGGTAGCTGTTACGCTGTCGTCTTCTGAAACCCCAGAGGAACTTAGGAATAACCCTCACTGTGTTTTAAAACCAAACGGCGTGAAATATATTGTTACTTCTTACTACTGTGTTGCTTTAAATAAACATACTCCGAAAAAAATCGTTAGCTAAAGGGTTAAAAAGTGGATACCACCAAGTCTAGGCCTCCGGCACGAGCATAGTGTTTCTGTAATACAGATGGCCATGAGCAGGATGAATAGTTCAGTAGTTCAAATCCACTAACTCTTCAGTTACTTAAATGTTTACAGTGACACGCCTACCCCTTAGTGCTGCTTTCAACTCCATATGGCCTCTTGTTCTGAAGTTGTCTCCATGATGCCAGTAAGGGAATGTGCTGCAACAATTACTTCTGTCCAGACTTATGGTTTCCTGTGGACGTTCTGCAGCAGTAAGGCGAGGATGAGTTATTCCACTGGAGTCCAAAGAAGTAGCAGATTCATGGCACTCCAAAGCGCTTATCATCCCGTCGCATGTAGTTCGGTACATATCCAGGTCGCAGTCTTCACTTATATTTATTTCTTAAAGGTGTGTCAATGTCATTCCTCTCTTTAGAGTTAAGCCTCAATCTGTTTTCGGGATACTTCCCAGGCAATTATATTCAGTTTAGGCCTCCCTGACTCGTACCTTATGATGCTGTATACTGTTTATTGCCATATTTTAGCTCTTTTGTAATGGGTGACATTTCTGAAATGAGTACTAAGCCCAACAGGTCCAGCGGTCCAATACCCCCACAGACTGTGATTAGGTCTTTTACAATGACAGATACTATGCTGTTATAAGGTCTAGTTTAAGTTTATAGTCGTGTTTAGTTCTATGAACACACGCTACCGACACAGCCATCTGGAATGCTAAATGGCGCAACGATTGTCTAGGACTTTTTATCATGGTAACTCCCGTCTAATCCATTATTTTTATGATTGTGGACGATTCGCCATCTGCCTCACTATGCGATCAACAAACGAAGCGTCATGCAGCGCCTGATGCCTCTGATGTGATACAGTACTGGTTCTCGCGCATGTCTGGAGACGGAGCTATGCTTACGTAAACTTGTTTTAACCATCCCTCTCACATAATAGAGTGCTGGTTGCGTAGTATGTACAAAATGGTTCAAACGGCTCTGAGCACTATGGGACTTAACATCAGAGGTCATCAGTCCCCTAGAACTTAGAACTACTTAAACCTAACTAACCTAAGGACATCACACACATCCATGCCCGAAGCAGGATTCGAACGTGCGACCGTACCGGTCGCGCGGTTCCAGACTGAAGCGCCTAGAACCGCTTGGCCACACCGGCCGGCCATAGTATGTACACCGAAGGTCAAAATAATGAAATAAAATAAATGAGAAGCAGGAGCACTGCAGTCCATTGGCGTCATTTTCACACAGGAGGAAAGTACAGAGAAGATCGTAGAGTCGTAGCTGATGCCGTGAGAAGTGGACAAAATCGAATAGACAACATGGTCGGAAGACGCCGTCGTGGGTCAGGCTCAGAGGTGGCCAGCTGATTAGTCTCCCGCTCTTACGTTGCGTCAAGACAGCAGAGTTTGCTGGCACATATTTGAAGTGGCGGCGTCCCCATTTCAGACGCGGACAGCCTGTGTCGCAGCCATCACATTGGCGGTACTGGCGAGCAGTTGGGAGCATAGCGCTTCAGGGATGTGAATAATACTAGTATCGAAACTATTGGATGGTGTTGGGAAAAACAATGTCCTTTCAGTAATAATATAATGGCAGTTAAAATGCACACAGTATCAATGTACTTCATGGGGAACACAAGTGCAGCAGTAGAAATTACATACAATCTGCAGGTTGCAATAAATATATTGTATTTCAGCAACATTTACCAATAGTGTGAAACATATATTCATAAGCAAGAAAAAGTGGTTCTGACGTTGATTCTATACTCTGGAACAGTCACATAAAAATCCCGCAACTTATATAAATAATATTACACATACACTCATTTCCTTGGAAAAGTATTTTGAGTACTGATTTCATGCTCACTTGTGCTCATGCTAACACAACATAATTCTCATATTTTGCCTAGTATTCAATATGAGTGCTTCGATCTTAAGAAAAGATTTGTTTTAAATGAGTGTGTTTGTCTCAAAGAAAAGCTTTGTCATGATGCATTGTAACGTTAAATTTGTCGAGACCTGCATTATGCTTACGTTTGAATATTTGCTCTTTACGTTTGTATTTGGTTTTTTTCTCAAGTTGATTCATGAAAACAGTTTACGTATTTCTGGTTGTACTCTAACTAATACCGATAGTGCTCGAAAAAAGCTTAGAAATACAATACGTTTCGTTACTGTCGGTATTAGTACTTTCGCATCGACATTTTCGGAATATCGATACAATTTCAATCGTTGATATAGCGATAAAAGATGGTATCGAATAATTTATTGAAACGTTTCTATGTATGCGAGACATCAAGCTCGTGTATAGCGCTCATTGCATACACAGCAAAATGGACTCACAGCCGGCGTAACGCAACTGCTTGTTAACATAGTGCAAAGGAGAGCAGGTAGGTTCAACAGCGGCAAATTATTCTCAGCAACCATACAGTGAGTTTGTAGGTCCTTAATCTGGGAAAATCAAGAATGTATATATTCTCTCCTACTCATTATAGGCAGAACACAGTTTATGATCGCTCGCACTGGCAGTGACTTAGAGACCGGCGGAACAACAGGCAGTTCCCGCGGTCGACGGAGGCGGGGTTTACAGGGTGAATGACTAGCCAAAATAAAGTCCGGAGCATAGCAAAGGTCATCGAAAGTGTGTGTCAACAGTCCGGTCATTATTTTACCAATAGCAATTATTAAAGACTTCAGAGAAAAGCGAGAACTACTAAGCAGCTGCAGGTCCGCGGTATTTATGGATGCTGTAGCGTCAGTGAAATGTTCAAATGGCTCTGAGCACTATGAGACTTAACATCTGAGGTCATCAGTCCCCTAGAACTTATAACTACTTAAACCTAACTAACCTAAGGACATCACACACACCCATGCCCGAGGCAGGATTCGAACCTGCGACTGTAGCTGTCGCGTGGTTCCAGACTGAAGCGCAGTGAAATGTCCGCGGTGGTGGTGGTGCCCTGTGTGGCAGCAAGATGCAGCCATGGTACGAAGCCCAAAGAATCTATGACATTTCCTCCATACTGAAACTCGGGCTGGATGGGGAATCAAATCACTGTTAGATATTAAGACCCTATCCTCTTTAATCGGCACAAGGGATCAGAAATGGACCAGCATGCATTGGCTCTGTCGAGGAAGGGGGAGGGAGATGAAATGCCCACCACAGGCAGCTGCATTATTTCCTCGCAGTAGTCGGCTGGGCCAGACATCGACAGTTGTGGAACAGCCAACCAATCGGTTTCTGTGGCGCCACTTGGTCCTGTCTGCAGGGGAGTGCGTCTAGCCGTGGTTCACATAGGGACAATGGTTTGGTCTCCAGGGACACCTCAGGAAGAGACCGTTCAGCCTCCATCGATTTCTTGATGACAGGTATCTAGCTTTAGTAAGAACCGAAGTGGCTTAGAAGGTGGAAGTGTTTCCATATATATCGGATCTCATTGGTGGTCACAGTCGACCCCTGTTCGCCCCTAAAACAAGGGAGAAGTTTGTAGTGGGTTGTGATGTCCATACGCAATATAATATTATTGTAATATTCCGGCTGCGACGTCGACGATCTGTCGATGAAGAATTGCAACGAATGTTGAACTGGAAGTTGATTGAGCCATCCACAAGCCCATACTGTAGTCCTTTATTGGTTGTCCCTAAACCAGAGGGCAAAGTTCGGCTAGTTTTGGACGCAAGACAAATAAGATTATAGTTCCTGTCCGCACTCATCCAGAAAATATTAATGAGCTTATATAGAAGTTTCATGACAAGAAATTCTTTTCAAATTGTGATCCCAGAAATTCTTATTGGCAGATAATGCCAAGTCCTGAATCGAGGAAGTACACAGCATTTGTTTATACAGGGAGGAGCTATCATTTTAAGCTTCTTCCATTTGGCCTAAATGTTAGCTCTGGTGTGTTTATCCAGGCACTGGATGCTGTTTTAGGACCTGAACTGCTAAGTCAACTTACGGTTTTTGTCGGTGATATTATCATTGCTGCATCTTCTTGGGAAGAACACATTAACCTCTTGGCCAGAGTCATAAATGCATTTAATAAAGCAGGCGTGACAGCTAACCTGCAAAAATCTCATTTTTCATCCGAACCGATCCGCTTCCTCAAGCATATAATAGACAATAAGGGAATAATGCCGGATTCAGCGAAGGTGAGCGCCATCAAGAATTTTACCACACCATCAAACAAGAAGCAGTTAAAATCTTTCATAGGAATGACGACCTTCTATAGGCGATTTTTAAACAAACAGATGATGAATGCAGAGCCCTTACAGCAGCTTCTACGAAAGAACGTTCCGTGGAGGTGGACAAATGACTGTGTAGTTGCATTCCAGCTTATCACAGACACTCTTGCTGATGCAAAATTGTTACACCACCCAGACTTTGGAGTTTGGTTTGATGACTGATTCATCGAGCGTTGGTTTAGGTTGCTGTTTCTTTCGAATCAATGACATCAATAATCAGCCAACGTTCTGTCCCAAAGCTTACGCAAGTCGCGTGTTATCATGTTGTGAGCGCTCCTACGCAACCACAGAATTGGAAGCTTTGGCGGTTGTGTGGGCGTTTCAAAAATTCCACTATTACTTGTCTGGAGCACGCACTACCGTGTACTGCGTTCATCAAGCAACCTTCTTCACCCTCGTCTATCACACTGAGTCTTTTCTTTACAAGAATATAATTTCAGAGTTGTATACATAAAGGGACAACATAGACAGATCACAGATGCTTCATCTAGACTACCTGAAAGTTTGGAGAACAATAGCACTGTGGGACATGAGAAGCAACATAGGATCTTGCTGATGAAAGATTTGGAATCCACGAGATATTATTTATGTGTAGTAACCTATCTGTCCTCCAGCAACGAGATGATCATTGGTCTATAATTCTGAATAAACTGAATCACCCAGAACAAGGGCAGCTCTGAAGATATTTCAAAGTAGTTGATAATGTTTTGTTCCACAGGAGGTCTGATACTTCAGATAAATGGTGTGTATTTGTACCAGAAGACTACGTGGAAAAGCTCAAACTGCACACTCACTATGTTCAGGGAAAATTTGGCTTACTTAAATGTGCAAGCAAGATAGGTAGCTATTGTTACTTTCCGAATTTCAGGAGAAGAGCAATGCAATATCAGGGCAAGAAGAAGCAGTAAGTACATGTTAGATTTCTGGATACGTTTTCTAAGTATGTAGTGTTGTACCCAATTCGATCATTCACCAGCAAATCCCTTATCAGAAAATTGTTTTCTGATTTTATTCCGTCAGTTGCGAAGCCAAGAACGATTCTAACTGACAATGCAACGATTTTCACGTGTTACACTTGGAAGTAGACTTCACGGGAAGCAAATATTATACATGTCAAAACGTCATGAGAGAATCCCGGAGCGAATCCCATCCAACGTGTATCTAGAGAGTTAAATCGTTTTGTAAGAACCTGCTGCTCAACGAAGCAAACCAAGTGGATTGATCTGTTGGAAGACATCACTACAATCGCAAATAACATACCGCACACAACTACTGGTTTTACTCTGCAAGCATTGCTCCTGAATACTGAAGAGTATTATGAGAGAGTGCAAGAATTACCGAGGATACCCCGAAATAGGATCTCTTGGGAAGAATAATTTCCTGGTGCTTACCTCAACATGAAAGGGATAGCTCTTAGGAGAAAGAAGAGACACAACGAGGGATTAAAGAGAAGACAGTATTATAATGTTGGAGATTTGGTACTACTGATATCTCATTCAAGATCTTTATTTCTGGAGAAGAGGACCAGTAAGTGGCAAAGAATATACCATGGACAATATGTTATCATTAAAGGCCACATCCAGGTGCATATCTGTTGCCATATCCAAACACGTTGAAAATAAAGGGTGTGTGCTCTTGTTGTTGTTGTTGTTGTTGTGGTTCAAATGGTTCAAATGACTCTGAGCACTATGGGACTCAACATCTCTGGTCATCAGTCCCCTATAACTTAGAACTACTTAAACCTAACTAACCTAAGGACATCACACACATCCATGCCCGAGGCAGGATTCGAACCTGTGACCGTAGCAGTCGCGCGGCTCCGGACTGAGCGCCTAGAACCGCTAGACCATCGCGGCCGGCTGTTGTTGTGGTCTTCAGTCCTGAGACTGGTTTGATGCAGCTCTCCATGCTACTCTATCCTGTGCAAGCTTCTCCCTTTCCCAGTACCTACTGCAGCCTACATCCTTCTGGATCTGCTAAGTGTATTCATCTCTTGGTCTCCCTCTACGATTTTTACCCTCCACGCTGCCCTCCAGTACTAAATTGGTGATCCCTTGATGCCTCAGAACATGTCCTACCAACCGATCCCTTCTTCTAGTCGTGCCACAAATTTCTCTTCTCCCCAATTCTATTCGATACCTCCTCATTAGTTATGCGATCTACCCATCTAATCTTCAGCATTCTTCTGTAGCACCACGTTTCGAAAGCTTCTATTCTCTTCTTGTCTAAACGATTTATCGTCCATTTTTCAGTTCCATACATGGCTACACTCCATACAAATACTTTCAGAAACGACTTCCTGCACTTAAATCAATACTCGATGTTAACAGATTTCTCATCTTCAGAAATGCTTTCCTTGCCATTCCAGTCTACATTTTATATCCTCTCTACTTCGACCATCATCAGTTATTTTGCTCCCCAAATAGCAAAACTCCTTTACTACTTTAAGTGTCTCATTTCCTAATCTAATTCCCTCAGCATCACCCTACTTAATTCGACTACATTCCATTATCCTCCTTTTGCTTTTCTTGATGTTCATCTTACACCCTCCTTTCAAGACACTGTCCATTCCGTTCAACTGCTCTTCCAAGTCCTTTGCTGTCTCTGGCCGAATTACAGTGTCATCGGCGAACCTCAAAGTTTTTATTTCTTCTCCATGGATTTTAATACCTACTCCGAATTTTTCTTTTGTTTCCTTTACGGCTTGCTCAATATCAGGGAGAGGCTACAGCCCTGTCTCACTCCCTTCCCAACCACTGCTTCCCTTTCATGTCCCTCGACTCTTATAACTGCCATCTGGTTTCTGTACAAATTGTAAATAGCCTTTCGCTTCCTGTATTTTACCCCTGCCACCTTTATAATTTGAAAGAGAGTATTCCAGTCAATGTGTGCCCTTATAAGAATTTATAAATGTTCTATAAATAATTCTGTGTATTTTTATGTATGTCATGATTTGTGTAACTACATGATCTGTAAATAGTGGTTATTTAGGTTATGTAATTTGTTTCCTATGATATGTGTTAATATGTCACCACTGAGAGCCACGAACTAGTGTTCTAAAATGAATGAACTTTTGGTCCAGGTGCAGGAATATAACAATGCGATTTACTAATGGCTACTTTCAAAAAAAATGGTTCAAATGGCTCTGAGCACTATGGGACTCAACTGCTGAGGTCATTAGTCCCCTAGAACTTAGAACTAGTTAAACCTAACTAACCTAAGGACATCACAAACATCCATGCCCGAGGCAGGATTCGAACCTGCGACCGTAGCGGTCTTGCGGTGCCAGACTGCAGCGCCTTTAACCGCACGGCCACTTTGGCCGGTGGCTACTTTCAGCATGCTTGATTTTCTTGTCGGTTGTTAGTACTTGTAGGATAATCTGCATATTGTTTTTTTCTGATTCTGTAGGTTAGTCTATTTTTTTGCAAGTTTATTTTTTTGTCTTAGCGTTAAGTGAGTTTCGAGGATTATTTCGTCTGAATAGAGTATCCTATCTCTTTTCCTGTTCTTTTGTCCTTTATTAGTCTAGTGCTCTAGTTGTTTTATAACTTTCAGATCGTTAGACAATTTTTTTTTTTTTTTTTTTTTTTTGGTGCTGATCAGGTTATGAGCGTATATTAGATCACAGACGGAAGCATTGTTGCTGTTTGACTGCAAAGGTAAAACTTGAAAATATTATTTTGTACATGTGATTGTTCTATAACATTATGTGTTGTTTTCTGTCGCGATTACTGTCTCTCGTGCTAACTTGTGACTGTTCTAGACAGTATTCTTAGGAATTGTGTGAAATCCCCTTCAGCGATATAAAGATAATGAACTTTGTCCTGTGATTTGTTTCAGGCCTGTGTCCTATCTGACAACGGAACTTCAGCGGAAGTGTTGTCGATTGACAATGATGTTGACTAGTGTAACTATGCAAAGACAGTGATCCATCCTGTTCATTCGCTAGTAGACATGTGACTGTTTTCACCAATCTTCTCTGAAGAACTCTAGTGTCATTTTTGAATGTAGCTGTGGATACTCTGGACAACGTATCTGGTGTTGCACAGTGTACATTGTTTTCACTGTGCTGTGAATGTTTTTCCTTCTTTTGTTTGTTTGTTTGATGAACACTCTGGAGGCAAGTACAAACATGAACCGAAGTGGACTGTTTATAAACAGAAGCGAGTTGGGTATAGTTGAACGCTAACCCGTTTTATTTCAGATAGGCCTTGTTGTATGTCGTGAGAGCTTCCACACTGGCGCTGTGAGGCCTTGGTAGTTCCATCCCAGACTCCAGTCCATCCAGTCCTTCACTAACAGCTTCGCATTTAACCACCTGACCAATCATCACCACCGACCGCCATTCCATCACGATGTCTTACAGCTTCTCGCCATCCTACTGTACCATCGGAATCGCACCGTCGATATCGTACCTTAATCACCGCATCGTCGACATAATATCCAGAACATGATTGTTAAATGAATCTTGAATTGTGTGAATAACGCCATTTTCAAAGTTTTTTGTTCCATACAAACTGAGAAACATATGTTTGATTCAAAGTTCTGGTGTTTTTGCAAAATATGATAATTACAGCCGGTCTTGGGTTTCCTCCGCCATCCGCGCTCGAATATGATAATTTGTGACAGTCGGTAATAAGAGTTGTTAAGAAACTACCTACAATGCAATGATATAACTTGTGTGTGGTTACATAAACGTTTTGTAAAGAAAGAAAAAAAATTGTGATTAAGAGAGGTCATGTAATGTCGCTATGTAATGTAATATACCGGCTGCGAGTACCAGCGATGATGCGCTACAGTAATAGAGACGACAACGCGCTTTGCCATCACGTCAACGCTCTTTTTTCTGTAAAAAAAAGGAGCTTCTATATCCTATGTTTGTGGTAATTGTTGGAGGTGTGCTGATTGGACATTGTGCTTTTTTGAGGTCAGATAAGTTTGCATATAGAAGTAATTTGAATTACAGACGTCAAATTGTAATAGCAATCATCAAGAATAAAAAAATTGAAGTTGTAAAAAAAAAGAAGGTAAATATCGTTTACGAACTTTTATTCGGTGTTAGGTCCCTGAACCGTCATAAAACGATTAGTGTGTTTAGCAATACACTGCATAGTGATTTCTTCGCAAATTAACAGTACTAGGCAAAACTGCTACTATCACGGTCCGAACGAGGCGCAATATCTCGCCGTCAGCTTGTGTGTTAAAGGCGTTCCCTAAGCGACCAGTTGGTTAGTCAGAAGATGTTATACTACTACTGTTGTTCAACCTTCTCATTCTGAAAGTGTTTCTAGAAAATCTTACGGCTACTGTAAGTACTTTAGCTGCCAAGAGAGACGGAATATTCATCGAGAGTCGTAGCAGTTTTCTCCGACCTTGCCTGGTGTTCTCTGAGAACCGGAGAAACGGAAACCTCCGACCGCCAACTAGTCCTATACCTAACCCGTTCTCTCGTCACAGCAGCCACGAAGAAAACATAATCATCTATAATCAATTTTTTTCACAGATTTTGATCTTAGACAGGTGAAAAATTTTAAAATGTATGCATCTAGGCAAAGAATGAAAAGAGAGTTTCAAATGTAGTACCTGTCTTATCTGAGTCAAAGACAAAGGTCAGGTTAGTAAGTTTATTATTTTTTTTCCCCTTTACGACGTAGCAGTATCATTTTAGGGTGCAGGCAGGCTATTCGGTAGGGATGTCCTGTCCTAGGTGTGATTGACTAAGTCATCCCCAGTCACCTGCTGATGGTTGGTGCTGAGGTCCTCCTGACCGGCCGCAACCTCAAACATTTGCACCTCCTATTGCCTACGACAACGTCTCGATTTTACACTGAGTACCTTCTGAAATTGCCTGCCCATACTTGGGAGTCCACGTGCTAGTAAGGTGCAGAAGGTTGAAGATGGTGCTAGGTCTGCGCGCACGTAAACTTTCAGCAGCACTATGTCCAGGGTAGCACCATGGGTTGCGAGGATCAAATGAGTGCTCCCCTGAGTCAACTGTCGGCATTATCTTGAGCAACTGCGTTTTGGATACCCTGACTATCCGCATGGCTTGCCGGTTTGATGCTGGATGGTAAGGGGTGGTAGTGAAATGCTCAGTGCCGACACTTTTACAACAATTCTGAAATGCAAACGTCGGGAATTAGAGCCGTTGTCGGAAAGCAGAGTTCGAGGTGCCCCCAGTATGGGGAGGGCTCGGATAGCAGATGTGATGGTGATGGTAGCCATCTGTGCCACAAAGTTATAGAGGGCATCGACTACTAGTAATCACATTTCTCCGTGGAATGATCTTGCAAATTAACATGTATTCTTTACTACGGGTGGTCAGGACGTGACTAATGGTTGAAAAGCTACTCCATAACATCATAACAAACAATATGCGCACCATGCTGTGTCTGTCGCCTTGGACTCCTCCTCCGGCTAACCCGACTGTACAGCAGACAATACCTGTTTCTGTTGCTCTTCACGTGCCGGTAACTGAGAAATCTTCGAGGGTTATCGTCTAACACAAAACACAACACTTCTCGCTTATCATACTCTATATTTGGTCCGCTCGGGCAAGCAGTAAGTGCGTACGCGTTTGAGCGCTGCGTGGTGCGCCTGTAATGGATCTTGTACTTACAGCTACTAAGGAACAATGCCCACTGTTGCAGTTATTACATCGTTTTATCGGGAAGTTACGTGTGGGAACCAAATAGTGAATGAGGGTCTTGTGATTAGCAATTAGGTGACACTTTCTACCATAGATATATATATATGAAACTTCTTGACGTTGTATACGGTACCCGATGTCTGTTCCTCTATGTGAGAGTAGTTTTGCTTTGCTATATTTAATGTTTAAATGCAAACACAATGGGCTGTTCTGTGCCATCGGCGTATTCATGGCATAGTACTGCATCGATGCCGCAGTCTAACGCATCGGTGGCAGTTGTTAAGTGTTTGCTCTGGTTGAACGTTACTAAACGAGGGTACAACTTAAGGCAGTTTTTAAATTGCACACCTCTGACCACACGAACTCAACTCCTTCTTTACGCTGTTGATTAAATGGATAAGAAACTTGGGCTACTTTGGAATGAATTTCGCATAACAATTAACTTTGACGGCCGGGGTGGCCGAGCGGTTCTAGGCGCTACAGTCTGGAATCGCGCGACCGCTACGGTCGCAGGTTCGAATCCTGCCTCGGGCATGGATGTGTGTGATGTCCTTAGGTTAGTTAGGTTTAAATAGTTCTAAGTTCTAGGGACTGATGACCTCAGCAGTTAATTCCCATAGTGCTCAGAGCCATTTTTTGAACCAATTAACTTTGTCCAGGAACGACTGTAGTCCTTCGAGGTTCTTAGGGGCTGGCAAGTTATTGTTTGCACCCACGTGGTACTCTGCTAGCGGAGGAGGAGGAGATTAGTGTTGAACGTCCCGTCAACAACGAGGTCATTAGAAACTTCCTGGCAGATTAAAACGGTGTGCCGGACCAAGACTCGAACTCGGGACCTTTGCCTTTCGCGGGCAAGTGCTCTACCAACTGAGCTACCCAAACACGACTCACGTCCCGTCCTCACAGCTTTAATTCCGCCAGTACCTCGTCTCCTACCTTCCAAACTTCACAGAAGCTCTCCTGCGAACCTTGCAGAACTAGCACTCCTGGAAGAAAGGATATTGCGGAGACATGGCTTAGCCACAGCCTGGGGGATGTTTCTAGAATGAAATTTTCACTCTGCAGCGGAGTGTGCGCTGATATTTCATATCAGCAATCGACCATATGTTAGCCCTGGAGATGGGCCCTGCGATGGGATGAAACCGGTCGGCACTAAATAAATAAAAAACGCGATTAAGACTGTTTTCTTAATACTTAGTTAATTTTTACTAATCGCTGTTACTTCATAACCATGTTGTCAAAACTGTTAGCTGTCGTCCAAGAGCTTACTATGAGAAGGATAATTTGCCAAAATACATTTTTATACTTGGGCGTCGATCTGAGCCCGCAACAAAATCAGCTGTCCGTCGTGCATGTCACCACTTTGCTCTGAGGATACCTCAGCTGTGTGGAGCCGACACCCTTGTCCTATTGGAATTGTGCCTTTATTCCATTAATTTCCAATTGTAGTATGAGCTTCTGCATTTGGTCAGCTGGCGCTGTTGGCACCGGAAGATAACGACCAGAACACTGGCGGCTGTTGTTATCACCCGTCAGCCTAGGCAGACACTTGCTACATGTGCCGGTTTGCGGCATGAAAAACAAGTGACGTGACAGAATAGGCAATGACGTTGTTGATGCCTTGGACCGCAGTGTGGATATGACTTGATTCCCTATCGTTTCTGACATTCTTTTACTACTCTCTCTCGTTTAGGAAAACGCTGACGGCCAACAAAGCGCTTCTGTTTATGCACGTCTACCAACGAGGAGAGCGGCGGACTAATAAGTAATGCACTAACTACTTGATCCCATTGCACCATATTACCGAATAATCGAGACCTTGGTAAATCAGATGATGATGTTGAATGGCTGTCATCAGTTTTGATCATAGACCACAACAGCGACTACCACTACTAAGAAAGTCGACACCGAAATTATTGTGAAAGATAACATGCGCAGATGCTGTTACTTCGTAAGCTTTAGTAATTTATAACACATCTCAGAGATTTGGATCAGGGGACTGTAAAGCCTTCGCGCTTACTTCTCTGTCAGCTTCTAGACATGCAATAACTTTTCGGATTAATAATACTGCATATGATGCGTCACACAGTCTATAGGCAAAATGTCATTTGGTTGCCAAACCTTGCAAATTAGGAGCTCGTCCTGCGTATGCTTGCTCATGTTACTTAACATGCTGATTAAATTTGAGTCTAGTTGCAGTCTTATGGGTTTGGGCACCGTAATAGTCAGTCAGAAAATCATAAACATCAGAAAATTTCGTACTACTGGGGTCTGAGAATGGACATCATTTTTTGCACCAGTTCTTACAAATCAGCACCAGGAGACAGTAACAATGCACTCTGACGTTCGGAGTCAGTTATTTGGCTTTCCCTGCTGTGAAGAACAAAATGACGGAAATAGATGCCTTGACTCTCGTTTTTGAAGCAAAAGAATAGTTGAGCGAAAGCAGTGATACTACAGCTGCGTATTGTTGCCAGTTTTCCATCAGTTGTAACAGTAATGTCTGTCGTTAGTGTTGCTGCTTTAGGAATTGCCACGTTTTTGCAATTGCTGCAGTTGTTGTTGCTGTTGCAGCAACTACTGCTGCTGCCACAACTTTTGAGACTCAGGGTGCATGCTTCATACTGAATAAGGTGCACAGTCAGAAATTCCTCGTCGTCAGTTTTCTATCCTACTCGGCGTAGGTGGAGCACAGTTTATGATCACTCCCACCGGTGGTGGCACAGAGACCGGTGGAAAGAACAGGGGGATCCTGTGACCGGTCTTGGTAGAGCTCACGAAGTGAACGGCTAGCCAGAAGCAAAGTCCAGAGCATAGTGAAAGTCGTTGTAAGTGTGTACATACTTTCTGTGGAGTGATACGAATTGAAAAACGTAAACACAATCTGGGTCAGTCGCTCTGCTACGACTGTG
Organism: Schistocerca piceifrons; assembly: GCF_021461385.2. Lineage (NCBI taxonomy): Eukaryota > Metazoa > Arthropoda > Insecta > Orthoptera > Acrididae > Schistocerca > Schistocerca piceifrons. The sequence continues at coordinate 546,083,550 of NC_060144.1, forward strand.
AGTATCAAGGACTTCAGAGAACAGCGAGATGTTCCAGGCAAGTGGCAAACGAAACACGCAGACTGATTTTATATGTTTCGATTGACAGTTGTTACATGTCTGAAGAGCACACGCTGCTCGTGAAGTCTTCTACGGAAACCATGCGCTATTATTGGTTGCCGTTACATACATGTACGAAAGGATGCTTTTTGTCGTTCATGCTACAGGGCCTGAAGATGAATAATAGCTTAAAGGAAAAGTTATAAAAATAACGGCTTTTGGCATATAATTTTTACAATTCATCGCTCAGCTGCAGTCCCACATTCTATAATTGCAGGACGGATCTATGTAAACTAAAGGTGGGTAGGTTATAGACCTATTGAGTTTTCCTCTCGGCTCCATTCTAAGTTCTGACGTTCAGAGTATTGTTCTGACTATAAATTATTGACAGTTGATGGCAGAGGAAAGAAAATTGCTGTTTGTTGTGCGATTGCATCTATGTTGCTCAATTCTTTCCCAATCGCTGATCGACGGTTGATTACTTCCTCCATTACGCTATCATGTGTCTCGTCAGTTTCCAAAAGTTTCAGTTATCCTGCTAAAACATCGACCCAGCTACCTACCTTTTTTACGCGATTGGAATATGAAGTATTTTGTATACCACAGCCGGCCGCGGTGGTCTCGCGGTTCTAGGCGCTCAGTCCGTAACCGCGCGACTGCTACGGTCGTAGGTTCGAATCCTGCCTCGGGCATGGATGTGTGTGATGTCCTTAGGTTAGTTAGGTTTAAGTAGTTCTAAGTTCTAGGGGACTGATGACCAGAGATGTTAAGTCCCATAGTGCTCATAGCCATTTGAACCATTTTTGTATATCACAAGACTCAGAAAGATTCCGGAAGCCTGCAATGAAAGCCATAGAAGCCTCTACGCCTCTTTATGCAGATCATGATTTCAGCACCTTATGGTTTAGGTGTCTGGCGTCTATAAGACTACACAAACTGTACGATTACTGGAGGCGACTGCGCAGTTTATCGTTGCAAAAGAATGAATGTGCCTACGCCGATTAAGATGTCGCGGCGGTTAGCGCTCTCAGTCAGCTCGGGTCAATAGTAGCGTAAGTATTTCGGTCATCTCCGGTCGCCTCTTCAGCGCGTGGTAATGACCATGACATTGGCGTTCGAGTCAGCACGCATCGCAAGCAAGGTGGCTCGCATGAGCACACGGCGTCCACCACCTCGGCACGAAAAAGGTAAGACTGTGCACGAGGTGAGCGAACCAGGTCCAGTCCGTCACTCATGGTCTAGTGGCTAACGTTGCTGCCTCTGGATCTCGGGGTCTCGGGTTCGATTCCCGGCCGGCTTGGGGATAGTCTCTGCCCGGGAACTGGGTGTTTGTGTTTTCCTCATCATTTCATCATCATCATCATCATCATTCGGACAGTTGTTAGATTGGACTGTGAAAGAAATTGGACTGTGTAAAAATTGTGACTTTGTCTGGGCGCTGATGACCGTGCAGTTGAGCACCCCACAAACCAAACATCATCATCATCATCATCGAACCAGGTCCATAACTTTGTTTCCTTCCTCTCTCCTCAGGCAGCAGCAGTGGCCAATAGAGTCTGGCCACACGGATATACGTCGTGAGGTAGTTATCTATTTGTGATCCAATTCTGATGTGAACAGGAATGCGTTATTATTCTTTCATGTATCCATTATACTAATTCCCTTATGCACTCGCATTAAATTCGCTCTTAATTTTCTGGGGAACTGTTTTCATCGGTAATAAAACATGGCGATGTCTCAGTGTATTACTTTTTGACAAGTAATGCCTTCTGACTTCCCAAGTTGCGCTCTATCAGAAAACATGATACAACAAATTAGTGAAGTTCAGTAACCATGTCAATAAGATCGAATCTTATTCAGCCTTTATGCACTCAGTTTAATTGCATATAGGGATTATATTCATACAGTCTGAGAGAAAAAGACCGCTTTACAAAACTTTTTTGAGTCATCATACCAATGGTTTGATGCGGTCCCGCCACGAATTCCTCTTCTGGCCAATCTTTTCATCTCAGAGCAGCAGCTGAAACATACATTCTCAATTATTTGCTGGATGTATTCCAATATCTGCAGCTTTTAGCATCTACAGCTCCCTCTAGTACCATGGAGTTTATTCCCTGATGCCTTAAGAGATGTTCTATATCCCGGCTCTTCTTCTTTTTAGTGTTTTCCATATACTCTTTTCCTCACCAATTCTGCGGAGAACCTCCTTATTCCGTACCGTATCAGTCCAACCAGTTCAAATGGTTCAAATGGCTCTGAGCACTATGCGACTTAACTTCTGAGGTCATCAGTCGCCTAGAACTTAGAAGTAATTAAACCTAACTAACCTAAAAACAGCACACACATCCATGCCGGAGGCAGGATGCGATCCTGCGACCGTAGCGGTTTTCTCGGTTCCAGACTGCAGTGCCTAGAACCGCACGGCCACTCCGGCCGGCCAGTCCAACCAGTTTTCATTATTGTTCTGTAGCATCACATCTCAAATACTTCGATTCTCTTATTTTCCTCCCACGTCCGGCCATCGTGATTTAGGTTTTCCGTGATTTCCCTAAATCGCTCCAGGCAAATGTTGGGATGGTTCCTTTCAAAGTGCACGGCCGACTTCCTTCCCTAATCCGATGAGTCCGATGACCTCGCTGTTTGGTCTCTTCCCCCAAAACAACCCAACAACCCAACTCTTATTTTACGGTTTTCCCACAGTCCATGTTTCACTACCATGCAAGGCTGTGCTCTAAACATACATTCTAAGAAATTTCTTCCTCAAATTAAGGCCGATGTTTGATATTAGTAGACATCTTTTGGCCAGGAATACCCTTTCAGCCAGTTCTAGTCTGCTTTTTATATCCTTCTTGCTCTGTCCGTCATGGGTTATTTCGCTGCCTAGGTATCAGAATTCCTGCCTCGTGATCGCCAATCCTGATGTTAAGTTTCTCGCTGTTCTCATTTCTGCTACTTCTCATTACTTCCGTCTTTCTTCGATTTACTGTCATCCGTACACTGCACTCATTAGACTGTTCATTCCATTCAGCAGATCATGTAATTCTTCTTCACTTTCACGCAGAATAGTAGTAACATCAGCGAATCTTATCGTTGATATCCTTTCACCTTCAATTTAATCCCACTCCTGAACCTTTCTTTTATATCCATCATTGCTTCTTCGATGTATCGATATCGATTGAACAGTAGGGGTGATAGACTACATCGTTCTCTTAAACCCTTATTTAATCCGATTACTTCGGTCTTAGTTTTCCACTGTTATAATCTACTCTCGGTTATTGAACGTATTATATATTACCCGTCTTTCCTTACAGATTACCCCAATTTTTCTTAGAATTTCGACCATCTTGGACCAATTTACATTGCCAAACACTTTTTCCAGCTCAACAAATCCTACGAACGGGTCTTGATTTTTCTTCAGTCTCTCTTCATTATCAACCACGACATCAGAATTGCCTCTCGTTGTCTTTACCTTTCGTAAAGACAAATTGATTGTCACCTAACAGACACTCACTTTTTGATTGTACGACGATTCTCCCTCTTGTCGACTCTTACTACCTTCAGAATTGTATGGATGATGTTTCTCTGGAAATCTGATAATACATCGGAAGTCTCATAATTACACAAAACAACACGAATAGTCGTTTTATTGCCACTACCCCCAATGATATTAGAAATTCCGATGTAATGTTATGTGTTCCTTCTGCCTTATTCGATTTTGTCCATTGCTCTTTTAAATTCTGAATCTAATATTAGATCCTCTATCTCTTACCTGTCGACTCCTGTTTCTACTTCCACCACGTTATAAATCAAGTCCTCCCTGTGATACAGGTCTTCATTGTACGCTGTCCACCTATCCGCTCACTCCATTGCATTTAATTCCCATTCTCATTTCACCCTTAATATTATCGCCCTCGCTTTTAGGTTCAGCAAATATTATTTTGACTCTTTTGTATGCAGATCAGTCCATCAACAATCATTTATTTTTCGATATCTTCGCATTTTTCATGCAGCAGTTTCGCTAAGTGACATGCATTTCTGTATTCCTGGTTTTCCTTCTTTCGTCGGTCAACTGTAGTATTTCTTCTGTTACTAATGATTTCTTCAGAGTTACCTTCCTTGTACCTATGTTTTCCTTTGCAACTTCTGTTATTGTACTTTTTAGACAAGTCCATTCCTCTTCAGCAGAACTGCCTGCTGAACTACTCATTACAGCAGCGTGTAGCTCAGAGAACTTCAAGCGTATCTTTTCAGTCCTTAGTACTTTCGTATCCCACATTACAACACTCATAATCTGATTAAGTTAAATAAATAAACTAATAAAATTTTAATTTCTTGTGTATAGCATTTAATTAAAAGACAACGTACCGGAAAGCAAAGGCTGTACAGTCTGTAAAATAAATTAGGAGCAGTTTTATTCAGAAATGGTTGCAAATGAGTTGGCGAGATAATAAAGTGGCAATGAAAAATACGGAAGCTTTCCATTCTTAGATAATTCCAGCCCCCGCATGTACTCTGAGACGGGTACACCTGTTCTTGAGGAAGGGCGGACAAACTTTTAATAAAGACGCGACCCATCCCTCACTCCGAATAATGGAGCACTACATTATCTGCCGGCCTGATGACGGCAAGAAATTCCTCGTTATAAAATCGGTGATCTCGCAGAATCTGCGCGTTCCGCAGCTGTGAAGCATTTTGCTGTAACGAGCCGCCACGCCTCCGTTGTATATTACAGGCTGTGTGATTAAAGGCTGTGGCGCGCGCGCACCCTGCAGGACTACCTGGAAATTCGGTGGTCGGCTGCGGAACACACTATGCTCTTCAAGTCCTTCCCCTCCTTCTTCTTCTTGGTAAGGTCTTCAACTAGGGGTTTACAGCCTGTAGGACGAGGGCAACTCAAAACATTTTTTTTTTCCTTGTCGGCCAATATTACCGGTTTAGTCCCTATAGTTTCACGAAGTTCCGATAAGAGATAGTGTTATATTTATCCTTTATACTTGGCCGACAAAATGGTGACTGTAGCAGTGGTGTGTTCCAAGCAGAGAGCTGTCTTTGAGTTCCTTTTGGTGGAAAATCAGAGCGTTGCAGATATTCATAAGCGCTTGCAGAATGTCGCTGGAGATATGGCTGTGAATAAAATCATGGTGAGTAGTTGGACGCGGCGTCTGTCATCACCGCAACAAGACCACACAAAACCGCCCAATCTCCCCCGTGCCAGCTGGCCGCACACAGCTCCTTCAATGTTGGAACGTGCAGACACTCTCATTCGCGTTGCTTGACGGATCACAGTCAAACACCTTGCTGCACAACTCAACATCTCTGTTGGTAGTGCTGACACAGTCATCCACTAGTTGGCGGTACTCAAAAGTGTGTATCCGCTGGGCTCCTCGCAGCCTGACATAAGACAATAAAGAGCACCGAAGGGCTACCTGTGCGGAATTGCTAACGCGTTATGATGCTGATCGTGACAATTTTTGTCGCTATGAAATATGGGTTCATCACTTTGAACCATGGACCTTGCCGTTGGTGGGGGGGGGGGGGGGGGGGGGGGAGAGGCTTGCTTGCCTCAGCGATACAGATAGCCGTACCGTAGGTGCAACCACGACGGAGGGGTACCTCTTGAGACGCCGGACCAACGTGTGGTTTCTAAAGAGAGGCAACAGCCTTTTCAGTAGTGACAAGGGCAACAATCTGGGTGATTAACTGATCTGGCCTTAACCGAAAAGACCTTGCAGTGCTGGTACTGGCTGAAAGCAAGGGGAAACTACAGCCAAAATTTTTCCAGAGGGCATGCAGTTTTACTTTGTGGTTAAATGATGATGAAGTCCTCTTGGGTAAAATATTCCGGAGGTAAAATAGTCCCCCATTCGGATCTTCGGGCGGGGACTACACAGGAGGACGTCGTTACCAGGAGAAAAGAAACTGGCGTTCTACGAATCGGAGTGTGGTACGTCAGACCCTTTAATCGGGCAGGTAGGTTAGAAAATTTAAAAAGGGAAATGGATAGGTTAAAGTTAGATATAGTGGGAACTAGTGCAGTTCGGTGGCAGGAGGAACAAGACCTTTGGTCAGGTGAAAACAGGGATATAGATACAAAATCAAATAGGAGTAATGCCGGAGTAGGTTTAATAATGAATAAAAAAAATAGGAGCGCTGGTAAGCTACTACGAACACAATAGTGAACGCATTATTGTAGCCAAGATAGACAAGAAGTGTACGCCTACCACATTAGTAGAAGTTTTATGCCAACTAGCTCCGCACTATCTGAATAATTTCTTTCATCTCCTTATACATTGTACGACGAAAATTTAATAATCATGGGGGACTGGAATTTGAGCGTAGGCAAAGGAAGAGAAGGCAAAGTAGTAGGTGAATATCGAATGGGGGTAAGGAATGAAAGAGGAAGCTGCCTGGTCGAATTTTGCACAGAGCATAAGTTAAACATAACTAACACTTGGTTTAATAATCATGAAAGAAGGTTGTATACTTGGAAGAGGCCTGGAGACATTGGAAGGTTTCAGATAGATTATATAATAGTAAAACAGAGATTAAGGAACCAGGTTTTAAATTGTAAGACTTTTCCAGGGGCAGATGTGGTATCTGACCACAATTTATTCGTTATGAACTATAGATTAAAACTGAAGAGACTGCAAAAAGGTGGGAATTTAATGATGTGGGACATGGATAAACTAAAAGAACCAGAGGTTTTAGAGAGTTTCACAGAGAGTGTTAGGGAACGATTGACAAGAACGGGGGAAAGAAATACAGTAGAAGAAGAATGAGTAGCATTGAGAGAGCAAATACTGAAGGCAGCAGAGGATCAAGTAGGTAAAAAGACGACGGCTAATAGAAATCATTGGGTAACAGAAGAGATATTGAATTTAATTGATGAAAGAAGAAAATACAAAAATGCAGTAAATGAAGCAGGCAAAAAGGAATACAAACGTCTCAAAAATGAGATCGACAGGAATTGCAAAATGGCTAAGCAGGGATGGCTAGAGGACAAATGTCAGGATGTAGAGGCTTATATCATTAGGGGTAAAATAGGTGCAGCCTACAGGAAAATTAGAGAGAGCTTTGGAGAAAAGAAAACCACTTGAATGAATATCGAGAGCTCAGATGGAAACCCAGTTCTAAGCAAAGAAGGGAAAGCAGAAGGGTGGAAGGAGTATATAGAGGGTCTACACAAGGGAGATGTACTTGAGGGCAATATTGTGGAAGTGGAAGAGGACGTAGATGAAGATGGAATGGGAGATATGATACTGGTTGAAGAATTTGAAAGAGTACTGGAAGACCTAAGTCGAAACAAGGCCCCGGAAATAGACAACATCCCTTTAGAACTACTGATAGCCTTAGGAGAGCCAGCCATGACAAAACTCTACCAAATGGTGAGGAACATGTATAAGACAGGCGAAATACCCTCAGACTTCAAGAAAATTATAATAATTCCAATCCCAAAGAGAGCAGTTGTTCACAGGTGTGAAAACTACCGAACTATGAGTTTAATAAGTCACGTCTGCGAAATACTAAACCAAATTCTCTACAGACGAATGTAAAAATTGGTGGAAGTAGACCTCGGGGAAGATCAGCCGTAGAAATGTTGGAACACGCGAGGCAGTACTGACCCTACGACATATCTTAGAAGATAGACTAAGGAAAGGCAAACCTACGTTTCTAGCATTTGTAGACTTAGAGAAAGCTTTTGACAATGTTGACTGGAATACTCTTTTTCAAATTCTGAAGGTAGCAGGGGTAAAATACGGGGAGCGAAAGGCTTTTACGGTTTGTGCAGAAACCAGATGGCAGTTATAAGAGTCGAAGAGCATGAAAGTGAAGCATGTGTTGGGAAGGGAGTGAGACAGTGTTGTAGCCTATCCCCGATGTTATTCAATCTGTATATCGTCAAAAGAAAAATTTGGCTTAGGAATTAAAATCCATGGAGAAAAAACAAAAAGCTTGAAGTTTGCCGATGACACTGTAATTCCGTCAGAGACAGCAAAGGACCTGGAAGAGCAGTTGAACGGAATGGACAGTGTCTTGAAAGGAGGATATGAAATGAACGTCAACAAAATGAAAACGAAGATAATGGAATGTAATCGAATTAAAATAGGTGATGCTGAGGGAATTAGATAAAATGAAATGAAATGATCGGATGGCATTGTCGGCCGGGAAGTCCCTGTCGGGTTCGGCCGCCAAGCGCAAGTCTTATTTCATTTTACGCTACATTGGGGTACTTGTGGTCAGTTATTGTTGTTGTGGTCTTCAGTCCTGAGACTGGTTTGATGCAGCTCTCCATGCTACTCTATCCTGTGCAAGCTTCTTCATCTCCCAGTACCTACTGCAATCTACATCCTTCTGAATCTGCTTAGTGTATTGATCTCTTGGTCTCCCTCTACGATTTTTACCCTCCACGCTGCCCTCCAATGCTAAATTTGTGATCCCTTGATGCCTCAAAACATGTCCTACCAACTGATCCCTTCTTCTAGTCAAGTTGTGTCACAAACTTCTCCCCAATCCTATTCAATACCTCCTCATTAGTTACGTGATCTACCCACCTTATCTTCAGCATTCTTCTGTAGCACCACATTTCGAAAGCTTCTATTCTCTTCTTGTCCAAACTGGTTATCGTCCATGTTTCACTTCCATACATGGCTATTGTGGTCAGTGATGAGGATGAAATGATAATTAGGAAAACACAACACCCAGTCGCCAAGCAGAGAAAATCTCGATCGCGGTCATGAATCGATGCTAGGCCCAGTGGGTGGGTGGCAAGCACCCAGCTAGCAGGCGGACAGAGAATTAGATTAGGAAATGAGACACTTAAACCAGTAAATATGTTTTGATATTTGGTGACCAAAATAACTGATGATGGTCGAAGTAGAGAGAATATAAAATATAGACTGGCTATGGCAAGGAAAGCATTTCTTAAGAAGAGAAATTTGTTAACGTCGAGCATAGATTTAGGTGTCAGGAAGTCTTTTCTCAAAATATTTGTATCGAGTGTGGCCATGTATGGAAGTGAAACATGGACGATAAATAGTTTAGACAAGAAGAGAATAGAAGCTTTCTAAATAAGGTGATACAAAAGAATGCTGAAGATTAGATGGGTCGATCACGTAACCAATGAGGAGGTAGTGAATAGAATTGGGGAGAAGAGGTATTTGTGGCACAACTTGAGTACAATTAGGGATCGGTTGGCAGGACATGTTCTGAGGCATCAAGGGATCACCAATTTAGTATTGGAGGGAAACTTGGAGGGTAAAAATTGTAGCGGGAGACCAAGGGATGAATACACTATGCAGATTCAGAAGGATGTAGGTTGAAGTTTTTACTCGGAGAAGAAGAGGCTTGCACAGGATAGAGTAGCGTGGAGAGCTGCATCAAACGAGTCGCTGGACTGAGGACCGCAACATCAACAACGACAACAGTTTTGAACCGGTAACAAAAGGAAATTCATGGAGAGGCGCCACACCACCTCTCCTCCAAAGAAACACCCTCAGCCGGTAAAGGCATGGCAACCGTCTTCTGGGACTCTGAAGAGGTTATTCCGTGTGATGTTCTCACTCACGGTGCAACGATCAACTTTGAAGTGTACTGTGCTATCCCCAGGAAACCGAAGAAGCGACTTCATCGTGTCCGTCGCCACAAAAATGCAAACGAACTTCTCCTTCTCCATGAAAACGCAAAGCCTCACACAAGTTTGCGCACCCGAGAGGGCTCCATTGGACTGTTCTTCCTCATCCATCCTACAGTCCGGATCTCGCACCTTCCGACTTCCATCTCTTAGGCTCAATGGAGGACGAACTCCGTGGGAAGCGTACGTCGATGCTGGGGAGGTTATTGATGCGACAAGACGTTGGCTCCGACGTCGACTTGTAGAGTGGTACCATGCGGGCGTACAGTCCCTCCCATTAAAGTCGTATAAGTCCGTCGCACTGAATGTGTATTATTTTTTTTTAAAGAAAGGTTTTTTTAGCCACGAGAGTGGGGATAATTTGGTGTATTGGAATCCTGAAGAAAACCAACCTGGTTTTAGAAAAACCCCCCGTAGTTATTAAATGAAGGCGTTGCTCATATTTTTGGCCGTAATAACTAGACAGACCTCGAAGAAAACGATCAATGGAAAAATTGCATGGATTCAGAAAATATCGTTTTTGCGCAACAACTAGCTCTTTATTCTGCTGAAATTATGAGTGGTATCGACAGGTAACTTCAAACTGATTCCTTATTTTTGTATTTACAGACGGCTCTTGGTACCGTTCCTCACAAGCAACTTCTAGTCAGACTGCGTGTCTACGGTGTACCGCCTCAGTTGTACGACTGGGTTCGTGATTTCTTGTCGGGAACTTTTCGTAGTGACTGACGGAAAGTCACTGAGTAACACGGAAGTGATATCTGGAGTTTGTATATGAAGTGTTATAGGCCCTCTGCAACTCCTAATCTTCGAAAACGATTTAGGAGACACTCTGGGCAGCCCTCTTAGATTGATTGCAGATGATAATGTCATTCACCGTATCGTAAATTCATCAGAAGATCGAAACTAATGTTTTAGACAAAAATCTATATTGTGCGAGAAGCAGCAATTCACCCTAAATAATGAAAAGTATGAGGTCATCCCCATGAGTACAAAAAGTAGTAAGTTATATTTCGGTTACACGATAAATCACGTAAATCTAAAGGCTGTCAGATCAACTAAATACCTAGGGGTAATAACTACGAACAACGCAAACTGGAAAGATCACAAACGATATTTGATAGAGAAGGTGAACCAACGACTGCGTTTCATTGGCAAAACACTTAGAACAGGTAACAAATCCCCTAAAGAGTCCGTGTATACTTCGTTCGTCATTCCTTTGATACAGTGTTATTGTGCGGTATGGGACCCTTACCAAATAGGGTTCACGGAGGTTATCCAAAAAGTCCAGAGAAGGGCAGCTCTTATTTTAGTGTCGCGAAATAGGGGAGAGAATGTCATGGATTCGATAAGTGGGTTGGGTTGGCAATCATAAAACAAAAACATTTTGCGATACGACAAAATCTTTTCATGAAATTACAATCTCCAACTTACTTCTCCGAATCCGACAATGTTTTGTTGTCACCTCCCTCCATAGGGAAATAATCATCGTAATAAAATGAGAGAAATCAGAGAGTTTCTCATCCGTGCTGTTCGAGAGTGGAACGATATATCAATAGGGTGAACTTGTTTGATGATCTCTCTATCAGGCATACTGGGAAGTCGTTCGATGAACCCTCTGCAGGCACTTAAGTGTGAATTGCAGGATAGTTACGTAGATGTAGACGTAAATTTAGATAAACACTCAAGTTAATGCGTCCCACACAGTTATTTGATTTTGGTGACAATGGATTTACACCACGCGAAACTGGTCGCCGAGACATCAACGTGAGTTCACTATAATCCACTTCAAACAACTGTAGCACGGTTCTAGCTCTGAGACACGGACAATTAAACTGGCGAAAAATGACGTTACCTTCGGGGAAGACATCAAGCGTAAAGAAATGCATGTGGTTCGCAGCTGTGTCTTCGATCACTACCACAGGTCCCATGCACGTGCAGGAGAATGTCTCCCGTAGCATAACATTGCTCCCACCACCCTGTGTCCGTGGCGCGCTGCACTTTTCTATCTGCCGTTCACCTCGATGACGGCGTTTGTGCAGACGAGCACCGACCTAGTATAGCAAAAATGTGATTCACCCGAAGAGCCGATACTTTTCCATCGATCGACCGTCGAATTCCGGTGGTCCTGTGCCCACTGCAATAGTAACTGACGATGTTGTTGGGTCATCATGTGAACACGTAGGGGTGGTCTACTGCGGAGTTCCATATCCAACAATGTACGATGAATGGTGTGCTCCGACACACTTGTTCATGCACAAGCATTGCGCTCTTTCGGCAGAGGTGCCAGGCATTATCATCTATCCTACTCTGCAGAGCAGACAAGCCTCCGAACCCCACGTTTTGTGAAGAGTCGTGGACAGCAGTATGTCTATGTTCGTTCTGGAACACTTGTATATACGCAGCGATTACGTGTACGCTACGGCACCGTACCCATATGAGTCACGCGCTCTGGCCGTTGTCCAATGTCGGGCAGCCGTCCAGATGAGTTTGTTACGTACACTCACACACACACACACACACACACACACACACAATGTTTACAATTACAGTTTGCTTTGTGATCAAATATACTTTGATTTGTTTCTTGAAAGGTCTTTAAAGGACGCACACGCACACACACACACACACACACACACACACAATGTTTAGAATTACAGTTTTCTCTATGATCAGTACACACACACACACACACACACACACACACACACACACACACACACACACACACATACACACACACACAATGATAACAATTACAGTTTTTTCTGTGTGTGTGTACAAGAGCTTAAAATTTGCATAATTTAATATGGGAATGTTGTGAACTTCTCTTTCTTACGAATTATCAGTTCAAGTATTAAAATGGTCGGTTTAGGCCGGTTGAGGTGGAAAAATGACACCTTGCGTGTGTCATTTTTCCAGTGTGTTGTGCAAGTGTAGGTTAGTTCGATTTGTGTACCACGGAAATAGGTCTATAGGTCAACCACTAACAAAGTTCGGTTTAAGTACCACGGAGATATTTCGTTCTGTGCACCACGGCCTGTGTACCACGGTTGATCAAGTCTGTCGCTATCCTTCGACTTTACCAGAAGAGTGGCGGCGGCAAGGAGAACTGGAGCGAAATGTAGCAGCCAAGATTCCTCACCCCTTGCAGTAATGAGAACTAAACCAAAAAGGTAACAGATAAGAGCTCGCCTGCGACCTCGCAAATTTTGGAAATAGATGACGTACCACCAATATCTGCATCTGAGAAACTGAACTTTACGTATTCTGAAAATTTCCGTTGACCAATTTGCAGTGTATCCTTTGTCAAAGACTGTCTTCTGTTTGCTAATACCGACATAATCGCCAATTTTAAGTTTCGAAGGGCGTGGATCGATCATTTTGATTTTATTATACACCTCCGCTGGCTGCATTTTAATTGTACTGTGTTTCGTGTGATTATATTGCTTTACGAATCCTTGTACAGTATTAATCAATTTGTAGGAGCCCTGAGCAGTAAATTTTCTGAACATAAGACTCTTGAGAGTTCTGCTGAAACGTTTAACTATGGAAGCTTTCATATTTGAAAAAATGGACTAATGATTAATTCTGAGATGTTGAATTAACTTTTTGAAACTAGTATTGTAGAATTATTTCCCAAGATCAGTTTGTAAGTGTACTGGAACCCGCCTGCTTTCTGTGTAAATTTTTTTAAGCGCGTTTACAACTGCAACACCGCCTTTAGTCTTCAGAGCGTATTTGGAATAAGCATCAACCACTGTTAATAAATATTTATTTCCAGAATTCCATTTCGAATATGCAATCATGTCAGTTTAGTATGCTTGATGGAGGTTGCCAAATCCTTTTGTGATAACTGCCCACCTAGGATACGTTAATGGGCAGGACCATGAAGCTCATCAGCAATCACAGCTTGCAACTCTCTTTAACTTGATGCTTATTGAAAACATCTGCCCAAGCCCAATTCAACGCCGTTTGCTACTCAACAAAAGGAGGCCCCTACTGTTAGTAATAATGCCTCTACTCAGGTATTAGGGGAAATGGAATTAATGATGGACGACAAAATGAAAGAATCGCAAAGGCAGTTACAATCTGTTCGGGAGGAAAACAAAGAAATGTGGGAGGAAAACAAACAAATTCAGGAGAAAATCAGTTCTAAATTGAACACGTTAACAGATACTGTCAATCATTTGCGATCCTAGCTTACTGAGATGTTCGATGAAAAACATGATCAGCTCAGATAGGGATGTACAGTCAAACGCGAAGAAATCGAAACGGAAACCCAAGAATTTCGGACCCACATTGACAAAAAAAAATGCAAACAAATAATTAAAATGGTTAGTAAAGCTCTTGAGAAAACACAGGCGCAAATGATGAGATAATTAAAATCAATAATACAAGCAAAAAGGACAAAAATCGATGAGTATAATGGTTAACGGCGTACGGTTAGTGCAACGAATTGAACAATGAAGTAGACAAAATCCGTAACATAACTACTGGCAGTAACGAAAAGTCAGGCGCATTTAGTAAAGAGAATTTGCGTAACGAAATTAATGCTGTGAGTTCAGAACTCACAGAAGTTACGACTTTAAATCACAAATTTAATTGAAATATCTACAACTAGTGACAGAATACTACTAGTGCTGCACAGCAATAAGGGCAAACAATATGAAAATTGTCAAGAAAAAAATTCAGAATATGAAAAAGTACTTATTTTTCGTAAGTCAAGTTAAAGTGCCACCTCCAGCATGTGACCAGATTAGAAAAAACACCGATTCCAAGAACTATCCCACTAGAGATGCATTAAAGTAAAATGCAAGACACGTCTAAAGGAAATAAAATACACTGCAGCAAGAAAAGAGGGGTTTTTTTTTTTATAATACGAATATCTCTTCGCAATGTTCGCTCGAAAACTCGTTGAAACGGATCTGTGTTCACTGACAACAGAAATTCCTGTCAACTTTAGAGCTTCGTAGGCACGTTGAACAGTCCGCGTTGATATACCAACAAATCTATCTTCTATGATACTGTATCTGTACGCTGAGCAAATAGTACAGGCAAAAACGGAGACATTTGAAAAGGGAATTAAACTTCAAAGAGAAGAAATGAAAACTTTCGAGTTAACAAGATTAGCATTTCTCAAAACACAAAATTTGCGTACATCGAATATCAAATAAAGTGTTACGAATTCATTTCACAGTTCAGACAAGGAGAGAATATTTGAACAATGGTGTTACAGAAAGGTGGTTATATACCTAGAAGAGACCTTGAGACAGTGGAAGGTTTCAGATTGATTATATAATGGTAAGACAGAGATTTCGGAAGCAGGTTTTAAATTTTAAGGCATTTCCTGGGACAGATGTGGACTCTGCCAACATTTTATTGGTTATGAGCTGCAGATTAAAAGCGAAGATACTGCAAAAAGGTTGGAATTTAACGAGGTAGGACCTGGATAAACTAAAAGAACCAGAGGTTGTACAGAGCTGCAGAGGGAGCATTAGGGAACGACTGACAAGAACAGGGGAAATGAATACAGTACAAGGAGAATGGGTGGCTTTGAGAGACGAAATAGTGAAGGCAACGAGGACCAAGTACGTACAAAGATGAGGGCAGTAGAAATCCATGGCTAACACAAGAGATACTGAATTTAATCAATGAAAGGAGAAAATATAAAAAAATGCAATAAGAGGCAAGTGAAAGGGAATACAAACGTCTAAATGAGATCTACAGGAAATGCAAAATGACTAAGCAGGAATGGCTAGAGGACAAATGTCAGGATGTAGAGGCGTGTATTATTAGTGGTAAGATAGATGCTGCATAAGGGAAACTTAGAGACCTTCGGAGGAAAGAGAACCACTTGTATGAATATCAAGAGCTCAGATGGAAAACCAGTCCTAAGCAAGGAAGGGAAAGCAGAAAGGTGGAAGGAGTGTATAGTGAGTGTATACATCGGTGATGTACTTGAAGGCAATACTACGGAAATTTTGAAGAGGACGTAGATGAAGATGAAGTGGGAGATATGGTACTGCGTGAAGAATTTGACAGAGCACTAAAAGACCTAAGTCGAAACAAGGTCCCGGGAGTAGGCAACATTCCGTTAGAACTACTGATAGCCTTGAAAACTGTAATTATGTGTGTGTGATTTGTGTGTATATGTGTGTGAGTGTGTGTGTGTGTACTGATCACAGAGAAAACCGTAATTGTAAACATTGTGTGTGTGTGTTTGTGTGTGAGTGTACGTAACAAACTCATCTGGACGGCTGCCCGACATTGGACAACGGCCAGAGCGCAATGACTCATATGGGTACGGTGCCGTAGCGTACGCGTAATCGCTGCGTATATACAAGTGTTCCAGAACGAACATAGACATACTGCTGTGTACGTTCTACCATTTAGCGCCTTGTGTTAGTTTCACTGTCCTTCTACCTCTTCCCGCATATGATTACGACAGTAGCACATTGAAGATTCGACGAACTTCGTCGTTTGCGAAATACTCGTTCACAGGCTTTACGTAATAATCTATCCTTTGTGAAAGTCACGTAACTCAAAGGATTTCCCCATTTACAGGTTATACTTCGCTAGGGTGATCCCGGTCCGTATGGGCTCCGGTTAGATACTTATGTTACTACATCACGTGCCCGCAACGTCACCAGGCGGCATCCAGCGCCGAGGTGAGCAGTGGTCATAATGTTTTGGTTTATCAATGTATATTGTGACTGGGTCACCATGAGGTGAACACTCCAATAAAACTAGCGTTTATTAAAACAACGTTACTAGCACTCGTAGCAGAACATTGGCGCCGTATTACACCCTTTAGCTCGTTTAACATATTGCTGGTAACAGCACGTATGTCTCGCAGTAAGTTACAGCTATAGATGAAATATTAGTGGTGTTTAATCTCTGCGGGCAGAAAAGATTTCCAACACAGCTACCAGTAATGAAAATGGCATACTATTCCAGCTGTTCACCTTATCAGCAGTCTAAAGTAGAAGTTAACGAACCAACCCTACACTAGACGTGAGCTTCACCACGTCTCTACTGCAAGTGATGTCTATCACTTCTCTCTCAGAATTGAGGTTTCCCATGTCTCTTATGGAACTGAGTGCCACCATGTTTTCACTACAAGTGACAGCACAGCATGGCTTAAGAAACGCCAGACAGCCACACAACGGTCTTCGCCCCCTCGCTGCCTACTTTTAATATAGCACGTTAGGGTTTTGCCCATACCTGATGAGCAGTACCATTGCGACGACCGGCCTCCGCTTGATTGAATGATACCTGCTGGCTTTGTCGGCATGTACTCTGTAAGCTACTGTTTCTCTCCATAAAGGTTTGTTCTTATTTTTGGTGTGTTACCTTCATTTTCCCCTGTTTTATCGTGTGCTGGGGCGCACTGTGGGTACTGTGGGCTACCCATCCCCGGGACCACTGTTGGGTGTCCTAGGAGTACCTACGTTGTGGCCTCCTATGTGGGAATGTTGCGAGAAGCTAAAGGGCCTTTGATCAGCAAGCAGTACCGCTCGCTCACCACAACCGCCCTGCAGAGCCCAGAAAACCCAACACACAAAAAGCGAGTCCCAAGCCTCTTTAATTTATTTTTAATAATTTCAAATGATATTTACAATCGTTAAAGACAAGTAACGGAACAATGAAATCACTTAAGAAGATTATTTTTTTTTGTAAGACTGCAGGCTTTCGTGGCCGTTGTCACTAAAATTAAATTCTTCTGGGTTCTTAGGCCGCATCATATTTCCTTCTAAAGTAATCGACGTTTCGACTCCTCTGATGGGACATTCTTCAGGATGTTTCGGTGTCCACTACTGCTAGAATACTGTCAGAGACCAGTGTCGCGTTCTCTTATAATGGGGAGTTTTCCCGATTTTGTGCTGGAGAAGTGGGAGTAACGGTTAAAATTCTTGTGGCTACAACTGGTGGGCAATCGTCATAGGCTGATATTCCCGCGCTGATGCTGTAGAAGGGATGCTATTGGCGAAACTCTTGTGGATACTATTGGTGGCCCATCGTCATTGGATAGAAAGACACTGTTGTACACTTACGCTGGAGAAGAGTTATTGGTTGAAATTCCTCCTGCTATTATTGGTTGGCCATCATCATTGGCTAGATGCGAAACGGGCAGAGCAAGAGAGGGAGAATGTTTACGTAAGATATTATTGTCCGCCGAGGTGACTTCCAGCGCTTTGTTTGTATTGGTCGGAAACCGCGGCCGTATATTTACTTCCTTGATGGCCGGAAGCCACGATGCCGTAAGCCTATAGCCGTCCTCCCTATTGAAATTACATGCATTCTTGAAAATTTCAGCCGCTTCTCGGACCTTCCTTCTATAAATGTTTTGATAAAGATCTGATAACACTCTAGGTCGCAGAATGTAAAGCAAGCAGTGTTCAATACTCTGTCTTCACGTGCCTTCCATATCAGCGGTGACGACAACCTGGAATCGGAGTTGAGTTTTTAAAGGAGGACAATGATGGCAAATGGCTATGATAGCTGTTCAATCGACAGGGCTGATAGGCGGAATATTAATCACGGTAATAAGAATGACGAGGAACCACCTTCTCACTCTTTTAGGTTACCGTTCGTTTCTGGGGTCACTGAACGCATAAGTAGAATTCTAAATAAAAATGGTTTCCAGACATTTTTCTTTAGTCAAAACAAAATAAAAAAAATTTCCAACGAAAAACGGATGTCCTGATTGCCTCCACAATGCAGGCGTCTATCAGGTGACGTGGCTGCGGCAAAGTGTATACAGGCGAAACAGGAAGAAATGTTAAAGAACTCATTAAGAAACACGAACGGCACACGCGGCTAATACAAAGTTTAAAATCGGCAGTAGCGTAACATCATGAGAAATGTGGCTCTGAAATCGATTTTAATAACGTACGTGAGCTGGCTAAGGAAACCAACATTTATAGAAGAAAGGTTTGAGAAACCAATGAAATTTCCAAGAATGCATGTAATTTCAAGAGAGAGGCCGGCTATAGGCTTCCGGCTTCGTGGCTCCCAGCCATCAAGAAAGTAAATAGGCGGCCGCGGTGTGCGAGCAATTCCAGCCGCGGGCGCCGAGCGGTTCTAGGCGCTTCAGTCAGGAACCGCGCGACTGCTATCGTCGCAGGTTCGAATCCTGCCTCGGGCATGGATGTGTGTGATGTCCTTAGGTTAGTTAGGTTTAAGTAGGTCTAAGTTCTAGGGGACTGATGACCTCAGCAATTAAGTCCCATAGTGCTCAGAGCCATTTGAACCATTTTGTGCGAGCAATCCAAACAACGCGCTACAAGTCCCCTTGGCGGACAATAATACTTTGGGTAAACATTCCCCCCTCTCTTGCTCTGTCCGTTTCGCGTCTAGCCATTGATGATGGCCAACCTATAGTAGCAGGAGGAATTTCAACCAATAACTCTTCTCCTGCGTAAGTGTGGAATAGTGTATTTCTATCCAATGACTATGGGCCCCCAATAGTGTCCACACAAGTTTAGCCAATAACGCCCCTCCTGCATCAGCACGTGAATTTTAGCCTATGACGATGGCCACCAATGACAGCCACGATAATTTAAACATTACTTCCACCTCTCCAGCACAAACACGGGAAAACTCCCCTTTATAAGAGAACGCGACACTGGTCACTGACAGTCTTCTAGCAGAAGTGGACACCGAAACATCCTGAAGAAGATCCCAGCAGAGGGGTCGGAACGTCGATTACTTTAGAAGGAAATATGACGCGGCCTAACAACCAAGAAGATTTCCTCTTCTCCTTTCTCACTCAGAGTAGGGAAATTATAAAGTCGAAGTAAAGTAGTATGGCACGACTGGTTGAGAGACCTCGAGGGGAAAGTTCAATCACCTAATTAGAAAGGTTTCTTCCATTATTCGCGCACACTGGCACCTTTCCTTCACTAAGTATGATTTTTGAGTTTTAATTGTATGTGATACATATAGATAACTTGAAACGCGTACGTTTCATATGTATTCATTACCAGCGATGGCGAGGCATGACAGAATCTCTGACCAGAGAGTTATTTATCGTTGCTAGTCTGCGCTTGACCGCGCGAGTGTTCAGTTGCGAGCGGCACTCTGTCGGCAGTAGTAGTCTGGTGCAGTTGCGAGTTGCACTCTGTCTGCAGTAGTTGTCAGTCGGCAGTAGTTGTAGCGAGTGGACGGTTGTACTGAGCGGCCGTCGGCATGTTTCGGCGGCGTGCTCTCCTTTCATCTCTGGTCACGGTTCGGGACGAGGTATATTGTAATAGAAGGTAATGAAGCAGCATTGCGCTCAGCTAATAACATATGTTAATTGTAATTAATTTGTTCAAGAATTACCCCAATAATAATTTTCTTATAAAGTAACTGTTTTAAAGAAAAAATTCATTTCAAGTTAAATAATACTTCCTATGCATTCCCTCCAAGAATCAAAATTAAATATGGGCCAGCACTGCACGGAGCTGTGCCGGAATTTTTTTTTTAAAATAAGAGCAGATACAGATGCAGTTTTACTGAGGTAAGAATTTATCAGGTTTAATTATCTCACAGGGCCGAAGGTCAGCGCAGCTGGCCTTATAAGATTTATCAGGTCTAATTATTGCTGTTGAGATGTTACATTCAGTTCATAGATCATTATTTAATTAATATTATTGTGGGTTTTATGAGCAATCATCTTAACATTAATTTTGTGGTGACTTTACATTTGGGCCATTATTATTCTAACAGGTGGCGGGACACAGCGTACTTCTCTCGAATGGCACCAAGAGGGGACCCCGTGATTGATGCTCCCATCCGACGAACGGATCACCATCGCCAGTGCCACATGCCTATGAGACACTGGAGAGAAGTTTGAAATTTTAATCCAGGATATTGGCGAAAAATATGGTGATCACGGACTCTACTCGGTCAACACTCCTTCCCTTTGCCGGAAAGGCAAAGAGAAATTGTCAGCAGCGCACAAAGTACCCGCGGGCTTAGGCACCCAAGTACTGGCCACACCCGCCGTTGCTTATCTTCGGTGATCTGACTTGAATCGGTGTATACAATGAGGCAAGGCCATTGGCAGGGATATTATTATATTCAACAGCATGTGAGCGTAAGCAAAGATGTGTCAGTCTGTCATGAAAAGTTATTAAACTATAATGGTTTGCTTGCTTCAGACTCGTTCTTCTGCAGCCTGCCATCTCAATGAAGAATACGGAGAAATATCGTCGTCAGAAGTGTGGGCAGTTTTGGAACGTCTCTTCCAGATACACTGCTCGCAAACATGTGTCGTTGTCCATTAGGTCTTATAATTAGTCAGCAAGGTGTCAGTTATCAAGCATCATAGCTAGAGAGAACTCAATGATTTCAAATGCCAGGGACCGGCATATCCTTGAGAGCGTGGACGTTGCTGCACATAGGACAAGAGTACCACTGCTAAGTTTTCTGAAAATGATGTTGGAAAACACACGGACAGCGTAAAACTTGTACCGGCTTCCATAAACTGTCAGCTAAAATAGAGGACAGATCTAACAGTCCCACACATTTACATTCAGCTGCTTATAACGTACAAACTGCCTCATCAGTGTAAACTATCAGCGGCCCAGTAACACATATTACTTGCATTCATCCCTCCGTTATGGTCGTAACAGAGGTGTTGGAACGCTAAGGTTGTTGAATGATTTGATGATACAAATGATGTGACTGATCAGCCAAAATATTTCACTTTTATTGATAATGGCTACAAAACGTATATGAACTTTTGCAGAGTGTTTCCATGATGATCATCATACAACGCTGAAGGTGACTGAGAGCAAAGGACCCATCTTGAGATAAATAATTTTGGTCAGAAATGGCTGAATTCAAATTTAAAATCGAAAACGAGAGAATTTAAAATTTACATTTGGGTTTCTGTTGATAATAAAAATCTTTGTCCAGTGATTTTTTCTTATCTTTACAGCTTACAAGAAGTTCTGCATTCGCAATAGTTCTTCAAAACATCCTCACCTTCTATGCAGACATGACTTCATCAAGCAAAGTTTCATGGTACACATTCGAACGACCCCTCTGTCCTTCGAACAACGTAGTAGGCAGCGACAATTCTCACCTCGTGAATTCCCACCAAGACGTTTCACTTGACTCCACACGAAGAAGTATAATGAGACCGGATGATGCAAAAGAGTTGTTCACGAAAGAGAACAGTCTTTCTGTAGTCACCTCATAGGGAACCTCTGACACGTGTGCAGAGTGAACTGGACTCCATTAGGTGGGCGGATGGGTGGCAGAGGAACACTAACAATTGACCATTCAATGATTATACCCATCGACAAGTTCGCCGTGAACCCGTGTTGATGACTCTTCAAAACAAGTTTGGAGCTTAACTCACATTACGTTTAGTTACGTAGCTTTCGACAGAGTCACTTTCATACAAGCATTCCGTCTCGCCGCTGATATGGCAGCGTATACACTTCAGAGGGAGTGGAGATGTGTGCAGTTGTCAAAAACGCGTTAGTGACATTTGAGAACTCCAAAGCTACTAAAGACAGTGTAAATAGTAAAGGTCTTCTTAAGCCGTTAAAGGAGCTGGGGATACAACCAAACGTAATAAGACTCGTGAAAATAAGTCCACGTAACACCAACTGCAAAGTAAAAGCTAAAGGCAAATATTCCAATGATTTTCTGACCTTCTGCGTCACCCAGTTTATTTAACTTGGCTCTGGGGGCTATCATGCGAAAACTGCCAAGCAAAACATGTGGTAATATTTTCAGCAGAACGACTCAGAACACGGCGGACGACGTAGCCATTCCTGGGAGGAACAGAGAATATCTACAGGGAAACTATGTAGTTTTCGGATGCGAAGAGGTTGCAGTTGGCTTGGTCTTAAGTAAGAAAAAGACGAAATATATGATAGACGCAGAAACAAAAGAAGGTGGAGAGGCGTTAAGCAGTTTGAAGTGTTTGAGAGAGTAAATAAATTTAAGTATTTGGGAGGAATTATTATGGAAGATACAATGAAACAAAAGATATAAAGACAAGGGTAGCAGCAGCTAAAAGTGCTATTTCAGCTTTCTTAATCTGCTGCGATCCTCCAAATAGTCCTCCAAGCGGCCCTTCGAGTCAGTTGAAGATAACGATTATAAAACCCGAAATGTTCGGATGCAAGGGGACGCAAAGTTTTGCGCAAGATGTAATGGGCAATATGTGATGAGGGCTAATGCAGAACTGAATGAACTCTATAAGAAATCATCAGTCACCGTCGATACAAAGGTACAATGGTTACAGTGGTTGGGAACTGTACAGTGAATGTAAGAACAGCGAGCCCAAAGAAGGTGGTAACTGCAAAGCCAGAGGGTAGTCGCTCAATGGGAATACCAAGATTACGATGGCTAGGTGATCTAGAGACGGATCTGAGAAGACGATGAGTGTGGAACTGGATACGGGTGATGAAGCCGA
The DNA here is from genome assembly GCF_021461385.2 of Schistocerca piceifrons. NCBI lineage: Eukaryota > Metazoa > Arthropoda > Insecta > Orthoptera > Acrididae > Schistocerca > Schistocerca piceifrons. Next base: position 546,106,646 of record NC_060144.1, read on the forward strand.
GAGATGTATGGAGGAGACAGGTGTTCAATAGGGTCTTTGCCTCCCATGGGCTCTAACGCTGGAAAATAACGAGAAGACATACACTGCGGAAAAAAAATGTTATGCCGTCAAGGGCAAGATCATTTTATTGACAAGTGAGGTGACAGGTAGTTCAACTCTGTCGGAGTATAAGTTAACAAATTTAGACTAAACGAAACAAGCGACAAAGTAAAGGGTGCCCAAACAGTCTCTTCGGTAGACAGTGCAGCCCCCTTCTCCCCCCCCCCCTCCTCCCACACCACGCCTCTGGCTGCAAACCACGAGGGTAATCCCAAAAGTAAGGTCTCCTATTTTTTTATAAGTACATAGACCTGTTTATTTCTACAATGGTTTACATCAGTTTACAGCTTGAACATTTAGCTATTTTTTGACATAATCACCATTTCTGTCGATGATTTTTTGTAGACGCTGTGGCAGTTTTTGTATGCCCATGTCATACCATCTCGCCGCCATGGTGTTCAGAAATTAATGAACCCCTTGTTTCACCTCGTCGTCGGAGCTGAATCTCTTTCCGGCCAAATGTTCTTTTAACCTAGGGAACAGGTGATAGTCACTGGGCGCTAAGTAAGGACTGTTGCAGGAGAGCAACGGTTTGCCAAGCGATGTGTGGGCGAAAGTTGTCATGGAGAATGTGTGCACCCTTGATCAACATTCCTCCTCTCCGGTTCTGAATTGCCCATTTGAGTTTTTTCAGAGTCTCACAGTACCTGCCAGCGTTAATTGTGGTCCCAGCGATTCAGCTCCGACGACGAGTTGAAAGAAGAGGTTCATAACTTTCTGAATAGCATGGCGGCGAGCTGGTATGACATGGGCATACAAAAACTGCCACAGCCTCTACAAAAATGCATCGATAGAAATGGTGATTGTGTCGAAAAATAGCGAAATGTTCAAGCTGTTAACTCATGCAAACCACTGTAAAAATAAACAGGTCTATCTACTTATAAAAAATAGGAGAACTTAGTTTTGGGATTACCCTAGTACCATAAAGATGCCGAATGGCATCGCTCGATACATCCAGTAAGTTCCCGCTTCGCCACCTCCCAAGCGTTTTCAGTTGACGAGACATCTGGCGAGCTTCCTGACCAGGACAGCTGCTGTACGCCACGAACAGCACGTTGCGTTTCACCAGCCGTGTGTGGACAATCATTGTCCTGCTGAAAAAGCAGTTGAGGAAATGGCAGTAGCACGGGGATAACAGCCTGTGCAATGTAGTGGGCACTGGTTACTTTACCCTGTAGAAACACCAAATATGACCACCGATGCACTGCATCCAACAAGTGGAGCACTACGTCCATTCCTCCATTCAGCCTCCCACAGGTCCTCAATGTGACCCCGTTCAAAGTACTGAAGTCGTTCAACAGGAATACCTACTCATCGGTGGGGCACGGTTGTAAGCTAGAATGAATGTTCCAAATACTTTTCGCCTCTAAATACAGCAAAGGTTCTGCCTGTACAGTTAAAACAGATCGCCGACGGTCATGACAAATGAATCGCTAACTATACATCCCTTCAGTATGCACACATTATTCTCTGGCCCCAATGAACCCAATCTTTGAGGTTGTTGCATGACATTTTTGCCTGTTTAAGTCAGCGTTAAGGCAAATATGTTTAATACATCAGAGAGCAAGATGATAAAAAGACATATTGTCCAATACCACAAGCTTGTCCTCATTGAACGAAACTAGTATCACGTTTCAATAACGTTTATACGGCAGATTATGGTTTATATAAAGAAGTCTGTCATTAAACACCTTACAGCTGTGGTGTAGCGCCATATAAGGTTCTTTCGTAGATTCACTAGAATCTTAAGCCCTTCCATTGTTCCGAATGTTTTTAGGGACACTCAGCTGCATTTTTAATTTGTAGAACTTAAGTGACTCCTCAAAATAAGCTTTTAGATTTAATTATTTTATATCGATAAAGTGAAGCAAAACAAAGAAATCAATAAAGTGCAGTATGAAGCCACAAAGTCACGGGAGTGTGGAAGGTTGGAAATAGTTGTTGTGCATCCAAGATGACAAGTGCTCCATACAGTTTTCAATTTTTTGGTCCTGTCCTCCTCAGTTGCGCGTAATACTACGGTATGTTGATGATTTTCACTTATGGACCGTCTGACAGCAACTAAATAAAACACAATTTTAGTGCCATACGCGTTTCGCCTTTATTTTCTGCAAGGCATCATCAGTGGCCTGTAATATGTACATATGTTAGCTATTTTATTTACATTTTTGTCACTGTGCCTATAGGTTATAAACAGTTCTGGTGGTTGGTATTTCCTATTAAGTAGTAAGTTTTGAACTGTACTTACAGGTTGCGTAGACAGTTTCTTACATATTACGCTCCTGTTGCATTTTTGGTCTTGTTCTTCTTCCTATGAGCGCCAATTTGCTGTTTTTTCTGCATTCCACAGCACTATGCACTGAACGCTTTTTTTTAATGCAATGTTTTGGTTTCTGTTGCCGACTGTCAAATGTTTTTGCCAAAGATCGAATATTACTGCCAAACTTATGAGTGTAACTATCGAAGTATCTGTGGTGTGTGTGTGTGTGTGTGTTATATACTTTTTTATGTTATCATTTCCTTTATTAAGTGTAGTAAGGAGCCTGTGCTGATGTGTGTTTGTTCATTTATCACATGTTTGTTTTCTGCTATGGCTTTCTGGATGTGGAAGTTTTCTTGCATTTGTATAATAAGATGTTTGTCATGGTTGCTTATTCTCATTATTTTCATTTCTTGTTCCATGTTTGTAGGATGATGGTTGTAGTGTCTTAAATGCTCTGCAAATGTGGAACGGTTTGTTTCATACTTCCAACATCTGATATGTTCTTTGTATCTTGTTTCAAAATTCCTGCATGTCATGCCTATGTATACTGCATCACAACTTTGACATTCAAGTTTATATATTCCTGATTGTTGGAATTTGTCCCTCTTGGTAGCTGGCTGGCTTAGGTGTGATTGAAGGGTTTGCCCAGGCTTATATGCTATTTTGAAGCCCTGTCTCTTTAGGATGTTTGCAACTCTGTGTGTTAGTTTATGTGTGTAGGTCATGGTGTACCATCTGATTCTTTTCTGTGTGGTGTTGTCATTGTGTGTGTTTGTTGAGTGTGTTTGTAAGTTTTCAGCTTGTGAGTTCTTTTGTATTGTGGAAATGTTGTGTTTGTTTTTTATTTGTGTTTTTATTTTTTGATTGAGCCTGTGTACCACATGTGTGTCATACCCGTTGTTCCTAGCTATTTGTATGATCGTGTTCATTTCTTGTTCATAGTTTCTCTTACTGAGTGGGATTCTGTTTAATCTATGTAACATGTGTCTTAGTGCTGCAAATTTCTGGCTTTGGGGGTGGTTGGATGTGGAATGTATTATTGTGTCCGTGGCTGTTGGTTTTCTAAAGATGTTAAATGTATGTTTTCCATTTTCTTTTTTAATTGTAATGTCAAGAAAATTTATTTGATTTTCTTTTTCTTTCTCAAGTGTGAATTTTATGTTCTTATGAGCTTTGTTTATTTCTGAATGGAGTTCATCTATTTTTTCACTTGGCTCGTCTACCAAACAAATAATGTCATCCACGTATCTGTACCAATATATGATTTTGAAACATTCATTTGTGGTTATCTTATCAAATATCTGATTCTCAAGGTGACTGATGAAAATGTTTGCTAGTGTTCCTGATGTTGGGGATCCCATGGGCAGTCCATCAGTTTGTAGATAATATTCTTCCTCAAACTGAAAGTAGTTTTGTTCAGTTGTCAGTCTGAGCATATCTGTTATTTCTTTTATTGCGTCTGTGGTGAGGTTGCTGTGGGATGAGAGATTCTGTTCTATGATTTCTATTGTTTCTGTGATAGGGATGGAGGTATACATATTTTCTATATCGAATGAAATCAGTGATGCTCTGTGTGGTACCTGTATGTTCTGTATATTTTCTATTAGGTTTCCTGTGTTTATCACTGTTCTGTTGTTTTCTACTTTATAGTGTTTTGTAACTAACTTTTGGAGGTGTTTGGCTATGCGGTATGTTGGGGCTTTCTTGAAGTTGATAACAGGTCTCATTGGCATTCCGTCTTTATGTACTTTCGGTTGACTGCGGAGTGTTGGTGTTTGTGGGTTTTTCTGTGTTAAGTAGTATGTTTGTTTGTCTGTGAGTGTGTGTTCAATGTTTTTCAGTGTTCGTTTCACATTTGCCTGGAATCGTGTAGTTGGATCTGACTTCAGTTTTTGTATTGCGTTGGTGTTTATGTATTCCTTGGTTTTTGTGATGTATTGCTCTTTATCCATGAGTACTGTTACATTTCCCTTGTCTGCTCTTGTTATTAATACGTTGTTGTTTGTTAACTTTTGTTTTAACCTTTTCATAGTAGCTGCTTCTGTTTGGTTGTTCTTATTGTGTGTCTGCTGTGTTTGTTTTATTATGCCTTTTATTTCTTCTTTTACTAGTTCTCTTGTCAGTCCTATGTTTATTTCACAATTATTTTGTTGTTCTTCACGTGTAAGGATGTGTTCGGTTTCTACTATGAGATTTTCTATGTATTGATTGTTCACCTTGCTATTGGTGCAGTGTTTCAAACCTTTTTCCAAGAGCATTTTTTCGTTTTCGTGTAGCTCTGTCTCTGTTAGGTTAACTAAGCGTGGATGGAATGAGTGTTGGTGTTCATGTGGTTTCACATTTAAAATGTAAATGTATTTTTGCGTCTTTTTTACTGTTAGTTTCATTATCTTATGTTAGTGTTTGTTTTGTAAATGTTTCATTGCTATGTATGTGTTGTGCTCAGTTTTTTCTACTAGTGCCATGAAAACCTCGGCGTTTCCTACGTTTTTTGCCAATTCTAGATGAGTTTCATAGAGCATCATGTTTAGGTGCTGTTTTTTCGAATAGAGCATCTTAATTTCATGTAGTAACCAATATCGTTCTGCAAATGATTTCGACTTTTGTGCCACTGTAGAACTGTTTTTAACCTTTACATTAATGTAGCTTGGAATTAAATCGTTCTTTTTGCATGTTCTGTTGAATTTTATGTGCTGTATCGTCTTATGGAGTCTCAGATGTATTTTCTTGAACCTGCTGTACACGTTGACGGGGAATGCTTGACATAGCTGTATTGACATCTTCAATTTTTTGGTCCTGTCCTCCTCAGTTGCGCGTAATACTACGGTATGTTGATGATTTTCACTTATGGACCGTCTGACAGCAACTGAATAAAACACAATTTTAGTGCCATACGCGTTTCGCCTTTATTTTCTGCAAGGCATCATCAGTGGCCTGTAATATGTACATATGTTAGCTATTTTATTTACATTTTTGTCACTGTGCCTATAGGTTATAAACAGTTCTGGTGGTTGGTATTTCCTATTAAGCAGTAAGTTTTGAACTGTACTTACAGGTTGCGTAGACAGTTTCTTACATATTACGCTCCTGTTGCATTTTTGGTCTTGTTCTTCTTCCTATGAGCGCCAATTTGCTGTTTTTTCTGCATTCCACAGCACTATGCACTGAACGCTTTTTTTTAATGCAATGTATTGGTTTCTGTTGCCGACAGTCAAATGTTTTTGCCAAAGATCGAATATTACTGCCAAACTTATGAGTGTAACTATCGAAGTATCTGTGGTGTGTGTGTGTGTTATATACTTTTTTATGTTATCATTTCCTTTATTAAGTGTAGTAAGGAGCCTGTGCTGATGTGTGTTTGTTCATTTATCACATGTTTGTTTTCTGCTATGGCTTTCTGGATGTGGAAGTTTTCTTGCATTTGTATAAGATGTTTGTCATGGTTGCTTATTCTCATTATTTTCATTTCTTGTTCCATGTTTGTAGGATGATGGTTGTAGTGTTTTAAATGCTCTGCAAATGTGGAATGGTTTGTTTCATACTTCCAACATCTGATATGTTCTTTGTATCTTGTTTCAAAATTCCTGCATGTCATGCCTATGTATACTGCATCGCAACTTTGACATTCAAGTTTATATATTCCTGATTGTTGGAATTTGTCCCTCTTGGTAGCTGGCTGGCTTAGGTGTGATTGAAGTGTTTGCCCAGGCTTATATGCTATTTTGAAGCCCTGTCTCTTTAGGATGTTTGCAACTCTGTGTGTTAGTTTATGTGTGTAGGTCATGGTGTACCATCTGGTTCTTTTCTGTGTGGTGTTGTCATTGTGTGTGTTTGTAAGTTTTCAGCTTGTGAGTTCTTTTGTATTGTGGAAATGTTGTGTTTGTTTTTTATTTGTGTTTTTATTTTTTGATTGATCCTGTGTACCACATGTGTGTCATACCCGTTGTTCCTAGCTATTTGTATGATCGTGTTCATTTCTTGTTCATAGTTTCTCTTACTGAGTGGGATTCTGTTTAATCTATGTAACATGTGTCTTATTGCTGCAAATTTCTGGCTTTGGGGGTGGTTGGATGTGGAATGTATTATTGTGTCTGTGGCTGTTGGTTTTCTGAAGATGTTAAATGTATGTTTTCCATTTTCTTTTTTAATTGTAATGTCAAGAAAATTTATTTGATTTTCTTTTTCTTTCTCAAGTGTGAATTTTATGTTCTTATGAGCTTTGTTTATTTCTGAATGGAGTTCATCTATTTTTTCACTTGGCTCGTCTACCAAACAAATAATGTCATCCACATATCTGTACCAACATATGATTTTGAAACTTTCATTTGTGGTTATCTTATCAAATATCTGATTCTCAAGGTGACTGATGAAAATGTTTGCTAGTGTTCCTGATATTGGGGATCCCATGGGCAGTCCATCAGTTTGTAGATAATATTCTTCCTCAAACTGAAAGTAGTTTTGTTCAGTTGTCAGTCTGAGCATATCTGTTATTTCTTTTATTGCGTCTGTGGTGAGGTTGCTGTGGGATGAGAGATTCTGTTCTATGATTTCTATTGTTTCTGTGATAGGGATGGAGGTATACATATTTTCTATATCGAATGAAATCAGTGATGCTGTGTGTGGTACCTATATGTTCTGTATATTTTCTATTAGGTTTCCTGTGTTTATCACTGTTCTGTTGTTTTCTACTTTATGGTGTTTTGTAACTAACTTTTGGAGGTGTTTGGCTATGCGGTATGTTGGGGCTTTCTTGAAGTTGATAACAGGTCTCATTGGCATTCCATCTTTATGTACTTTCGGTTGACTGCGGAGTGTTGGTGCTTGTGGGTTTTCCTGTGTTAAGTAGTATGTTTGTTTGTCTGTGAGTGTGTGTTCAATGTTTTTCAGTGTTCGTTTCACATTTGCCTGGAATCGTGTAGTTGGATCTGACTTCAGTTTTTGTATTGCGTTGGTGTTTATGTATTCCTTGGTTTTTGTGATGTATTGCTCTTTATCCATGAGTACTGTTACATTTCCCTTGTCTGCTCTTGTTATTAATACGTTGTTGTTTGTTAACTTTTGTTTTAACCTTTTCATAGTAGCTGCTTCTGTTTGGTTGTTCTTATTGTGTGTCTGCTGTGTTTGTTTTATTATGCCTTTTATTTCTTCTTTTACTAGTTCTCTTGTCAGTCCTATGTTTATTTCACAATTATTTTATTGTTCTTCACGTGTAAGGATGTGTTCGGTTTCTACTATGAGATTTTCTATGTATTGATTGTTCACCTTGCTATTGGTGCAGTGTTTCAAACCTTTTTCCAAGAGCATTTTTTCGTTTTCGTGTAGCTCTGTCTCTGTTAGGTTAACTAAGCGTGGATGGAATGAGTGTTGGTGTTCATGTGGTTTCACATTTAAAATGTAAATGTATTTTTGCGTCTTTTTTACTGTTAGTTTCATTATCTTATGTTAGTGTTTGCTTTGTAAATGTTTCATTTCTATGTATGTGTTGTGCTCAGTTTTTTCTACTAGTGCCATGAAAACCTCGGCGTTTCCTACGTTTTTTGCCAATTCTAGATGAGTTTCATAGAGCATCATGTTTAGGTGCTGTTTTTTCGAATAGAGCATCTTAATTTCATGTAGTAACCAATATCGTTCTGCAAATGATTTCGACTTTTGTGCCACTGTAGAAATGTTTTTAACCTTTACATTAATGTAGCTTGGAATTAAATCGTTCTTTTTGCATGTTCTGTTGAATTTCATATGCTGTATCGTCTTATGGAGTCTCAGATGTATTTTCTTGAACCTGTTGTACACGTTGACAGGGAATGCTTGACATAGCTGTAGTGATATCTTCAATTTTTTGGTCCTGTCCTCCTCAGTTGCGCGTAATACTACGGTATGTTGATGATTTTCACTTATGGACCGTCTGACAGCAACTGAATAAAACACAATTTTAGTGCCATACGCGTTTCGCCTTTATTTTCTGCAAGGCATCATCAGTGGCCTGTAATATGTACATATGTTAGCTATTTTATTTACATTTTTGTCACTGTGCCTATAGGTTATAAACAGTTCTGGTGGTTGGTATTTCCTATTAAGCAGTAAGTTTTGAACTGTACTTACAGGTTGCGTAGACAGTTTCTTACATATTACGCTCCTGTTGCATTTTTGGTCTTGTTCTTCTTCCTATGAGCGCCAATTTGCTGTTTTTTCTGCATTCCACAGCACTATGCACTGAACGCTTTTTTTTAATGCAATGTTTTGGTTTCTGTTGCCGACTGTCAAATGTTTTTGCCAAAGATCGAATATTACTGCCAAACTTATGAGTGTAACTATCGAAGTATCTGTGGTGTGTGTGTGTGTGTGTGTTATATACTTTTTATGTTATCATTTCCTTTATTAAGTGTAGTAAGGAGCCTGTGCTGATGTGTGTTTGTTCATTTATCACATGTTTGTTTTCTGCTATGGCTTTCTGGATGTGGAAGTTTTCTTGCATTTGTATAAGATGTTTGTCATGGTTGCTTATTCTCATTATTTTCATTTCTTGTTCCATGTTTGTAGGATGATGGTTGTAGTGTTTTAAATGCTCTGCAAATGTGGAATGGTTTGTTTCATACTTCCAACAACTGATATGTTCTTTGTATCTTGTTTCAAAATTCCTGCATGTCATGCCTATGTATACTGCATCACAACTTTGACATTCAAGTTTATATATTCCTGATTGTTGGAATTTGTCCCTCTTGGTAGCTGGCTGGCTTAGGTGTGATTGAAGGGTTTGCCCAGGCTTATATGCTATTTTGAAGCCCTGTCTCTTTAGGATGTTTGCAACTCTGTGTGTTAGTTTATGTGTGTAGGTCATGGTGTACCATCTGGTTCTTTTCTGTGTGGTGTTGTCATTGTGTGTGTTTGTTGAGTGTGTTTGTAAGTTTTCAGCTTGTGAGTTCTTTTGTATTGTGGAAATGTTGTGTTTGTTTTTTATTTGTGTTTTTATTTTTTGATTGAGCCTGTGTACCACATGTGTGTCATACCCGTTGTTCCTAGCTATTTGTATGATCGTGTTCATTTCTTGTTCATAGTTTCTCTTACTGAGTGGGATTCTGTTTAATCTATGTAACATGTGTCTTAGTGCTGCAAATTTCTGGCTTTGGGGGTGGTTGGATGTGGAATGTATTATTGTGTCCGTGGCTGTTGGTTTTCTAAAGATGTTAGATGTATGTTTTCCATTTTCTTTTTTAATTGTAATGTCAAGAAAATTTATTTGATTTTCTTTTTCTTTCTCAAGTGTGAATTTTATGTTCTTATGAGCTTTGTTTATTTCTGAATGGAGTTCATCTATTTTTTCACTTGGCTCGTCTACCAAACAAATAATGTCATCCACGTATCTGTACCAATATATGATTTTGAAACTTTCATTTGTGGTTATCTTATCAAATATCTGATTCTCAAGGTGACTGATGAAAATGTTTGCTAGTGTTCCTGATATTGGGGATCCCATGGGCAGTCCATCAGTTTGTAGATAATATTCTTCCTCAAACTGAAAGTAGTTTTGTTCAGTTGTCAGTCTGAGCATATCTGTTATTTCTTTTATTGCGTCTGTGGTGAGGTTGCTGTGGGATGAGAGATTCTGTTCTATGATTTCTATTGTTTCTGTGATAGGGATGGAGGTATACATATTTTCTATATCGAATGAAATCAGTGATGCTGTGTGTGGTACCTGTATGTTCTGTATATTTTCTATTAGGTTTCCTGTGTTTATCACTGTTCTGTTGTTTTCTACTTTATAGTGTTTTGTAACTAACTTTTGGAGGTGTTTGGCTATGCGGTATGTTGGGGCTTTCTTGAAGTTGATAACAGGTCTCATTGGCATTCCGTCTTTATGTACTTTCGGTTGACTGCGGAGTGTTGGTGCTTGTGGGTTTTTCTGTGTTAAGTAGTATGTTTGTTTGTCTGTGAGTGTGTGTTCAATGTTTTTCAGTGTTCGTTTCACATTTGCCTGGAATCGTGTAGTTGGATCTGACTTCAGTTTTTGTATTGCGTTGGTGTTTATGTATTCCTTGGTTTTTGTGATGTATTGCTCTTTATCCATGAGTACTGTTACATTTCCCTTGTCTGCTCTTGTTATTAATACGTTGTTGTTTGTTAACTTTTGTTTTAACCTTTTCATAGTAGCTGCTTCTGTTTGGTTGTTCTTATTGTGTGCCTACTGTGTTTGTTTTATTATGCCTTTTATTTCTTCTTTTACTAGTTCTCTTGTCAGTCCTATGTTTATTTCACAATTATTTTGTTGTTCTTCACGTGTAAGGATGTGTTCGGTTTCTACTATGAGATTTTCTATGTATTGATTGTTCACCTTGCTATTGGTGCAGTGTTTCAAACCTTTTTCCAAGAGCATTTTTTCGTTTTCGTGTAGTTCTGTCTCTGTTAGGTTAACTAAGCGTGGATGGAATGAGTGTTGGTGTTCATGTGGTTTCACATTTAAAATGTAAATGTAGATTTGCGTCTTTTTTACTGTTAGTTTCATTTTCTTATGTTAGTGTTTGTTTTGTAAATGTTTCATTGCTATGTATGTGTTGTGCTCAGTTTTTTCTACTAGTGCCATGAAAACCTCGGCTTTTCCTACGTTTTTTGCCAATTCTAGATGAGTTTCATAGAGCATCATGTTTAGGTGCTGTTTTTTCGAATAGAGCATCTTAATTTCATGTAGTAACCAATATCGTTCTGCAAATGATTTCGACTTTTGTGCCACTGTAGAACTGTTTTCAACCTTTACATTAATGTAGCTTGGAATTAAATCGTTCTTTTTGCACGTTCTGTTGAATTTTATATGCTGTATCGTCTTATGGAGTCTCAGATGTATTTTCTTGAACCTGTTGTACACGTTGACAGGGAATGCTTGACATAGCTGTAGTGATATCTTCAATTTTTTGGTCCTGTCCTCCTCAGTTGCGCGTAATACTACGGTATGTCGATGATTTTCACTTATGGACCGTCTGACAGCAACTGAATAAAACACAATTTTAGTGCCATACGCGTTTCGCCTTTATTTTCTGCAAGGCATCATCAGTGGCCTGTAATATGTACATATGTTAGCTATTTTATTTACATTTTTGTCACTGTGCCTATAGGTTATAAACAGTTCTGGTGGTTGGTATTTCCTATTAAGCAGTAAGTTTTGAACTGTACATACAGGTTGCGTAGACAGTTTCTTACATATTACGCTCCTGTTGCATTTTTGGTCTTGTTCTTCTTCCTATGAGCGCCAATTTGCTGTTTTTTCTGCATTCCACAGCACTATGCACTGAACGCTTTTTTTTTAATGCAATGTATTGGTTTCTGTTGCCGACGGTCAAATGTTTTTGCCAAAGATCGAATATTACTGCCAAACTTATGAGTGTAACTATCGAAGTATCTGTGGTGTGTGTGTGTGTGTGTGTGTGTGTGTGTTATATACTTTTTTATGTTATCATTTCCTTTATTAAGTGTAGTAAGGAGCCTGTGCTGATGTGTGTTTGTTCATTTATCACATGTTTGTTTTCTGCTATGGCTTTCTGGATGTGGAAGTTTTCTTGCATTTGTATAAGATGTTTGTCATGGTTGCTTATTCTCATTATTTTCATTTCTTGTTCCATGTTTGTAGGATGATGGTTGTAGTGTTTTAAATGCTCTGCAAATGTGGAATGGTTTGTTTCATACTTCCAACATCTGATATGTTCTTTGTATCTTGTTTCAAAATTCCTGCATGTCATGCCTATGTATACTGCATCACAACTTTGACATTCAAGTTTATATATTCCTGATTGTTGGAATTTGTCCCTCTTGGTAGCTGGCTGGCTTAGGTGTGATTGAAGGGTTAGCCCAGGCTTATATGCTATTTTGAAGCCCTGTCTCTTTAGGATGTTTGCAACTCTGTGTGTTAGTTTATGTGTGTAGGTCATGGTGTACCATCTGGTTCTTTTCTGTGTGGTGTTGTCATTGTGTGTGTTTGTTGAGTGTGTTTGAAAGTTTTCAGCTTGTGAGTTCTTTTGTATTGTGGAAATGTTGTGTTTGTTTTTTATTTGTGTTTTTATTTTTTGATTGAGCCTGTGTACCACATGTGTGTCATACCCGTTGTTCCTAGCTATTTGTATGATCGTGTTCATTTCTTGTTCATAGTTTCTCTTACTGAGTGGGATTCTGTTTAATCTATGTAACATGTGTCTTAGTGCTGCAAATTTCTGGCTTTGGGGGTGGTTGGATGTGGAATGTATTATTGTGTCCGTGGCTGTTGGTTTTCTAAAGATGTTAAATGTATGTTTTCCATTTTCTTTTTTAATTGTAATGTCAAGAAAATTTATTTGATTTTCTTTTTCTTTCTCAAGTGTGAATTTTATGTTCTTATTAGCTTTGTTTATTTCTGAATGGAGTTCATCTATTTTTTCACTTGGCTCGTCTACCAAACAAATAATGTCATCCACGTATCTGTACCAATATATGATTTTGAAACTTTCATTTGTGGTTATCTTATCAAATATCTGATTCTCAAGGTGACTGATGAAAATGTTTGCTAGTGTTCCTGATATTGGGGATCCCATGGGCAGTCCATCAGTTTGTAGATAATATTCTTCCTCAAACTGAAAGTAGTTTTGTTCAGTTGTCAGTCTGAGCATATCTGTTATTTCTTTTATTGCGTCTGTGGTGAGGTTGCTGTGGGATGAGAGATTCTGTTCTATGATTTCTATTGTTTCTGTGATAGGGATGGAGGTATACATATTTTCTATATCGAATGAAATCAGTGATGCTGTGTGTGGTACCTGTATGTTCTGTATATTTTCTATTAGGTTTCCTGTGTTTATCACTGTTCTGTTGTTTTCTACTTTATAGTGTTTTGTAACTAACTTTTGGAGGTGTTTGGCTATGCGGTATGTTGGGGCTTTCTTGAAGTTGATAACAGGTCTCATTGGCATTCCGTCTTTATGTACTTTCGGTTGACTGCGGAGTGTTGGTGCTTGTGGGTTTTTCTGTGTTAAGTAGTATGTTTGTTTGTCTGTGAGTGTGTGTTCAATGTTTTTCAGTGTTCGTTTCACATTTGCCTGGAATCGTGTAGTTGGATCTGACTTCAGTTTTTGTATTGCGTTGGTGTTTATGTATTCCTTGGTTTTTGTGATGTATTGCTCTTTATCCATGAGTACTGTTACATTTCCCTTGTCTGCTCTTGTTATTAATACGTTGTTGTTTGTTAACTTTTGTTTTAACCTTTTCATAGTAGCTGCTTCTGTTTGGTTGTTCTTATTGTGTGCCTGCTGTGTTTGTTTTATTATGCCTTTTATTTCTTCTTTTACTAGTTCTCTTGTCAGTCCTATGTTTATTTCACAATTATTTTGTTGTTCTTCACGTGTAAGGATGTGTTCGGTTTCTACTATGAGATTTTCTATGTATTGATTGTTCACCTTGCTATTGGTGCAGTGTTTCAAACCTTTTTCCAAGAGCATTTTTTCGTTTTCGTGTAGCTCTGTCTCTGTTAGGTTAACTAAGCGTGGATGGAATGAGTGTTGGTGTTCATGTGGTTTCACATTTAAAATGTAAATGTATTTTTGCGTCTTTTTTACTGTTAGTTTCATTTTCTTATGTTAGTGTTTGTTTTGTAAATGTTTCATTGCTATGTATGTGTTGTGCTCAGTTTTTTCTACTAGTGCCATGAAAACCTCGGCTTTTCCTACGTTTTTTGCCAATTCTAGATGAGTTTCATAGAGCATCATGTTTAGGTGCTGTTTTTTCGAATAGAGCATCTTAATTTCATGTAGTAACCAATATCGTTCTGCAAATGATTTCGACTTTTGTGCCACTGTAGAACTGTTTTCAACCTTTACATTAATGTAGCTTGGAATTAAATCGTTCTTTTTGCATGTTCTGTTGAATTTTATATGCTGTATCGTCTTATGGAGTCTCAGATGTATTTTCTTGAACCTGTTGTACACGTTGACAGGGAATGCTTGACATAGCTGTAGTGATATCTTCAATTTTTTGGTCCTGTCCTCCTCAGTTGCGCGTAATACTACGGTATGTCGATGATTTTCACTTATGGACCGTCTGACAGCAACTGAATAAAACACAATTTTAGTGCCATACGCGTTTCGCCTTTATTTTCTGCAAGGCATCATCAGTGGCCTGTAATATGTACATATGTTAGCTATTTTATTTACATTTTTGTCACTGTGCCTATAGGTTATAAACAGTTCTGGTGGTTGGTATTTCCTATTAAGCAGTAAGTTTTGAACTGTACATACAGGTTGCGTAGACAGTTTCTTACATATTACGCTCCTGTTGCATTTTTGGTCTTGTTCTTCTTCCTATGAGCGCCAATTTGCTGTTTTTTCTGCATTCCACAGCACTATGCACTGAACGCTTTTTTTTAATGCAATGTATTGGTTTCTGTTGCCGACGGTCAAATGTTTTTGCCAAAGATCGAATATTACTGCCAAACTTATGAGTGTAACTATCGAAGTATCTGTGGTGTGTGTGTGTGTGTGTGTGTGTTATATACTTTTTTATGTTATCATTTCCTTTATTAAGTGTAGTAAGGAGCCTGTGCTGATGTGTGTTTGTTCATTTATCACATGTTTGTTTTCTGCTATGGCTTTCTGGATGTGGAAGTTTTCTTGCATTTGTATAAGATGTTTGTCATGGTTGCTTATTCTCATTATTTTCATTTCTTGTTCCATGTTTGTAGGATGATGGTTGTAGTGTTTTAAATGCTCTGCAAATGTGGAATGGTTTGTTTCATACTTCCAACATCTGATATGTTCTTTGTATCTTGTTTCAAAATTCCTGCATGTCATGCCTATGTATACTGCATCACAACTTTGACATTCAAGTTTATATATTCCTGATTGTTGGAATTTGTCCCTCTTGGTAGCTGGCTGGCTTAGGTGTGATTGAAGGGTTAGCCCAGGCTTATATGCTATTTTGAAGCCCTGTCTCTTTAGGATGTTTGCAACTCTGTGTGTTAGTTTATGTGTGTAGGTCATGGTGTACCATCTGGTTCTTTTCTGTGTGGTGTTGTCATTGTGTGTGTTTGTTGAGTGTGTTTGAAAGTTTTCAGCTTGTGAGTTCTTTTGTATTGTGGAAATGTTGTGTTTGTTTTTTATTTGTGTTTTTATTTTTTGATTGAGCCTGTGTACCACATGTGTGTCATACCCGTTGTTCCTAGCTATTTGTATGATCGTGTTCATTTCTTGTTCATAGTTTCTCTTACTGAGTGGGATTCTGTTTAATCTATGTAACATGTGTCTTAGTGCTGCAAATTTCTGGCTTTGGGGGTGGTTGGATGTGGAATGTATTATTGTGTCCGTGGCTGTTGGTTTTCTAAAGATGTTAAATGTATGTTTTCCATTTTCTTTTTTAATTGTAATGTCAAGAAAATTTATTTGATTTTCTTTTTCTTTCTCAAGTGTGAATTTTATGTTCTTATTAGCTTTGTTTATTTCTGAATGGAGTTCATCTATTTTTTCACTTGGCTCGTCTACCAAACAAATAATGTCATCCACGTATCTGTACCAATATATGATTTTGAAACTTTCATTTGTGGTTATCTTATCAAATATCTGATTCTCAAGGTGACTGATGAAAATGTTTGCTAGTGTTCCTGATATTGGGGATCCCATGGGCAGTCCATCAGTTTGTAGATAATATTCTTCCTCAAACTGAAAGTAGTTTTGTTCAGTTGTCAGTCTGAGCATATCTGTTATTTCTTTTATTGCGTCTGTGGTGAGGTTGCTGTGGGATGAGAGATTCTGTTCTATGATTTCTATTGTTTCTGTGATAGGGATGGAGGTATACATATTTTCTATATCGAATGAAATCAGTGATGCTGTGTGTGGTACCTGTATGTTCTGTATATTTTCTATTAGGTTTCCTGTGTTTATCACTGTTCTGTTGTCTTCTACTTTATAGTGTTTTGTAACTAACTTTTGGAGGTGTTTGGCTATGCGGTATGTTGGGGCTTTCTTGAAGTTGATAACAGGTCTCATTGGCATTCCGTCTTTATGTACTTTCGGTTGACTGCGGAGTGTTGGTGCTTGTGGGTTTTTCTGTGTTAAGTAGTATGTTTGTTTGTCTGTGAGTGTGTGTTCAATGTTTTTCAGTGTTCGTTTCACATTTGCCTGGAATCGTGTAGTTGGATCTGACTTCAGTTTTTGTATTGCGTTGGTGTTTATGTATTCCTTGGTTTTTGTGATGTATTGCTCTTTATCCATGAGTACTGTTACATTTCCCTTGTCTGCTCTTGTTATTAATACGTTGTTGTTTGTTAACTTTTGTTTTAACCTTTTCATAGTAGCTGCTTCTGTTTGGTTGTTCTTATTGTGTGCCTGCTGTGTTTGTTTTATTATGCCTTTTATTTCTTCTTTTACTAGTTCTCTTGTCAGTCCTATGTTTATTTCACAATTATTTTGTTGTTCTTCACGTGTAAGGATGTGTTCGGTTTCTACTATGAGATTTTCTATGTATTGATTGTTCACCTTGCTATTGGTGCAGTGTTTCAAACCTTTTTCCAAGAGCATTTTTTCGTTTTCGTGTAGTTCTGTCTCTGTTAGGTTAACTAAGCGTGGATGGAATGAGTGTTGGTGTTCATGTGGTTTCACATTTAAAATGTAAATGTAGATTTGCGTCTTTTTTACTGTTAGTTTCATTTTCTTATGTTAGTGTTTGTTTTGTAAATGTTTCATTGCTATGTATGTGTTGTGCTCAGTTTTTTCTACTAGTGCCATGAAAACCTCGGCTTTTCCTACGTTTTTTGCCAATTCTAGATGAGTTTCATAGAGCATCATGTTTAGGTGCTGTTTTTTCGAATAGAGCATCTTAATTTCATGTAGTAACCAATATCGTTCTGCAAATGATTTCGACTTTTGTGCCACTGTAGAACTGTTTTCAACCTTTACATTAATGTAGCTTGGAATTAAATCGTTCTTTTTGCATGTTCTGTTGAATTTTATATGCTGTATCGTCTTATGGAGTCTCAGATGTATTTTCTTGAACCTGTTGTACACGTTGACAGGGAATGCTTGACATAGCTGTAGTGATATCTTCAATTTTTTGGTCCTGTCCTCCTCAGTTGCGCGTAATACTACGGTATGTCGATGATTTTCACTTATGGACCGTCTGACAGCAACTGAATAAAACACAATTTTAGTGCCATACGCGTTTCGCCTTTATTTTCTGCAAGGCATCATCAGTGGCCTGTAATATGTACATATGTTAGCTATTTTATTTACATTTTTGTCACTGTGCCTATAGGTTATAAACAGTTCTGGTGGTTGGTATTTCCTATTAAGCAGTAAGTTTTGAACTGTACATACAGGTTGCGTAGACAGTTTCTTACATATTACGCTCCTGTTGCATTTTTGGTCTTGTTCTTCTTCCTATGAGCGCCAATTTGCTGTTTTTTCTGCATTCCACAGCACTATGCACTGAACGCTTTTTTTTAATGCAATGTATTGGTTTCTGTTGCCGACGGTCAAATGTTTTTGCCAAAGATCGAATATTACTGCCAAACTTATGAGTGTAACTATCGAAGTATCTGTGGTGTGTGTGTGTGTGTGTGTGTGTGTGTTATATACTTTTTTATGTTATCATTTCCTTTATTAAGTGTAGTAAGGAGCCTGTGCTGATGTGTGTTTGTTCATTTATCACATGTTTGTTTTCTGCTATGGCTTTCTGGATGTGGAAGTTTTCTTGCATTTGTATAAGATGTTTGTCATGGTTGCTTATTCTCATTATTTTCATTTCTTGTTCCATGTTTGTAGGATGATGGTTGTAGTGTTTTAAATGCTCTGCAAATGTGGAATGGTTTGTTTCATACTTCCAACATCTGATATGTTCTTTGTATCTTGTTTCAAAATTCCTGCATGTCATGCCTATGTATACTGCATCACAACTTTGACATTCAAGTTTATATATTCCTGATTGTTGGAATTTGTCCCTCTTGGTAGCTGGCTGGCTTAGGTGTGATTGAAGGGTTAGCCCAGGCTTATATGCTATTTTGAAGCCCTGTCTCTTTAGGATGTTTGCAACTCTGTGTGTTAGTTTATGTGTGTAGGTCATGGTGTACCATCTGGTTCTTTTCTGTGTGGTGTTGTCATTGTGTGTGTTTGTTGAGTGTGTTTGAAAGTTTTCAGCTGGTGAGTTCTTTTGTATTGTGGAAATGTTGTGTTTGTTTTTTATTTGTGTTTTTATTTTTTGATTGAGCCTGTGTACCACATGTGTGTCATACCCGTTGTTCCTAGCTATTTGTATGATCGTGTTCATTTCTTGTTCATAGTTTCTCTTACTGAGTGGGATTCTGTTTAATCTATGTAACATGTGTCTTAGTGCTGCAAATTTCTGGCTTTGGGGGTGGTTGGATGTGGAATGTATTATTGTGTCCGTGGCTGTTGGTTTTCTAAAGATGTTAAATGTATGTTTTCCATTTTCTTTTTTAATTGTAATGTCAAGAAAATTTATTTGATTTTCTTTTTCTTTCTCAAGTGTGAATTTTATGTTCTTATTAGCTTTGTTTATTTCTGAATGGAGTTCATCTATTTTTTCACTTGGCTCGTCTACCAAACAAATAATGTCATCCACGTATCTGTACCAATATATGATTTTGAAACTTTCATTTGTGGTTATCTTATCAAATATCTGATTCTCAAGGTGACTGATGAAAATGTTTGCTAGTGTTCCTGATATTGGGGATCCCATGGGCAGTCCATCAGTTTGTAGATAATATTCTTCCTCAAACTGAAAGTAGTTTTGTTCAGTTGTCAGTCTGAGCATATCTGTTATTTCTTTTATTGCGTCTGTGGTGAGGTTGCTGTGGGATGAGAGATTCTGTTCTATGATTTCTATTGTTTCTGTGATAGGGATGGAGGTATACATATTTTCTATATCGAATGAAATCAGTGATGCTGTGTGTGGTACCTGTATGTTCTGTATATTTTCTATTAGGTTTCCTGTGTTTATCACTGTTCTGTTGTCTTCTACTTTATAGTGTTTTGTAACTAACTTTTGGAGGTGTTTGGCTATGCGGTATGTTGGGGCTTTCTTGAAGTTGATAACAGGTCTCATTGGCATTCCGTCTTTATGTACTTTCGGTTGACTGCGGAGTGTTGGTGCTTGTGGGTTTTTCTGTGTTAAGTAGTATGTTTGTTTGTCTGTGAGTGTGTGTTCAATGTTTTTCAGTGTTCGTTTCACATTTGCCTGGAATCGTGTAGTTGGATCTGACTTCAGTTTTTGTATTGCGTTGGTGTTTATGTATTCCTTGGTTTTTGTGATGTATTGCTCTTTATCCATGAGTACTGTTACATTTCCCTTGTCTGCTCTTGTTATTAATACGGTGTTGTTTGTTAACTTTTGTTTTAACCTTTTCATAGTAGCTGCTTCTGTTTGGTTGTTCTTATTGTGTGTCTGCTGTGTTTGTTTTATTATGCCTTTTATTTCTTCTTTTACTAGTTCTCTTGTCAGTCCTATGTTTATTTCACAATTATTTTGTTGTTCTTCACGTGTAAGGATGTGTTCGGTTTCTACTATGAGATTTTCTATGTATTGATTGTTCACCTTGCTATTGGTGCAGTGTTTCAAACCTTTTTCCAAGAGCATTTTTTCGTTTTCGTGTAGCTCTGTCTCTGTTAGGTTAACTAAGCGTGGATGGAATGAGTGTTGGTGTTCATGTGGTTTCACATTTAAAATGTAAATGTATTTTTGCGTCTTTTTTACTGTTAGTTTCATTTTCTTATGTTAGTGTTTGTTTTGTAAATGTTTCATTGCTATGTATGTGTTGTGCTCAGTTTTTTCTACTAGTGCCATGAAAACCTCGGCTTTTCCTACGTTTTTTGCCAATTCTAGATGAGTTTCATAGAGCATCATGTTTAGGTGCTGTTTTTTCGAATAGAGCATCTTAATTTCATGTAGTAACCAATATCGTTCTGCAAATGATTTCGACTTTTGTGCCACTGTAGAACTGTTTTCAACCTTTACATTAATGTAGCTTGGAATTAAATCGTTCTTTTTGCATGTTCTGTTGAATTTTATATGCTGTATCGTCTTATGGAGTCTCAGATGTATTTTCTTGAACCTGTTGTACACGTTGACAGGGAATGCTTGACATAGCTGTAGTGATATCTTCAATTTTTTGGTCCTGTCCTCCTCAGTTGCGCGTAATACTACGGTATGTCGATGATTTTCACTTATGGACCGTCTGACAGCAACTGAATAAAACACAATTTTAGTGCCATACGCGTTTCGCCTTTATTTTCTGCAAGGCATCATCAGTGGCCTGTAATATGTACATATGTTAGCTATTTTATTTACATTTTTGTCACTGTGCCTATAGGTTATAAACAGTTCTGGTGGTTGGTATTTCCTATTATGCAGTAAGTTTTGAACTGTACATACAGGTTGCGTAGACAGTTTCTTACATATTACGCTCCTGTTGCATTTTTGGTCTTGTTCTTCTTCCTATGAGCGCCAATTTGCTGTTTTTTCTGCATTCCACAGCACTATGCACTGAACGCTTTTTTTTAATGCAATGTATTGGTTTCTGTTGCCGACGGTCAAATGTTTTTGCCAAAGATCGAATATTACTGCCAAACTTATGAGTGTAACTATCGAAGTATCTGTGGTGTGTGTGTGTGTGTGTGTGTGTTATATACTTTTTTATGTTATCATTTCCTTTATTAAGTGTAGTAAGGAGCCTGTGCTGATGTGTGTTTGTTCATTTATCACATGTTTGTTTTCTGCTATGGCTTTCTGGATGTGGAAGTTTTCTTGCATTTGTATAAGATGTTTGTCATGGTTGCTTATTCTCATTATTTTCATTTCTTGTTCCATGTTTGTAGGATGATGGTTGTAGTGTTTTAAATGCTCTGCAAATGTGGAATGGTTTGTTTCATACTTCCAACATCTGATATGTTCTTTGTATCTTGTTTCAAAATTCCTGCATGTCATGCCTATGTATACTGCATCACAACTTTGACATTCAAGTTTATATATTCCTGATTGTTGGAATTTGTCCCTCTTGGTAGCTGGCTGGCTTAGGTGTGATTGAAGGGTTAGCCCAGGCTTATATGCTATTTTGAAGCCCTGTCTCTTTAGGATGTTTGCAACTCTGTGTGTTAGTTTATGTGTGTAGGTCATGGTGTACCATCTGGTTCTTTTCTGTGTGGTGTTGTCATTGTGTGTGTTTGTTGAGTGTGTTTGAAAGTTTTCAGCTTGTGAGTTCTTTTGTATTGTGGAAATGTTGTGTTTGTTTTTTATTTGTGTTTTTATTTTTTGATTGAGCCTGTGTACCACATGTGTGTCATACCCGTTGTTCCTAGCTATTTGTATGATCGTGTTCATTTCTTGTTCATAGTTTCTCTTACTGAGTGGGATTCTGTTTAATCTATGTAACATGTGTCTTAGTGCTGCAAATTTCTGGCTTTGGGGGTGGTTGGATGTGGAATGTATTATTGTGTCCGTGGCTGTTGGTTTTCTAAAGATGTTAAATGTATGTTTTCCATTTTCTTTTTTAATTGTAATGTCAAGAAAATTTATTTGATTTTCTTTTTCTTTCTCAAGTGTGAATTTTATGTTCTTATTAGCTTTGTTTATTTCTGAATGGAGTTCATCTATTTTTTCACTTGGCTCGTCTACCAAACAAATAATGTCATCCACGTATCTGTACCAATATATGATTTTGAAACTTTCATTTGTGGTTATCTTATCAAATATCTGATTCTCAAGGTGACTGATGAAAATGTTTGCTAGTGTTCCTGATATTGGGGATCCCATGGGCAGTCCATCAGTTTGTAGATAATATTCTTCCTCAAACTGAAAGTAGTTTTGTTCAGTTGTCAGTCTGAGCATATCTGTTATTTCTTTTATTGCGTCTGTGGTGAGGTTGCTGTGGGATGAGAGATTCTGTTCTATGATTTCTATTGTTTCTGTGATAGGGATGGAGGTATACATATTTTCTATATCGAATGAAATCAGTGATGCTGTGTGTGGTACCTGTATGTTCTGTATATTTTCTATTAGGTTTCCTGTGTTTATCACTGTTCTGTTGTCTTCTACTTTATAGTGTTTTGTAACTAACTTTTGGAGGTGTTTGGCTATGCGGTATGTTGGGGCTTTCTTGAAGTTGATAACAGGTCTCATTGGCATTCCGTCTTTATGTACTTTCGGTTGACTGCGGAGTGTTGGTGCTTGTGGGTTTTTCTGTGTTAAGTAGTATGTTTGTTTGTCTGTGAGTGTGTGTTCAATGCTTTTCAGTGTTCGTTTCACATTTGCCTGGAATCGTGTAGTTGGATCTGACTTCAGTTTTTGTATTGCGTTGGTGTTTATGTATTCCTTGGTTTTTGTGATGTATTGCTCTTTATCCATGAGTACTGTTACATTTCCCTTGTCTGCTCTTGTTATTAATACGTTGTTGTTTGTTAACTTTTGTTTTAACCTTTTCATAGTAGCTGCTTCTGTTTGGTTGTTCTTATTGTGTGCCTGCTGTGTTTGTTTTATTATGCCTTTTATTTCTTCTTTTACTAGTTCTCTTGTCAGTCCTATGTTTATTTCACAATTATTTTGTTGTTCTTCACGTGTAAGGATGTGTTCGGTTTCTACTATGAGATTTTCTATGTATTGATTGTTCACCTTGCTATTGGTGCAGTGTTTCAAACCTTTTTCCAAGAGCATTTTTTCGTTTTCGTGTAGTTCTGTCTCTGTTAGGTTAACTAAGCGTGGATGGAATGAGTGTTGGTGTTCATGTGGTTTCACATTTAAAATGTAAATGTAGATTTGCGTCTTTTTTACTGTTAGTTTCATTTTCTTATGTTAGTGTTTGTTTTGTAAATGTTTCATTGCTATGTATGTGTTGTGCTCAGTTTTTTCTACTAGTGCCATGAAAACCTCGGCTTTTCCTACGTTTTTTGCCAATTCTAGATGAGTTTCATAGAGCATCATGTTTAGGTGCTGTTTTTTCGAATAGAGCATCTTAATTTCATGTAGTAACCAATATCGTTCTGCAAATGATTTCGACTTTTGTGCCACTGTAGAACTGTTTTCAACCTTTACATTAATGTAGCTTGGAATTAAATCGTTCTTTTTGCATGTTCTGTTGAATTTTATATGCTGTATCGTCTTATGGAGTCTCAGATGTATTTTCTTGAACCTGTTGTACACGTTGACAGGGAATGCTTGACATAGCTGTAGTGACATCTTCAATTTTTTGGTCCTGTCCTCCTCAGTTGCGCGTAATACTACGGTATGTTGATGATTTTCACTTATGGACCGTCTGACAGCAACTGAATAAAACACAATTTTAGTGTCATACGCGTTTCGCCTTTATTTTCTGCAAGGCATCGTCAGTGGCCTGTAATATGTACATATGTTAGCTATTTTATTTACATTTTTGTCACTGTGCCTATAGGTTATAAACAGTTCTGGTGGTTGGTATTTCCTATTAAGCAGTAAGTTTTGAACTGTACATACAGGTTGCGTAGACAGTTTCTTACATATTACGCTCCTGTTGCATTTTTGGTCTTGTTCTTCTTCCTATGAGCGCCAATTTGCTGTTTTTTCTGCATTCCACAGCACTATGCACTGAACGCTTTTTTTTAATGCAATGTTTTGGTTTCTTTTGCCGACTGTCAAATGTTTTTGCCAAAGATCGAATATTACTGCCAAACTTATGAGTGTAACTATCGAAGTATCTGTGGTGTGTGTGTGTGTGTGTGTGTGTGTGTGTGTGTGTGTGTGTGTGTGTTATATACTTTTTTATGTTATCATTTCCTTTATTATGTGTAGTAAGGAGCCTGTGCTGATGTGTGTTTGTTCATTTATCACATGATTGTTTTCTGCTATGGCTTTCTGGATGTGGAAGTTTTCTTGCATTTGTATAAGATGTTTGTCATGGTTGCTTATTCTCATTATTTTCATTTCTTGTTCCATGTTTGTAGGATGATGGTTGTAGTGTTTTAAATGCTCTGCAAATGTGGAATGGTTTGTTTCATACTTCCAACATCTGATATGTTCTTTGTATCTTGTTTCAAAATTATGGCATGTCATGCCTATGTATACTGCATCACAACTTTGACATTCAAGTTTATATATTCCTGATTGTTGGAATTTGTCCCTCTTGGTAGCTGGCTGGCTTAGGTGTGATTGAAGGGTTAGCCCAGGCTTATATGCTATTTTGAAGCCCTGTCTCTTTAGGATGTTTGCAACTCTGTGTGTTAGTTTATGTGTGTAGGTCATGGTGTACCATCTGGTTCTTTTCTGTGTGGTGTTGTCATTGTGTGTGTTTGTTGAGTGTGTTTGAAAGTTTTCAGCTTGTGAGTTCTTTTGTATTGTGGAAATGTTGTGTTTGTTTTTTATTTGTGTTTTTATTTTTTGATTGAGCCTGTGTACCACATGTGTGTCATACCCGTTGTTCCTAGCTATTTGTATGATCGTGTTCATTTCTTGTTCATAGTTTCTCTTACTGAGTGGGATTCTGTTTAATCTATGTAACATGTGTCATAGTGCTGCAAATTTCTGGCTTTGGGGGTGGTTGGATGTGGATTGTATTATTGTGTCCGTGGCTGTTGGTTTTCTAAAGATGTTAAATGTATGTTTTCCATTTTCTTTTTTAATTGTAATGTCAAGAAAATTTATTTGATTTTCTTTTTCTTTCTCAAGTGTGAATTTTATGTTCTTATGAGCTTTGTTTATTTCTGAATGGAGTTCATCTATTTTTTCACTTGGCTCGTCTACCAAACAAATAACGTCATCCATGTATCTGTACCAATATATGATTTTGAAACTTTCATTTGTGGTTATCTTATCAAATTTCTGATTCTCAAGGTGACTGATGAAAATGTTTGCTAGTGTTCCTGATATTGGGGATCCCATGGGCAGTCCATCAGTTTGTAGATAATATTCTTCCTCAAACTGAAAGTAGTTTTGTTCAGTTGTCAGTCTGAGCATATCTGTTATTTCTTTTATTGTGTCTGTGGTGAGGTTGCTGTGGGATGAGAGATTCTGTTCTAAGATTTCTATTGTTTCTGTGATAGGGATGGAGGTATACATATTTTCTATATCGAATGAAATCAGTGATGCTGTGTGTGGTACCTGTATGTTCTGTATATTTTCTATTAGGTTTCCTGTGTTTATCACTGTTCTGTTGTTTTCTACTTTATAGTGTTTTGTAACTAACTTTTGGAGGTGTTTGGCTATGCGGTATGTTGGGGCTTTCTTGAAGTTGATAACAGGTCTCATTGGCATTCCGTCTTTATGTACTTTCGGTTGACTGCGGAGTGTTGGTGCTTGTGGGTTTTTCTGTGTTAAGTAGTATGTTTGTTTGTCTGTGAGTGTGTGTTCAATGTTTTTCAGGCCTACATGTGACTGTGGAACTGAGTGCAACGGTCTTGAAACTGCATTTGAGATGTGCAACGCTGGACTCGAAATAAGTGTGAGGGAAGAACTGCAAAGTGACTTAAGTAAAGCTAGACAATATGCAGAAATGCTGAAAAGTTTGATCGACTATATGGACCTTCCCACAGATAAGCAAACAGGCAAACGAGAGTGTGTATATACTAGGCCTAAGAAAATCTCTCGACCTGTCTTAAATACCAATGTTTTTCGTGTTCCACTAATGAATAAATACGATGTTCTAAGTGCAGACAGCTCAGAATCACGGACAAAAAATCTCAGTGTAACAGGTAACTGCTCGGAAAGATCTGTTGAACAAAAAAGTGCCAGCAGAAACACGTTACCATCAAATACTATTAAACGAAAAAATCGTGTGAGAGCAACCTGTAATAAAACTGAACACGAGACAAAAAAGGAAACAGAGAAGAAGAAGGAAGAAATATACATATTATCGACGAGTCATGGCAAGGGACTGGCTACAATCATGTCTGATATGCAGTCCGAATATAAAGTGATTGGAATTTCGAAACCTGGTGCTCCTCTACGAGAAGTGCTGAAAAACTGTGAAAGTTCCGTGAAAAGCGACGTCAACTGTGTCATAATCGGAGGGGAAAACGATGTCTATAAAAATGAAAGCAGCCTTGCTGTAAGAACACTGAAAGAATCGCTAGGAAAAATTTCACAGGCGAAGGTATTTGTTGTAAACATTCCCTACAGACACGACTTAACGGAAGACTCGTGTGTAAACAGAGAAATCATCGCGACAAATCGGAAATTCAGGAAGATTTGTAGCAGTTTTGTGCACACAACTTTCATTGAAGCAACGAGTTCAGTAAGAGAGCATTTTACTAGACATGGACTGCACAGAAACAACCTAGGCAAGAAAGTGCTGGCGAAAGAAATTCTCCAGGTGATAAAGACAGCAGGAGTGGGTGCCTATGTAAAAATAGCACTACCTGCAACAGGTTTTCTGCCAATGACAACAGAAAAGAAAAGTGCACCAACAGCATATGAGGAAGAAACATCTGCAGATACACCCTATGATGAAAAAATTACAACTGTGCAAACATGTAAAGCGTCACAGTCACCAGTGCCATTATCAGTAGCAGCAGTGGAAAAGGAAGTAACAGTAGCATCAACAGCAGAAGTTTCACCAGCAACAGTAACTATAGTGCCTCTAAAAAGAGAAATGAGAATTGCAGCAGGAGAAGCAGTATCAAGTGTTACGTGTAGACGGAAAACAGCACCTCCTGTCCGTCTAAATGATTTTTTAGTGGAAGGCAGCAGGATGAAGCAGCCCAGGAGATAAGTAGTGTAACAAATTTCACAACACCTCACCAAAACGTTCAATCTAAAATAAACAACAATTATGATCTTAAAATTTGCTATCTGAATGTTCAAGGACTAATAGATAAAGAATTTATTGTAAACAGTTTTGGACTAGATAACAAATTTGATATTTTCTGTCTGAGTGAACATTGGGTTACTGAGAGTGTACTTACAGTTGTCAAACTTGATAACTATAATGTAGCAAATAGTTACTGTAGAAAACTGCATATAAGAGGTGGTGTGGCAATATATATTAATCAGTCATTCAGCTGCTCCATTGTTAAGTTGGACCTAGATTATTTATGTGAGGAACAGAACTTTGAAGCCACCGGTATAGTTATGGACAGTCTTAAGTTAGTAATAGTATCCCTTTACAGGTCACCTAAGGGTATCATCAATGTATTTCTAGAAAAATTGGACATGCTGTTAGATGTACTAAGAGGGACCAGATGGTTGCATTATGACATAGTAATTGGTGGAGATCTGAATGCAGATTTTGATATGACAACACATAAACGTACTGTGACTGAGTTGAAAAACCTTTTAAGACAGTGCAATTTGCACTCAATCAATAACAGGCCCACAAGAGATAAAGCATGTCTTGACAATATTTTTGTCAACTTTAAAACTACAGAAGAATCATGTGCTGTTACAGCGTTTCCATTTTCAGATCATGACTCTGTATCTTTAAACTATAGAAGTAGGTTCTGTATTGATAATAGTAATATTCCTAAGCCTGTCCCAAAAGTTATAATCACCAGGCCTGTCACAGATGACAAAATTGTTCAGCTCTGTAAGTCCCTTGCTGAGAGAGACTGGTTCAACCAATGTCATGGTGACACAAGTTATAGTCTTAGTGCTGATTTGTCAGGGAAACTATTATTTGAGAGATTTTTTAAAACATTTCTGACACAATTTAATGACAATATCCCCATAAAGAAATGCAAATTAACTGACAAAGGCTTTACAAACAGGGCTACAAACAGACAAAATTCATGGTTCACTAAACAATTATCAAGTATGAAAAACCAAGTTATGGTGTTGCACAATATATGTAGCAATCAGAAAACAGAACATGCCAG
Organism: Schistocerca piceifrons; assembly: GCF_021461385.2. Classification (NCBI taxonomy): domain Eukaryota; kingdom Metazoa; phylum Arthropoda; class Insecta; order Orthoptera; family Acrididae; genus Schistocerca; species Schistocerca piceifrons. Next base: position 546,134,789 of record NC_060144.1, read on the forward strand.
ATTAGCCTATATAAAATGCAGGAATGAGTATAAAAAAGCCATCGTGGAAGCAAAAAAAGCACATAATTTCAATACCATTGATAATTCTACAAATAAGTGCAAAGCTGCATGGAAATTAATAAATGGTGTTGCTAAAGATGTAAGAAGCAAAAAAATTAATATAAGTCCCCAAAAATTCAGTGATTTCTTTATTAAATCTGTTGAAAATGTAGGAAATACTATAATCAAACCTGATATCAATTCATCAGAGCTACTTTCTAAAAATGTTTGCAGAACACCAACAGACACAGGTACGTTTATGTTCTCCGAGGTCTCACCTGGTCATGTCATAAGCATTGTAAAACGGATGAAATCTTCAGACGGTGTAGATATATACGACATATCCTGTAATTTACTAAAGAAAGTAATAGACTATATTGTGTACCCCTTAACATTCTGTATAAATAAATGCATATCTGAAGGATATTTTCCCGAAGAACTCAAAGTGGCTAGGGTAATTCCAATATATAAAAAGGGAGATATGGACTCACCTTGCAGTTACAGACCAATCTCCATAGTCCCAGCTTTTTCTAAAATACTGGAATGTGTAATTTACCAACAGCTATCTGTCTATTTTGAAAAATTAGGAATAATTAGTGAATCTCAGTATGGTTTTAGGAAAAAGTTGTCTACTGTGGATGCTATAGACTTTGTAGTCAAATACTTACATCAAGTGTTTGAGGATAAGGGCTATGCTCAACTCACATTTTGTGATCTAAGCAAAGCTTTTGACTGTGTAAAGCATAAGCCACTCCTAGAAAAACTGGAATTCTATGGCATTAGACATAACAGCCTCAAATTAATAAAATCATATCTTCAGAATCGTAAGCAAGTTGTTTGTGTAGGGAGAGAAATGTCGAGTATAGAGCAAGTCAAGGTAGGTGTTCCGCAGGGATCTGTGCTGGGCCCCTTTTTGTTCCTGATAATGATAAATGATCTGCCGTCATTTATCAAGTCCACCACTGTGTTGTATGCAGATGATACAACATTTCTTCATGCTAGTGAGGATTTCAATAGCCTTAAAACTTGTGCAGCAAAGACAATTGACCAAGCATCCTATTGGTTCAAGGCAAATGGATTCCTGCTGAATGAAAACAAAACACAGCAGATGGTCTGTAGTCTTAGAGACAAGCTTCTGTCAGACGATCCAAGTTATGTCAAATTTTTGGGGGTATACATTGATGATAAATTATCTTGGGGTCAACATGTACAATATATTAGTGGTAAATTGTCTAAAGTTATTTACCTGTTAAGGCGACTTATGGATTGTGTTCCTGAAAAATATGTTAGAACAGCCTATTTTTCATTCTTTCAGAGTATAATAACATATGGAATTATTTTGTGGGGGAACTCTAGCTGTGTACATGACATATTAATACTGCAAAAAAAAGCTATTAGGATAATTACTGGTTCTGCATATAAGGCACACTGTAAACCATTGTTCTGTGAACAGAAAATCATGACTGTTATAAACTTGTACATATACTATGTTCTAATTTATACGAAGAAGAAATTACCAGAAACAAAAACCAGAGAAAATGTACACAGCCACAATACAAGATGGAATAGGTGCCTCTATATTCCTTACCACAGGTTGTCAAAGTCACTCAACAGCTACGAAATCATGGGGTACAAACTATTTAATAAACTTCCTCAATCTGTTCAAGAATTACCTGAACAATTATTCAAACAAACAATTCATGACTGGCTAGTCCTCCACCCATTCTATGACATAAGAGAATTTATCAACTGTAATATAATACTATAATGTTAACAAGAAACCTGTTGTTTCTTTCAAACTATTAATTGTATTTTAGTATGTATATGACGTTGTCTATTGCTGTAATGGCCGAATGACAATAAAATTATTATTATTATTATTATTATTATTATTATTTGCCTGGAATCGTGTAGTTGGATCTGACTTCAGTTTTTGTATTGCGTTGGTGTTTATGTATTCCTTGGTTTTTGTGATGTATTGCTCTTTATCCATGAGTACTGTTACATTTCCCTTGTCTGCTCTTGTTATTAATACGTTGTTGTTTGTTAACTTTTGTTTTAACCTTTTCATAGTAGATGCTTCTGTTTGGTTGTTCTTATTGTGTGTCTGCTGTGTTTGTTTTATTATGCCTTTTATTTCTTCTTTTACTAGTTCTCTTGTCAGTCCTATGTTTATTTCACAATTATTTTGTTGTTCTTCATGTGTAAGGATGTGTTCGGTTTCTACTATGAGATTTTCTATGTATTGATTGTTCACCTTGCTATTGGTGCAGTGTTTCAAACCTTTTTCCAAGAGCATTTTTTCGTTTTCGTGTAGCTCTGTCTCTGTTAGGTTAACTAAGCGTGGATGGAATGAGTGTTGGTGTTCATGTGGTTTCACATTTAAAATGTAAATGTATTTTTGCGTCTTTTTTACTGTTAGTTTCATTATCTTATGTTAGTGTTTGTTTTGTAAATGTTTCATTGCTATGTATGTGTTGTGCTCAGTTTTTTCTACTAGTGCCATGAAAACCTCGGCGTTTCCTACGTTTTTTGCCAATTCTAGATGAGTTTCATAGAGCATCATGTTTAGGTGCTGTTTTTTCGAATAGAGCATCTTAATTTCATGTAGTAACCAATATCGTTCTGCAAATGATTTCGACTTTTGTGCCACTGTAGAACTGTTTTTAACCTTTACATTAATGTAGCTTGGAATTAAATCGTTCTTTTTGCATGTTCTGTTGAATTTTATATGCTGTATCGTCTTATGGAGTCTCAGATGTATTTTCTTGAACCTGCTGTACACGTTGACGGGGAATGCTTGACATAGCTGTATTGACATCTTCAATTTTTTGGTCCTGTCCTCCTCAGTTGCGCGTAATACTACGGTATGTTGATGATTTTCACTTATGGACCGTCTGACAGCAACTGAATAAAACCCAATTTTAGTGCCATACGCGTTTCGCCTTTATTTTCTGCAAGGCATCATCAGTGGCCTGTAATATGTACATATGTTAGCTATTTTATTTACATTTTTGTCACTGTGCCTATAGGTTATAAACAGTTCTGGTGGTTGGTATTTCCTATTAAGCAGTAAGTTTTGAACTGTACTTACAGGTTGCGTAGACAGTTTCTTACATATTACGCTCCTGTTGCATTTTTGGTCTTGTTCTTCTTCCTATGAGCGCCAATTTGCTGTTTTTTCTGCATTCCACAGCACTATGCACTGAACGCTTTTTTTTAATGCAATGTATTGGTTTCTGTTGCCGACGGTCAAATGTTTTTGCCAAAGATCGAATATTACTGCCAAACTTATGAGTGTAACTATCGAAGTATCTGTGGTGTGTGTGTGTGTTATATACTTTTTTATGTTATCATTTCCTTTATTAAGTGTAGTAAGGAGCCTGTGCTGATGTGTGTTTGTTCATTTATCACATGTTTGTTTTCTGCTATGGCTTTCTGGATGTGGAAGTTTTCTTGCATTTGTATAAGATGTTTGTCATGGTTGCTTATTCTCATTATTTTCATTTCTTGTTCCATGTTTGTAGGATGATGGTTGTAGTGTTTTAAATGCTCTGCAAATGTGGAATGGTTTGTTTCATACTTCCAACATCTGATATGTTCTTTGTATCTTGTTTCAAAATTCCTGCATGTCATGCCTATGTATACTGCATCACAACTTTGACATTCAAGTTTATATATTCCTGATTGTTGGAATTTGTCCCTCTTGGTAGCTGGCTGGCTTAGGTGTGATTGAAGGGTTAGCCCAGGCTTATATGCTATTTTGAAGCCCTGTCTCTTTAGGATGTTTGCAACTCTGTGTGTTAGTTTATGTGTGTAGGTCATGGTGTACCATCTGGTTCTTTTCTGTGTGGTGTTGTCATTGTGTGTGTTTGTAAGTTTTCAGCTTGTGAGTTCTTTTGTATTGTGGAAATGTTGTGTTTGTTTTTTATTTGTGTTTTTATTTTTTGATTGAGCCTGTGTACCACATGTGTGTCATACCCGTTGTTCCTAGCTATTTGTATGATCGTGTTCATTTCTTGTTCATAGTTTCTCTTACTGAGTGGGATTCTGTTTAATCTATGTAACATGTGTCTTAGTGCTGCAAATTTCTGGCTTTGGGGGTGGTTGGATGTGGAATGTATTATTGTGTCCATGGCTGTTGGTTTTCTAAAGATGTTAAATGTATGTTTTCCATTTTCTTTTTTAATTGTAATGTCAAGAAAATTTATTTGATTTTCTTTTTCTTTCTCAAGTGTGAATTTTATGTTCTTATGAGCTTTGTTTATTTCTGAATGGAGTTCATCTATTTTTTCACTTGGCTCATCTACCAAACAAATAATGTCATCCCCGTATCTGTACCAATATATTATTTTGAAACTTTCATTTGTGGTTATCTTATCAAATATCTGATTCTCAAGGTGACTGATGAAAATGTTTGCTAGTGTTCCTGATATTGGGGATCCCATGGGCAGTCCATCAGTTTGTAGATAATATTCTTCCTCAAACTGAAAGTAGTTTTGTTCAGTTGTCAGTCTGAGCATATCTGTTATTTCTTTTATTGTGTCTGTGGTGAGGTTGCTGTGGGATGAGAGATTCTGTTCTATGATTTCTATTGTTTCTGTGATAGGGATGGAGGTATACATATTTTCTATATCGAATGAAATCAGTGATGCTGTGTGTGGTACCTGTATGTTCTGTATATTTTCTATTAGGTTTCCTGTGTTTATCACTGTTCTGTTGTTTTCTACTTTATAGTGTTTTGTAACTAACTTTTGGAGGTGTTTGGCTATGCGGTATGTTGGGGCTTTCTTGAAGTTGATAACAGGTCTCATTGGCATTCCGTCTTTATGTACTTTCGGTTGACTGCGGAGTGTTGGTGCTTGTGGGTTTTTCTGTGTTAAGTAGTATGTTTGTTTGTCTGTGAGTGTGTGTTCAATGTTTTTCAGTGTTCGTTTCACATTTGCCTGGAATCGTGTAGTTGGATCTGACTTCAGTTTTTGTATTGCGTTGGTGTTTATGTATTCCTTGGTTTTTGTGATGTATTGCTCTTTATCCATGAGTACTGTTACATTTCCCTTGTCTGCTCTTGTTATTAATACGTTGTTGTTTGTTAACTTTTGTTTTAACCTTTTCATAGTAGCTGCTTCTGTTTGGTTGTTCTTATTGTGTGCCTGCTGTGTTTGTTTTATTATGCCCTTTATTTCTTCTTTTACTAGTTCTCTTGTCAGTCCTATGTTTATTTCACAATTATTTTGTTGTTCTTCACGTGTAAGGATGTGTTCGGTTTCTACTATGAGATTTTCTATGTATTGATTGTTCACCTTTCTATTGGTGCAGTGTTTCAAACCTTTTTCCAAGAGCATTTTTTCGTTTTCGTGTAGCTCTGTCTCTGTTAGGTTAACTAAGCGTGGATGGAATGAGTGTTGGTGTTCATGTGGTTTCACATTTAAAATGTAAATGTATTTTTGCGTCTTTTTTACTGTTAGTTTCATTATCTTATGTTAGTGTTTGTTTTGTAAATGTTTCATTGCTATGTATGTGTTGTGCTCAGTTTTTTCTACTAGTGCCATGAAAACCTCGGCGTTTCCTACGTTTTTTGCCAATTCTAGATGAGTTTCATAGAGCATCATGTTTAGGTGCTGTTTTTTCGAATAGAGCATCTTAATTTCATGTAGTAACCAATATCGTTCTGCAAATGATTTCGACTTTTGTGCCACTGTAGAACTGTTTTTAACCTTTACATTAATGTAGCTTGGAATTAAATCGTTCTTTTTGCATGTTCTGTTGAATTTTATATGCTGTATCGTCTTATGGAGTCTCAGATGTATTTTCTTGAACCTGCTGTACACGTTGACGGGGAATGCTTGACATAGCTGTATTGACATCTTCAATTTTTTGGTCCTGTCCTCCTCAGTTGCGCGTAATACTACGGTATGTTGATGATTTTCACTTATGGACCGTCTGACAGCAACTGAATAAAACACAATTTTAGTGCCATACGCGTTTCGCCTTTATTTTCTGCAAGGCATCATCAGTGGCCTGTAATATGTACATATGTTAGCTATTTTATTTACATTTTTGTCACTGTGCCTATAGGTTATAAACAGTTCTGGTGGTTGGTATTTCCTATTAAGCAGTAAGTTTTGAACTGTACATACAGGTTGCGTAGACAGTTTCTTACATATTACGCTCCTGTTGCATTTTTGGTCTTGTTCTTCTTCCTATGAGCGCCAATTTGCTGTTTTTTCTGCATTCCACAGCACTATGCACTGAACGCTTTTTTTTAATGCAATGTTTTGGTTTCTTTTGCCGACTGTCAAATGTTTTTGCCAAAGATCGAATATTACTGCCAAACTTATGAGTGTAACTATCGAAGTATCTGTGGTGTGTGTGTGTGTGTGTGTGTTATATACTTTTTTATGTTATCATTTCCTTTATTAAGTGTAGTAAGGAGCCTGTGCTGATGTGTGTTTGTTCATTTATCACATGTTTGTTTTCTGCTATGGCTTTCTGGATGTGGAAGTTTACTTGCATTTGTATAAGATGTTTGTCATGGTTGCTTATTCTCATTATTTTCATTTCTTGTTCCATGTTTGTAGGATGATGGTTGTAGTGTTTTAAATGCTCTGCAAATGTGGAATGGTTTGTTTCATACTTCCAACATCTGATATGTTCTTTGTATCTTGTTTCAAAATTCCTGCATGTCATGCCTATGTATACTGCATCACAACTTTGACATTCAAGTTTATATATTCCTGATTGTTGGAATTTGTCCCTCTTGGTAGCTGGCTGGCTTAGGTGTGATTGAAGGGTTAGCCCAGGCTTATATGCTATTTTGAAGCCCTGTCTCTTTAGGATGTTTGCAACTCTGTGTGTTAGTTTATGTGTGTAGGTCATGGTGTACCATCTGGTTCTTTTCTGTGTGGTGTTGTCATTGTGTGTGTTTGTTGAGTGTGTTTGAAAGTTTTCAGCTTGTGAGTTCTTTTGTATTGTGGAAATGTTGTGTTTGTTTTTTATTTGTGTTTTTATTTTTTGATTGAGCCTGTGTACCACATGTGTGTCATACCCGTTGTTCCTAGCTATTTGTATGATCGTGTTCATTTCTTGTTCATAGTTTCTCTTACTGAGTGGGATTCTGTTTAATCTATGTAACATGTGTCTTAGTGCTGCAAATTTCTGGCTTTGGGGGTGGTTGGATGTGGAATGTATTATTGTGTCCGTGGCTGTTGGTTTTCTAAAGATGTTAAATGTATGTTTTCCATTTTCTTTTTTAATTGTAATGTCAAGAAAATTTATTTGATTTTCTTTTTCTTTCTCAAGTGTGAATTTTATGTTCTTATGAGCTTTGTTTATTTCTGAATGGAGTTCATCTATTTTTTCACTTGGCTCGTCTACCAAACAAATAATGTCATCCACGTATCTGTACCAATATGTGATTTTGAAACTTTCATTTGTGGTTATCTTATCAAATATCTGATTCTCAAGGTGACTGATGAAAATGTTTGCTAGTGTTCCTGATATTGGGGATCCCATGGGCAGTCCATCAGTTTGTAGATAATATTCTTCCTCAAACTGAAAGTAGTTTTGTTCAGTTGTCAGTCTGAGCATATCTGTTATTTCTTTTATTGCGTCTGTGGTGAGGTTGCTGTGGGATGAGAGATTCTGTTCTATGATTTCTATTGTTTCTGTGATAGGGATGGAGGTATACATATTTTCTATATCGAATGAAATCAGTGATGCTGTGTGTGGTACCTGTATGTTCTGTATATTTTCTATTAGGTTTCCTGTGTTTATCACTGTTCTGTTGTCTTCTACTTTATAGTGTTTTGTAACTAACTTTTGGAGGTGTTTGGCTATGCGGTATGTTGGGGCTTTCTTGAAGTTGATAACAGGTCTCATTGGCATTCCGTCTTTATGTACTTTCGGTTGACTGCGGAGTGTTGGTGCTTGTGGGTTTTTCTGTGTTAAGTAGTATGTTTGTTTGTCTGTGAGTGTGTGTTCAATGTTTTTCAGTGTTCGTTTCACATTTGCCTGGAATCGTGTAGTTGGATCTGACTTCAGTTTTTGTATTGCGTTGGTGTTTATGTATTCCTTGGTTTTTGTGATGTATTGCTCTTTATCCATGAGTACTGTTACATTTCCCTTGTCTGCTCTTGTTATTAATACGTTGTTGTTTGTTAACTTTTGTTTTAACCTTTTCATAGTAGCTGCTTCTGTTTGGTTGTTCTTATTGTGTGTCTGCTGTGTTTGTTTTATTATGCCTTTTATTTCTTCTTTTACTAGTTCTCTTGTCAGTCCTATGTTTATTTCACAATTATTTTGTTGTTCTTCACGTGTAAGGATGTGTTCGGTTTCTACTATGAGATTTTCTATGTATTGATTGTTCACCTTGCTATTGGTGCAGTGTTTCAAACCTTTTTCCAAGAGCATTTTTTCGTTTTCGTGTAGTTCTGTCTCTGTTAGGTTAACTAAGCGTGGATGGAATGAGTGTTGGTGTTCATGTGGTTTCACATTTAAAATGTAAATGTAGATTTGCGTCTTTTTTACTGTTAGTTTCATTTTCTTATGTTAGTGTTTGTTTTGTAAATGTTTCATTGCTATATATGTGTTGTGCTCAGTTTTTTCTACTAGTGCCATGAAAACCTCGGCTTTTCCTACGTTTTTTGCCAATTCTAGATGAGTTTCATAGAGCATCATGTTTAGGTGCTGTTTTTTCGAATAGAGCATCTTAATTTCATGTAGTAACCAATATCGTTCTGCAAATGATTTCGACTTTTGTGCCACTGTAGAACTGTTTTTAACCTTTACATTAATGTAGCTTGGAATTAAATCGTTCTTTTTGCATGTTCTGTTGAATTTTATATGCTGTATCGTCTTATGGAGTCTCAGATGTATTTTCTTGAACCTGTTGTACACGTTGACAGGGAATGCTTGACATAGCTGTAGTGACATCTTCAATTTTTTGGTCCTGTCCTCCTCAGTTGCGCGTAATACTACGGTATGTTGATGATTTTCACTTATGGACCGTCTGACAGCAACTGAATAAAACACAATTTTAGTGCCATACGCGTTTCGCCTTTATTTTCTGCAAGGCATCATCAGTGGCCTGTAATATGTACATATGTTAGCTATTTTATTTACATTTTTGTCACTGTGCCTATAGGTTATAAACAGTTCTGGTGGTTGGTATTTCCTATTAAGCAGTAAGTTTTGAACTGTACATACAGGTTGCGTAGACAGTTTCTTACATATTACGCTCCTGTTGCATTTTTGGTCTTGTTCTTCTTCCTATGAGCGCCAATTTGCTGTTTTTTCTGCATTCCACAGCACTATGCACTGAACGCTTTTTTTTAATGCAATGTTTTGGTTTCTTTTGCCGACTGTCAAATGTTTTTGCCAAAGATCGAATATTACTGCCAAACTTATGAGTGTAACTATCGAAGTATCTGTGGTGTGTGTGTGTGTGTGTTATATACTTTTTTATGTTATCATTTCCTTTATTAAGTGTAGTAAGGAGCCTGTGCTGATGTGTGTTTGTTCATTTATCACATGTTTGTTTTCTGCTATGGCTTTCTGGATGTGGAAGTTTACTTGCATTTGTATAAGATGTTTGTCATGGTTGCTTATTCTCATTATTTTCATTTCTTGTTCCATGTTTGTAGGATGATGGTTGTAGTGTTTTAAATGCTCTGCAAATGTGGAATGGTTTGTTTCATACTTCCAACATCTGATATGTTCTTTGTATCTTGTTTCAAAATTCCTGCATGTCATGCCTATGTATACTGCATCACAACTTTGACATTCAAGTTTATATATTCCTGATTGTTGGAATTTGTCCCTCTTGGTAGCTGGCTGGCTTAGGTGTGATTGAAGGGTTAGCCCAGGCTTATATGCTATTTTGAAGCCCTGTCTCTTTAGGATGTTTGCAACTCTGTGTGTTAGTTTATGTGTGTAGGTCATGGTGTACCATCTGGTTCTTTTCTGTGTGGTGTTGTCATTGTGTGTGTTTGTTGAGTGTGTTTGAAAGTTTTCAGCTTGTGAGTTCTTTTGTATTGTGGAAATGTTGTGTTTGTTTTTTATTTGTGTTTTTATTTTTTGATTGAGCCTGTGTACCACATGTGTGTCATACCCGTTGTTCCTAGCTATTTGTATGATCGTGTTCATTTCTTGTTCATAGTTTCTCTTACTGAGTGGGATTCTGTTTAATCTATGTAACATGTGTCTTAGTGCTGCAAATTTCTGGCTTTGGGGGTGGTTGGATGTGGAATGTATTATTGTGTCCGTGGCTGTTGGTTTTCTAAAGATGTTAAATGTATGTTTTCCATTTTCTTTTTTAATTGTAATGTCAAGAAAATTTATTTGATTTTCTTTTTCTTTCTCAAGTGTGAATTTTATGTTCTTATGAGCTTTGTTTATTTCTGAATGGAGTTCATCTATTTTTTCACTTGGCTCGTCTACCAAACAAATAATGTCATCCACGTATCTGTACCAATATGTGATTTTGAAACTTTCATTTGTGGTTATCTTATCAAATATCTGATTCTCAAGGTGACTGATGAAAATGTTTGCTAGTGTTCCTGATATTGGGGATCCCATGGGCAGTCCATCAGTTTGTAGATAATATTCTTCCTCAAACTGAAAGTAGTTTTGTTCAGTTGTCAGTCTGAGCATATCTGTTATTTCTTTTATTGTGTCTGTGGTGAGGTTGCTGTGGGATGAGAGATTCTGTTCTAAGATTTCTATTGTTTCTGTGTTAGGGATGGAGGTATACATATTTTCTATATCGAATGAAATCAGTGATGCTGTGTGTGGTACCTGTATGTTCTGTATATTTTCTATTAGGTTTCCTGTGTTTATCACTGTTCTGTTGTTTTCTACTTTATAGTGTTTTGTAACTAACTTTTGGAGGTGTTTGGCTATGCGGTATGTTGGGGCTTTCTTGAAGTTGATAACAGGTCTCATTGGCATTCCGTCTTTATGTACTTTCGGTTGACTGCGGAGTGTTGGTGCTTGTGGGTTTTTCTGTGTTAAGTAGTATGTTTGTTTGTCTGTGAGTGTGTGTTCAATGTTTTTCAGTGTTCGTTTCACATTTGCCTGGAATCGTGTAGTTGGATCTGACTTCAGTTTTTGTATTGCGTTGGTGTTTATGTATTCCTTGGTTTTTGTGATGTATTGCTCTTTATCCATGAGTACTGTTACATTTCCCTTGTCTGCTCTTGTTATTAATACGTTGTTGTTTGTTAACTTTTGTTTTAACCTTTTCATAGTAGCTGCTTCTGTTTGGTTGTTCTTATTGTGTGTCTGCTGTGTTTGTTTTATTATGCCTTTTATTTCTTCTTTTACTAGTTCTCTTGTCAGTCCTATGTTTATTTCACAATTATTTTGTTGTTCTTCACGTGTAAGGATGTGTTCGGTTTCTACTATGAGATTTTCTATGTATTGATTGTTCACCTTGCTATTGGTGCAGTGTTTCAAACCTTTTTCCAAGAGCATTTTTTCGTTTTCGTGTAGTTCTGTCTCTGTTAGGTTAACTAAGCGTGGATGGAATGAGTGTTGGTGTTCATGTGGTTTCACATTTAAAATGTAAATGTATTTTTGCGTCTTTTTTACTGTTAGTTTCATTATCTTATGTTAGTGTTTGTTTTGTAAATGTTTCATTGCTATGTATGTGTTGTGCTCAGTTTTTTCTACTAGTGCCATGAAAACCTCGGCTTTTCCTACGTTTTTTGCCAATTCTAGATGAGTTTCATAGAGCATCATGTTTAGGTGCTGTTTTTTCGAATAGAGCATCTTAATTTCATGTAGTAACCAATATCGTTCTGCAAATGATTTCGACTTTTGTGCCACTGTAGAACTGTTTTTAACCTTTACATTAATGTAGCTTGGAATTAAATCGTTCTTTTTGCATGTTCTGTTGAATTTTATATGCTGTATCGTCTTATGGAGTCTCAGATGTATTTTCTTGAACCTGTTGTACACGTTGACAGGGAATGCTTGACATAGCTGTAGTGACATCTTCAATTTTTTGGTCCTGTCCTCCTCAGTTGCGCGTAATACTACGGTATGTTGATGATTTTCACTTATGGACCGTCTGACAGCAACTGAATAAAACACAATTTTAGTGCCATACGCGTTTCGCCTTTATTTTCTGCAAGGCATCATCAGTGGCCTGTAATATGTACATATGTTAGCTATTTTATTTACATTTTTGTCACTGTGCCTATAGGTTATAAACAGTTCTGGTGGTTGGTATTTCCTATTAAGCAGTAAGTTTTGAACTGTACATACAGGTTGCGTAGACAGTTTCTTACATATTACGCTCCTGTTGCATTTTTGGTCTTGTTCTTCTTCCTATGAGCGCCAATTTGCTGTTTTTTCTGCATTCCACAGCACTATGCACTGAACGCTTTTTTTTAATGCAATGTTTTGGTTTCTTTTGCCGACTGTCAAATGTTTTTGCCAAAGATCGAATATTACTGCCAAACTTATGAGTGTAACTATCGAAGTATCTGTGGTGTGTGTGTGTGTGTGTGTGTTATATACTTTTTTATGTTATCATTTCCTTTATTAAGTGTAGTAAGGAGCCTGTGCTGATGTGTGTTTGTTCATTTATCACATGTTTGTTTTCTGCTATGGCTTTCTGGATGTGGAAGTTTACTTGCATTTGTATAAGATGTTTGTCATGGTTGCTTATTCTCATTATTTTCATTTCTTGTTCCATGTTTGTAGGATGATGGTTGTAGTGTTTTAAATGCTCTGCAAATGTGGAATGGTTTGTTTCATACTTCCAACATCTGATATGTTCTTTGTATCTTGTTTCAAAATTCCTGCATGTCATGCCTATGTATACTGCATCACAACTTTGACATTCAAGTTTATATATTCCTGATTGTTGGAATTTGTCCCTCTTGGTAGCTGGCTGGCTTAGGTGTGATTGAAGGGTTAGCCCAGGCTTATATGCTATTTTGAAGCCCTGTCTCTTTAGGATGTTTGCAACTCTGTGTGTTAGTTTATGTGTGTAGGTCATGGTGTACCATCTGGTTCTTTTCTGTGTGGTGTTGTCATTGTGTGTGTTTGTTGAGTGTGTTTGAAAGTTTTCAGCTTGTGAGTTCTTTTGTATTGTGGAAATGTTGTGTTTGTTTTTTATTTGTGTTTTTATTTTTTGATTGAGCCCGTGTACCACATGTGTGTCATACCCGTTGTTCCTAGCTATTTGTATGATCGTGTTCATTTCTTGTTCATAGTTTCTCTTACTGAGTGGGATTCTGTTTAATCTATGTAACAAGTGTCTTAGTGCTGCAAATTTCTGGCTTTGGGGGTGGTTGGATGTGGAATGTATTATTGTGTCCGTGGCTGTTGGTTTTCTAAAGATGTTAAATGTATGTTTTCCATTTTCTTTTTTAATTGTAATGTCAAGAAAATTTATTTGATTTTCTTTTTCTTTCTCAAGTGTGAATTTTATGTTCTTATGAGCTTTGTTTATTTCTGAATGGAGTTCATCTATTTTTTACTTGGCTCGTCTACCAAACAAATAATGTCATCCACGTATCTGTACCAATATGTGATTTTGAAACTTTCATTTGTGGTTATCTTATCAAATATCTGATTCTCAAGGTGACTGATGAAAATGTTTGCTAGTGTTCCTGATATTGGGGATCCCATGGGCAGTCCATCAGTTTGTAGATAATATTCTTCCTCAAACTGAAAGTAGTTTTGTTCAGTTGTCAGTCTGAGCATATCTGTTATTTCTTTTATTGTGTCTGTGGTGAGGTTGCTGTGGGATGAGAGATTCTGTTCTAAGATTTCTATTGTTTCTGTGATAGGGATGGAGGTATACATATTTTCTATATCGAATGAAATCAGTGATGCTGTGTGTGGTACCTGTATGTTCTGTATATTTTCTATTAGGTTTCCTGTGTTTATCACTGTTCTGTTGTTTTCTACTTTATAGTGTTTTGTAACTAACTTTTGGAGGTGTTTGGCTATGCGGTATGTTGGGGCTTTCTTGAAGTTGATAACAGGTCTCATTGGCATTCCGTCTTTATGTACTTTCGGTTGACTGCGGAGTGTTGGTGCTTGTGGGTTTTTCTGTGTTAAGTAGTATGTTTGTTTGTCTGTGAGTGTGTGTTCAATGTTTTTCAGTGTTCGTTTCACATTTGCCTGGAATCGTGTAGTTGGATCTGACTTCAGTTTTTGTATTGCGTTGGTGTTTATGTATTCCTTGGTTTTTGTGATGTATTGCTCTTTATCCATGAGTACTGTTACATTTCCCTTGTCTGCTCTTGTTATTAATACGTTGTTGTTTGTTAACTTTTGTTTTAACCTTTTCATAGTAGCTGCTTCTGTTTGGTTGTTCTTATTGTGTGTCTGCTGTGTTTGTTTCATTATGCCTTTTATTTCTTCTTTTACTAGTTCTCTTGTCAGTCCTATGTTTATTTCACAATTATTTTGTTGTTCTTCACGTGTAAGGATGTGTTCGGTTTCTACTATGAGATTTTCTATGTATTGATTGTTCACCTTGCTATTGGTGCAGTGTTTCAAACCTTTTTCCAAGAGCATTTTTTCGTTTTCGTGTAGCTCTGTCTCTGTTAGGTTAACTAAGCGTGGATGGAATGAGTGTTGGTGTTCATGTGGTTTCACATTTAAAATGTAAATGTATTTTTGCGTCTTTTTTACTGTTAGTTTCATTATCTTATGTTAGTCTTTGTTTTGTAAATGTTTCATTGCTATGTATGTGTTGTGCTCAGTTTTTTCTACTAGTGCCATGAAAACCTCGGCGTTTCCTACGTTTTTTGCCAATTCTAGATGAGTTTCATAGAGCATCATGTTTAGGTGCTGTTTTTTCGAATAGAGCATCTTAATTTCATGTAGTAACCAATATCGTTCTGCAAATGATTTCGACTTTTGTGCCACTGTAGAACTGTTTTTAACCTTTACATTAATGTAGCTTGGAATTCAATCGTTCTTTTTGCATGTTCTGTTGAATTTTATATGCTGTATCGTCTTATGGAGTCTCAGATGTATTTTCTTGAACCTGCTGTACACGTTGACGGGGAATGCTTGACATAGCTGTAGTGACATCTTCAATTTTTTGGTCCTGTCCTCCTCAGTTGCGCGTAATACTACGGTATGTTGATGATTTTCACTTATGGACCGTCTGACAGCAACTGAATAAAACACAATTTTAGTGCCATACGCGTTTCGCCTTTATTTTCTGCAAGGCATCATCAGTGGCCTGTAATATGTACATATGTTAGCTATTTTATTTACATTTTTGTCACTGTGCCTATAGGTTATAAACAGTTCTGGTGGTTGGTATTTCCTATTAAGCAGTAAGTTTTGAACTGTACTTACAGGTTGCGTAGACAGTTTCTTACATATTACGCTCCTGTTGCATTTTTGGTCTTGTTCTTCTTCCTATGAGCGCCAATTTGCTGTTTTTTCTGCATTCCACAGCACTATGCACTGAACGCTTTTTTTTAATGCAATGTATTGGTTTCTGTTGCCGACGGTCAAATGTTTTGCCAAAGATCGAATATTACTGCCAAACTTATGAGTGTAACTATCGAAGTATCTGTGGTGTGTGTGTGTGTGTGTGTGTGTGTGTGTTATATACTTTTTTATGTTATCATTTCCTTTATTAAGTGTAGTAAGGAGCCTGTGCTGATGTGTGTTTGTTCATTTATCACATGTTTGTTTTCTGCTATGGCTTTCTGGATGTGGAAGTTTTCTTGCATTTGTATAAGATGTTTGTCATGGTTGCTTATTCTCATTATTTTCATTTCTTGTTCCATGTTTGTAGGATGATGGTTGTAGTGTTTTAAATGCTCTGCAAATGTGGAATGGTTTGTTTCATACTTCCAACATCTGATATGTTCTTTGTATCTTGTTTCAAAATTCCTGCATGTCATGCCTATGTATACTGCATCACAACTTTGACATTCAAGTTTATATATTCCTGATTGTTGGAATTTGTCCCTCTTGGTAGCTGGCTGGCTTAGGTGTGATTGAAGGGTTAGCCCAGGCTTATATGCTATTTTGAAGCCCTGTCTCTTTAGGATGTTTGCAACTCTGTGTGTTAGTTTATGTGTGTAGGTCATGGTGTACCATCTGGTTCTTTTCTGTGTGGTGTTGTCATTGTGTGTGTTTGTAAGTTTTCAGCTTGTGAGTTCTTTTGTATTGTGGAAATGTTGTGTTTGTTTTTTATTTGTGTTTTTATTTTTTGATTGAGCCTGTGTACCACATGTGTGTCATACCCGTTGTTCCTAGCTATTTGTATGATCGTGTTCATTTCTTGTTCATAGTTTCTCTTACTGAGTGGGATTCTGTTTAATCTATGTAACATGTGTCTTAGTGCTGCAAATTTCTGGCTTTGGGGGTGGTTGGATGTGGAATGTATTATTGTGTCCGTGGCTGTTGGTTTCCTAAAGATGTTAAATGTATGTTTTCCATTTTCTTTTTTAATTGTAATGTCAAGAAAATTTATTTGATTTTCTTTTTCTTTCTCAAGTGTGAATTTTATGTTCTTATGAGCTTTGTTTATTTCTGAATGGAGTTCATCTATTTTTTCACTTGGCTCGTCTACCAAACAAATAATGTCATCCACGTATCTGTACCAATATGTGATTTTGAAACTTTCATTTGTGGTTATCTTATCAAATATCTGATTCTCAAGGTGACTGATGAAAATGTTTGCTAGTGTTCCTGACATTGGGGATCCCATGGGCAGTCCATCAGTTTGTAGATAATATTCTTCCTCAAACTGAAAGTAGTTTTGCTCAGTTGTCAGTCTGAGCATATCTGTTATTTCTTTTATTGCGTCTGTGGTGAGGTTGCTGTGGGATGAGAGATTCTGTTCTATGATTTCTATTGTTTCTGTGATAGGGATGGAGGTATACATATTTTCTATATCGAATGAAATCAGTGATGCTGTGTGTGGTACCTGTATGTTCTGTATATTTTCTATTAGGTTTCCTGTGTTTATCACTGTTCTGTTGTTTTCTACTTTATAGTGTTTTGTAACTAACTTTTGGAGGTGTTTGGCTATGCGGTATGTTGGGGCTTTCTTGAAGTTGATAACAGGTCTCATTGGCATTCCGTCTTTATGTACTTTCGGTTGACTGCGGAGTGTTGGTGCTTGTGGGTTTTTCTGTGTTAAGTAGTATGTTTGTTTGTCTGTGAGTGTGTGTTCAATGTTTTTCAGTGTTCGTTTCACATTTGCCTGGAATCGTGTAGTTGGATCTGACTTCAGTTTTTGTATTGCGTTGGTGTTTATGTATTCCTTGGTTTTTGTGATGTATTGCTCTTTATCCATGAGTACTGTTACATTTCCCTTGTCTGCTCTTGTTATTAATACGTTGTTGTTTGTTAACTTTTGTTTTAACCTTTTCATAGTAGCTGCTTCTGTTTGGTTGTTCTTATTGTGTGTCTGCTGTGTTTGTTTCATTATGCCTTTTATTTCTTCTTTTACTAGTTCTCTTGTCAGTCCTATGTTTATTTCACAATTATTTTGTTGTTCTTCACGTGTAAGGATGTGTTCGGTTTCTACTATGAGATTTTCTATGTATTGATTGTTCACCTTGCTATTGGTGCAGTGTTTCAAACCTTTTTCCAAGAGCATTTTTTCGTTTTCGTGTAGCTCTGTCTCTGTTAGGTTAACTAAGCGTGGATGGAATGAGTGTTGGTGTTCATGTGGTTTCACATTTAAAATGTAAATGTATTTTTGCGTCTTTTTTACTGTTAGTTTCATTATCTTATGTTAGTGTTTGTTTTGTAAATGTTTCATTGCTATGTATGTGTTGTGCTCAGTTTTTTCTACTAGTGCCATGAAAACCTCGGCTTTTCCTACGTTTTTTGCCAATTCTAGATGAGTTTCATAGAGCATCATGTTTAGGTGCTGTTTTTTCGAATAGAGCATCTTAATTTCATGTAGTAACCAATATCGTTCTGCAAATGATTTCGACTTTTGTGCCACTGTAGAACTGTTTTTAACCTTTACATTAATGTAGCTTGGAATTCAATCGTTCTTTTTGCATGTTCTGTTGAATTTTATATGCTGTATCGTCTTATGGAGTCTCAGATGTATTTTCTTGAACCTGCTGTACACGTTGACGGGGAATGCTTGACATAGCTGTAGTGACATCTTCAATTTTTTGGTCCTGTCCTCCTCAGTTGCGCGTAATACTACGGTATGTTGATGATTTTCACTTATGGACCGTCTGACAGCAACTGAATAAAACACAATTTTAGTGCCATACGCGTTTCGCCTTTATTTTCTGCAAGGCATCATCAGTGGCCTGTAATATGTACATATGTTAGCTATTTTATTTACATTTTTGTCACTGTGCCTATAGGTTATAAACAGTTCTGGTGGTTGGTATTTCCTATTAAGCAGTAAGTTTTGAACTGTACATACAGGTTGCGTAGACAGTTTCTTACATATTACGCTCCTGTTGCATTTTTGGTCTTGTTCTTCTTCCTATGAGCGCCAATTTGCTGTTTTTTCTGCATTCCACAGCACTATGCACTGAACGCTTTTTTTTAATGCAATGTTTTGGTTTCTTTTGCCGACTGTCAAATGTTTTTGCCAAAGATCGAATATTACTGCGAAACTTATGAGTGAAACTATCGAAGTATCTGTGGTGTGTGTGTGTGTGTGTGTGTGTGTTATATACTTTTTTATGTTATCATTTCCTTTATTAAGTGTAGTAAGGAGCCTGTGCTGATGTGTGTTTGTTCATTTATCACATGTTTGTTTTCTGCTATGGCTTTCTGGATGTGGAAGTTTACTTGCATTTGTATAAGATGTTTGTCATGGTTGCTTATTCTCATTATTTTCATTTCTTGTTCCATGTTTGTAGGATGATGGTTGTAGTGTTTTAAATGCTCTGCAAATGTGGAATGGTTTGTTTCATACTTCCAACATCTGATATGTTCTTTGTATCTTGTTTCAAAATTCCTGCATGTCATGCCTATGTATACTGCATCACAACTTTGACATTCAAGTTTATATATTCCTGATTGTTGGAATTTGTCCCTCTTGGTAGCTGGCTGGCTTAGGTGTGATTGAAGGGTTAGCCCAGGCTTATATGCTATTTTGAAGCCCTGTCTCTTTAGGATGTTTGCAACTCTGTGTGTTAGTTTATGTGTGTAGGTCATGGTGTACCATCTGGTTCTTTTCTGTGTGGTGTTGTCATTGTGTGTGTTTGTTGAGTGTGTTTGAAAGTTTTCAGCTTGTGAGTTCTTTTGTATTGTGGAAATGTTGTGATTGTTTTTTATTTGTGTTTTTATTTTTTGATTGAGCCTGTGTACCACATGTGTGTCATACCCGTTGTTCCTAGCTATTTGTATGATCGTGTTCATTTCTTGTTCATTGTTTCTCTTACTGAGTGGGATTCTGTTTAATCTATGTAACATGTGTCTTAGTGCTGCAAATTTCTGGCTTTGGGGGTGGTTGGATGTGGAATGTATTATTGTGGCCGTGGCTGTTGGTTTTCTAAAGATGTTAAATGTATGTTTTCCATTTTCTTTTTTAATTGTAATGTCAAGAAAATTTATTTGATTTTCTTTTTCTTTCTCAAGTGTGAATTTTATGTTCTTATGAGCTTTGTTTATTTCTGAATGGAGTTCATCTATTTTTTCACTTGGCTCGTCTACCAAACAAATAATGTCATCCACGTATCTGTACCAATATGTGATTTTGAAACTTTCATTTGTGGTTATCTTATCAAATATCTGATTCTCAAGGTGACTGATGAAAATGTTTGCTAGTGTTCCTGATATTGGGGATCCCATGGGCAGTCCATCAGTTTGTAGATAATATTCTTCCTCAAACTGAAAGTAGTTTTGTTCAGTTGTCAGTCTGAGCATATCTGTTATTTCTTTTATTGCGTCTGTGGTGAGGTTGCTGTGGGATGAGAGATTCTGTTCTATGATTTCTATTGTTTCTGTGATAGGGATGGAGGTATACATATTTTCTATATCGAATGAAATCAGTGATGCTGTGTGTGGTACCTGTATGTTCTGTATATTTTCTATTAGGTTTCCTGTGTTTATCACTGTTCTGTTGTTTTCTACTTTATAGTGTTTTGTAACTAACTTTTGGAGGTGTTTGGCTATGTGGTATGTTGGGGCTTTCTTGAAGTTGATAACAGGTCTCATTGGCATTCCGTCTTTATGTACTTTCGGTTGACTGCGGAGTGTTGGTGCTTGTGGGTTTTTCTGTGTTAAGTAGTATGTTTGTTTGTCTGTGAGTGTGTGTTCAATGTTTTTCAGTGTTCGTTTCACATTTGCCTGGAATCGTGTAGTTGGATCTGACTTCAGTTTTTGTATTGCGTTGGTGTTTATGTATTCCTTGGTTTTTGTGATGTATTGCTCTTTATCCATGAGTACTGTTACATTTCCCTTGTCTGCTCTTGTTATTAATACGTTGTTGTTTGTTAACTTTTGTTTTAACCTTTTCATAGTAGATGCTTCTGTTTGGTTGTTCTTATTGTGTGTCTGCTGTGTTTGTTTTATTATGCCTTTTATTTCTTCTTTTACTAGTTCTCTTGTCAGTCCTATGTTTATTTCACAATTATTTTGTTGTTCTTCACGTGTAAGGATGTGTTCGGTTTCTACTATGAGATTTTCTATGTATTGATTGTTCACCTTGCTATTGGTGCAGTGTTTCAAACCTTTTTCCAAGAGCATTTTTTCGTTTTCGTGTAGTTCTGTCTCTGTTAGGTTAACTAACCGTGGATGGAGTGAGTGTTGGTGTTCATGTGGTTTCACATTTAAAATGTAAATGTATTTTTGCGTCTTTTTTACTGTTAGTTTCATTTTCTTATGTTAGTGTTTGTTTTGTAAATGTTTCATTGCTATGTATGTGTTGTGCTCAGTTTTTTCTACTAGTGCCATGAAAACCTCGGCGTTTCCTACGTTTTTTGCCAATTCTAGATGAGTTTCATAGAGCATCATGTTTAGGTGCTGTTTTTTCGAATAGAGCATCTTAATTTCATGTAGTAACCAATATCGTTCTGCAAATGATTTCGACTTTTGTGCCACTGTAGAACTGTTTTTAACCTTTACATTAATGTAGCTTGGAATTAAATCGTTCTTTTTGCATGTTCTGTTGAATTTTATATGCTGTATCGTCGTATGGAGTCTCAGATGTATTTTCTTGAACCTGTTGTACACGTTGACAGGGAATGCTTGACATAGCTGTAGTGACATCTTCAATTTTTTGGTCCTGTCCTCCTCAGTTGCGCGTAATACTACGGTATGTTGATGATTTTCACTTATGGACCGTCTGACAGCAACTGAATAAAACACAATTTTAGTGCCATACGCGTTTCGCCTTTATTTTCTGCAAGGCATCATCAGTGGCCTGTAATATGTACATATGTTAGCTATTTTATTTACATTTTTGTCACTGTGCCTATAGGTTATAAACAGTTCTGGTGGTTGGTATTTCCTATCAAGCAGTAAGTTTTGAACTGTACATACAGGTTGCGTAGACAGTTTCTTACATATTACGCTCCTGTTGCATTTTTGGTCTTGTTCTTCTTCCTATGAGCGCCAATTTGCTGTTTTTTCTGCATTCCACAGCACTATGCACTGAACGCTTTTTTTTAATGCAATGTTTTGGTTTCTTTTGCCGACTGTCAAATGTTTTTGCCAAAGATCGAATATTACTGCCAAACTTATGAGTGTAACTATCGAAGTATCTGTGGTGTGTGTGTGTGTGTGTGTGTGTGTTATATACTTTTTTATGTTATCATTTCCTTTATTAAGTGTAGTAAGGAGCCTGTGCTGATGTGTGTTTGTTCATTTATCACATGTTTGTTTTCTGCTATGGCTTTCTGGATGTGGAAGTTTACTTGCATTTGTATAAGATGTTTGTCATGGTTGCTTATTCTCATTATTTTCATTTCTTGTTCCATGTTTGTAGGATGATGGTTGTAGTGTTTTAAATGCTCTGCAAATGTGGAATGGTTTGTTTCATACTTCCAACATCTGATATGTTCTTTGTATCTTGTTTCAAAATTATGGCATGTCATGCCTATGTATACTGCATCACAACTTTGACATTCAAGTTTATATATTCCTGATTGTTGGAATTTGTCCCTCTTGGTAGCTGGCTGGCTTAGGTGTGATTGAAGGGTTAGCCCAGGCTTATATGCTATTTTGAAGCCCTGTCTCTTTAGGATGTTTGCAACTCTGTGTGTTAGTTTATGTGTGTGTGTCATGGTGTACCATCTGGTTCTTTTCTGTGTGGTGTTGTCATTGTGTGTGTTTGTTGAGTGTGTTTGAAAGTTTTCAGCTTGTGAGTTCTTTTGTATTGTGGAAATGTTGTGTTTGTTTTTTATTTGTGTTTTTATTTTTTGATTGAGCCTGTGTACCACATGTGTGTCATACCCGTTGTTCCTAGCTATTTGTATGATCGTGTTCATTTCTTGTTCATAGTTTCTCTTACTGAGTGGGATTCTGTTTAATCTATGTAACATGTGTCTTAGTGCTGCAGATTTCTGGCTTTGGGGGTGGTTGGATGTGGAATGTATTATTGTGTCCGTGGCTGTTGGTTTCCTAAAGATGTTAAATGTATGTTTTCCATTTTCTTTTTTAATTGTAATGTCAAGAAAATTTATTTGATTTTCTTTTTCTTTCTCAAGTGTGAATTTTATGTTCTTATGAGCTTTGTTTATTTCTGAATGGAGTTCATCTATTTTTTCACTTGGCTCGTCTACCAAACAAATAATGTCATCCACGTATCTGTACCAATATGTGATTTTGAAACTTTCATTTGTGGTTATCTTATCAAATATCTGATTCTCAAGGTGACTGATGAAAATGTTTGCTAGTGTTCCTGACATTGGGGATCCCATGGGCAGTCCATCAGTTTGTAGATAATATTCTTCCTCAAACTGAAAGTAGTTTTGCTCAGTTGTCAGTCTGAGCATATCTGTTATTTCTTTTATTGCGTCTGTGGTGAGGTTGCTGTGGGATGAGAGATTCTGTTCTATGATTTCTATTGTTTCTGTGATAGGGATGGAGGTATACATATTTTCTATATCGAATGAAATCAGTGATGCTGTGTGTGGTACCTGTATGTTCTGTATATTTTCTATTAGGTTTCCTGTGTTTATCACTGTTCTGTTGTTTTCTACTTTATGGTGTTTTGTAACTAACTTTTGGAGGTGTTTGGCTATGCGGTATGTTGGGGCTTTCTTGAAGTTGATAACAGGTCTCATTGGCATTCCGTCTTTATGTACTTTCGGTTGACTGCGGAGTGTTGGTGCTTGTGGGTTTTTCTGTGTTAAGTAGTATGTTTGTTTGTCTGTGAGTGTGTGTTCAATGTTTTTCAGTGTTCGTTTCACATTTGCCTGGAATCGTGTAGTTGGATCTGACTTCAGTTTTTGTATTGCGTTGGTGTTTATGTATTCCTTGGTTTTTGTGATGTATTGCTCTTTATCCATGAGTACTGTTACATTTCCCTTGTCTGCTCTTGTTATTAATACGTTGTTGTTTGTTAACTTTTGTTTTAACCTTTTCATAGTAGCTGCTTCTGTTTGGTTGTTCTTATTGTGTGTCTGCTGTGTTTGTTTTATTATGCCTTTTATTTCTTCTTTTACTAGTTCTCTTGTCAGTCCTATGTTTATTTCACAATTATTTTGTTGTTCTTCACGTGTAAGGATGTGTTCGGTTTCTACTATGAGATTTTCTATGTATTGATTGTTCACCTTGCTATTGGTGCAGCGTTTCAAACCTTTTTCCAAGAGCATTTTTTCGTTTTCGTGTAGTTCTGTCTCTGTTAGGTTAACTAAGCGTGGATGGAATGAGTGTTGGTGTTCATGTGGTTTCACATTTAAAATGTAAATGTATTTTTGCGTCTTTTTTACTGTTAGTTTCATTTTCTTATGTTAGTGTTTGTTTTGTAAATGTTTCATTGCTATGTATGTGTTGTGCTCAGTTTTTTCTACTAGTGCCATGAAAACCTCGGCTTTTCCTACGTTTTTTGCCAATTCTAGATGAGTTTCATAGAGCATCATGTTTAGGTGCTGTTTTTTCGAATAGAGCATCTTAATTTCATGTAGTAACCAATATTGTTCTGCAAATGATTTCGACTTTTGTGCCACTGTAGAACTGTTTTTAACCTTTACATTAATGTAGCTTGGAATTAAATCGTTGTTTTTGCATGTTCTGTTGAATTTTATATGCTGTATCGTCTTATGGAGTCTCAGATGTATTTTCTTGAACCTGTTGTACACGTTGACAGGGAATGCTTGACATAGCTGTAGTGACATCTTCAATTTTTTGGTCCTGTCCTCCTCAGTTGCGCGTAATACTACGGTATGTTGATGATTTTCACTTATGGACCGTCTGACAGCAACTGAATAAAACACAATTTTAGTGCCATACGCGTTTCGCCTTTATTTTCTGCAAGGCATCATCAGTGGCCTGTAATATGTACATATGTTAGCTATTTTATTTACATTTTTGTCACTGTGCCTATAGGTTATAAACAGTTCTGGTGGTTGGTATTTCCTATTAAGCAGTAAGTTTTGAACTGTACATACAGATTGCGTAGACAGTTTCTTACATATTACGCTCCTGTTGCATTTTTGGTCTTGTTCTTCTTCCTATGAGCGCCAATTTGCTGTTTTTTCTGCATTCCACAGCACTATGCACTGAACGCTTTTTTTTAATGCAATGTTTTGGTTTCTTTTGCCGACTGTCAAATGTTTTTGCCAAAGATCGAATATTACTGCCAAACTTATGAGTGTAACTATCGAAGTATCTTTGGTGTGTGTGTGTGTGTGTGTGTGTTATATACTTTTTTATGTTATCATTTCCTTTATTAAGTGTAGTAAGGAGCCTGTGCTGATGTGTGTTTGTTCATTTATCACATGTTTGTTTTCTGCTATGGCTTTCTGGAAGTGGAAGTTTACTTGCATTTGTATAAGATGTTTGTCATGGTTGCTTATTCTCATTATTTTCATTTCTTGTTCCATGTTTGTAGGATGATGGTTGTAGTGTTTTAAATGCTCTGCAAATGTGGAATGGTTTGTTTCATACTTCCAACATCTGATATGTTCTTTGTATCTTGTTTCAAAATTCCTGCATGTCATGCCTATGTATACTGCATCACAACTTTGACATTCAAGTTTATATATTCCTGATTGTTGGAATTTGTCCCTCTTGGTAGCTGGCTGGCTTAGGTGTGATTGAAGGGTTAGCCCAGGCTTATATGCTATTTTGAAGCCCTGTCTCTTTAGGATGTTTGCAACTCTGTGTGTTAGTTTATGTGTGTGTGTCATGGTGTACCATCTGGTTCTTTTCTGTGTGGTGTTGTCATTGTGTGTGTTTGTTGAGTGTGTTTGAAAGTTTTCAGCTTGTGAGTTCTTTTGTATTGTGGAAATGTTGTGTTTGTTTTTTATTTGTGTTTTTATTTTTTGATTGAGCCTGTGTACCACATGTGTGTCATACCCGTTGTTCCTAGCTATTTGTATGATCGTGTTCATTTCTTGTTCATAGTTTCTCTTACTGAGTGGGATTCTGTTTAATCTATGTAACATGTGTCTTAGTGCTGCAAATTTCTGGCTTTGGGGGTGGTTGGATGTGGAATGTATTATTGTGTCCGTGGCTGTTGGTTTTCTAAAGATGTTAAATGTATGTTTTCCATTTTCTTTTTTAATTGTAATGTCAAGAAAATTTATTTGATTTTCTTTTTCTTTCTCAAGTGTGAATTTTATGTTCTTATGAGCTTTGTTTATTTCTGAATGGAGTTCATCTATTTTTTCACTTGGCTCGTCTACCAAACAAATAATGTCATCCACGTATCTGTACCAATATGTGATTTTGAAACTTTCATTTGTGGTTATCTTATCAAATATCTGATTCTCAAGGTGACTGATGAAAATGTTTGCTAGTGTTCCTGATATTGGGGATCCCATGGGCAGTCCATCAGTTTGTAGATAATATTCTTCCTCAAACTGAAAGTAGTTTTGTTCAGTTGTCAGTCTGAGCATATCTGTTATTTCTTTTATTGCGTCTGTGGTGAGGTTGCTGTGGGATGAGAGATTCTGTTCTATGATTTCTATTGTTTCTGTGATAGGGATGGAGGTATACATATTTTCTATATCGAATGAAATCAGTGATGCTGTGTGTGGTACCTGTATGTTCTGTATATTTTCTATTAGGTTTCCTGTGTTTATCACTGTTCTGTTGTTTTCTACTTTATAGTGTTTTGTAACTAACTTTTGGAGGTGTTTGGCTATGCGGTATGTTGGGGCTTTCTTGAAGTTGATAACAGGTCTCATTGGCATTCCGTCTTTATGTACTTTCGGTTGACTGCGGAGTGTTGGTGCTTGTGGGTTTTTCTGTGTTAAGTAGTATGTTTGTTTGTCTGTGAGTGTGTGTTCAATGTTTTTCAGTGTTCGTTTCACATTTGCCTGGAATCGTGTAGTTGGATCTGACTTCAGTTTTTGTATTGCGTTGGTGTTTATGTATTCCTTGGTTTTTGTGATGTATTGCTCTTTATCCATGAGTACTGTTACATTTCCCTTGTCTGCTCTTGTTATTAATACGTTGTTGTTTGTTAACTTTTGTTTTAACCTTTTCATAGTAGCTGCTTCTGTTTGGTTGTTCTTATTGTGTGTCTGCTGTGTTTGTTTTATTATGCCTTTTATTTCTTCTTTTACTAGTTCTCTTGTCAGTCCTATGTTTATTTCACAATTATTTTGTTGTTCTTCACGTGTAAGGATGTGTTCGGTTTCTACTATGAGATTTTCTATGTATTGATTGTTCACCTTGCTATTGGTGCAGCGTTTCAAACCTTTTTCCAAGAGCATTTTTTCGTTTTCGTGTAGTTCTGTCTCTGTTAGGTTAACTAAGCGTGGATGGAATGAGTGTTGGTGTTCATGTGGTTTCACATTTAAAATGTAAATGTATTTTTGCGTCTTTTTTACTGTTAGTTTCATTTTCTTATGTTAGTGTTTGTTTTGTAAATGTTTCATTGCTATGTATGTGTTGTGCTCAGTTTTTTCTACTAGTGCCATGAAAACCTCGGCTTTTCCTACGTTTTTTGCCAATTCTAGATGAGTTTCATAGAGCATCATGTTTA
Source organism: Schistocerca piceifrons (assembly GCF_021461385.2). NCBI lineage: Eukaryota > Metazoa > Arthropoda > Insecta > Orthoptera > Acrididae > Schistocerca > Schistocerca piceifrons. The sequence continues at coordinate 546,161,913 of NC_060144.1, forward strand.
GGTGCTGTTTTTTCGAATAGAGCATCTTAATTTCATGTAGTAACCAATATTGTTCTGCAAATGATTTCGACTTTTGTGCCACTGTAGAACTGTTTTTAACCTTTACATTAATGTAGCTTGGAATTAAATCGTTGTTTTTGCATGTTCTGTTGAATTTTATATGCTGTATCGTCTTATGGAGTCTCAGATGTATTTTCTTGAACCTGTTGTACACGTTGACAGGGAATGCTTGACATAGCTGTAGTGACATCTTCAATTTTTTGGTCCTGTCCTCCTCAGTTGCGCGTAATACTACGGTATGTTGATGATTTTCACTTATGGACCGTCTGACAGCAACTGAATAAAACACAATTTTAGTGCCATACGCGTTTCGCCTTTATTTTCTGCAAGGCATCATCAGTGGCCTGTAATATGTACATATGTTAGCTATTTTATTTACATTTTTGTCACTGTGCCTATAGGTTATAAACAGTTCTGGTGGTTGGTATTTCCTATTAAGCAGTAAGTTTTGAACTGTACATACAGGTTGCGTAGACAGTTTCTTACATATTACGCTCCTGTTGCATTTTTGGTCTTGTTCTTCTTCCTATGAGCGCCAATTTGCTGTTTTTTCTGCATTCCACAGCACTATGCACTGAACGCTTTTTTTTAATGCAGTGTTTTGGTTTCTTTTGCCGACTGTCAAATGTTTTTGCCAAAGATCGAATATTACTGCCAAACTTATGAGTGTAACTATCGAAGTATCTGTGGTGTGTGTGTGTGTGTGTGTGTTATATACTTTTTTATGTTATCATTTCCTTTATTAAGTGTAGTAAGGAGCCTGTGCTGATGTGTGTTTGTTCATTTATCACATGTTTGTTTTCTGCTATGGCTTTCTGGATGTGGAAGTTTACTTGCATTTGTATAAGATGTTTGTCATGGTTGCTTATTCTCATTATTTTCATTTCTTGTTCCATGTTTGTAGGATGATGGTTGTAGTGTTTTAAATGCTCTGCAAATGTGGAATGGTTTGTTTCATACTTCCAACATCTGATATGTTCTTTGTATCTTGTTTCAAAATTCCTGCATGTCATGCCTATGTATACTGCATCACAACTTTGACATTCAAGTTTATATATTCCTGATTGTTGGAATTTGTCCCTCTTGGTAGCTGGCTGGCTTAGGTGTGATTGAAGGGTTAGCCCAGGCTTATATGCTATTTTGAAGCCCTGTCTCTTTAGGATGTTTGCAACTCTGTGTGTTAGTTTATGTGTGTAGGTCATGGTGTACCATCTGGTTCTTTTCTGTGTGGTGTTGTCATTGTGTGTGTTTGTTGAGTGTGTTTGAAAGTTTTCAGCTTGTGAGTTCTTTTGTATTGTGGAAATGTTGTGTTTGTTTTTTATTTGTGTTTTTATTTTTTGATTGAGCCTGTGTACCACATGTGTGTCATACCCGTTGTTCCTAGCTATTTGTATGATCGTGTTCATTTCTTGTTCATAGTTTCTCTTACTGAGTGGGATTCTGTTTAATCTATGTAACATGTGTCTTAGTGCTGCAAATTTCTGGCTTTGGGGGTGGTTGGATGTGGAATGTATTATTGTGTCCGTGGCTGTTGGTTTCCTAAAGATGTTAAATGTATGTTTTCCATTTTCTTTTTTAATTGTAATGTCAAGAAAATTTATTTGATTTTCTTTTTCTTTCTCAAGTGTGAATTTTATGTTCTTATGAGCTTTGTTTATTTCTGAATGGAGTTCATCTATTTTTTACTTGGCTCGTCTACCAAACAAATAATGTCATCCACGTATCTGTACCAATATGTGATTTTGAAACTTTCATTTGTGGTTATCTTATCAAATATCTGATTCTCAAGGTGACTGATGAAAATGTTTGCTAGTGTTCCTGATATTGGGGATCCCATGGGCAGTCCATCAGTTTGTAGATAATATTCTTCCTCAAACTGAAAGTAGTTTTGTTCAGTTGTCAGTCTGAGCATATCTGTTATTTCTTTTATTGCGTCTGTGGTGAGGTTGCTGTGGGATGAGAGATTCTGTTCTATGATTTCTATTGTTTCTGTGATAGGGATGGAGGTATACATATTTTCTATATCGAATGAAATCAGTGATGCTGTGTGTGGTACCTGTATGTTCTGTATATTTTCTATTAGGTTTCCTGTGTTTATCACTGTTCTGTTGTTTTCTACTTTATAGTGTTTTGTAACTAACTTTTGGAGGTGTTTGGCTATGCGGTATGTTGGGGCTTTCTTGAAGTTGATAACAGGTCTCATTGGCATTCCGTCTTTATGTACTTTCGGTTGACTGCGGAGTGTTGGTGCTTGTGGGTTTTTCTGTGTTAAGTAGTATGTTTGTTTGTCTGTGAGTGTGTGTTCAATGTTTTTCAGTGTTCGTTTCACATTTGCCTGGAATCGTGTAGTTGGATCTGACTTCAGTTTTTGTATTGCGTTGGTGTTTATGTATTCCTTGGTTTTTGTGATGTATTGCTCTTTATCCATGAGTACTGTTACATTTCCCTTGTCTGCTCTTGTTATTAATACGTTGTTGTTTGTTAACTTTTGTTTTAACCTTTTCATAGTAGCTGCTTCTGTTTGGTTGTTCTTATTGTGTGTCTGCTGTGTTTGTTTTATTATGCCTTTTATTCCTTCTTTTACTAGTTCTCTTGTCAGTCCTATGTTTATTTCACAATTATTTTGTTGTTCTTCACGTGTAAGGATGTGTTCGGTTTCTACTATGAGATTTTCTATGTATTGATTGTTCACCTTGCTATTGGTGCAGTGTTTCAAACCTTTTTCCAAGAGCATTTTTTCGTTTTCGTGTAGTTCTGTCTCTGTTAGGTTAACTAAGCGTGGATGGAATGAGTGTTGGTGTTCATGTGGTTTCACATTTAAAATGTAAATGTATTTTTGCGTCTTTTTTACTGTTAGTTTCATTTTCTTATGTTAGTGTTTGTTTTGTAAATGTTTCATTGCTATGTATGTGTTGTGCTCAGTTTTTTCTACTAGTGCCATGAAAACCTCGGCTTTTCCTACGTTTTTTGCCAATTCTAGATGAGTTTCATAGAGCATCATGTTTAGGTGCTGTTTTTTCGAATAGAGCATCTTAATTTCATGTAGTAACCAATATCGTTCTGCAAATGATTTCGACTTTTGTGCCACTGTAGAACTGTTTTTAACCTTTACATTAATGTAGCTTGGAATTAAATCGTTCTTTTTGCATGTTCTGTTGAATTTTATATGCTGTATCGTCTTATGGAGTCTCAGATGTATTTTCTTGAACCTGTTGTACACGTTGACAGGGAATGCTTGACATAGCTGTAGTGACATCTTCAATTTTTTGGTCCTGTCCTCCTCAGTTGCGCGTAATACTACGGTATGTTGATGATTTTCACTTATGGACCGTCTGACAGCAACTGAATAAAACACAATTTTAGTGCCATACGCGTTTCGCCTTTATTTTCTGCAAGGCATCATCAGTGGCCTGTAATATGTACATATGTTAGCTATTTTATTTACATTTTTGTCACTGTGCCTATAGGTTATAAACAGTTCTGGTGGTTGGTATTTCCTATTAAGCAGTAAGTTTTGAACTGTACATACAGGTTGCGTAGACAGTTTCTTACATATTACGCTCCTGTTGCATTTTTGGTCTTGTTCTTCTTCCTATGAGCGCCAATTTGCTGTTTTTTCTGCATTCCACAGCACTATGCACTGAACGCTTTTTTTTAATGCAATGTTTTGGTTTCTTTTGCCGACTGTCAAATGTTTTTGCCAAAGATCGAATATTACTGCCAAACTTATGAGTGTAACTATCGAAGTATCTTTGGTGTGTGTGTGTGTGTGTGTGTTATATACTTTTTTATGTTATCATTTCCTTTATTAAGTGTAGTAAGGAGCCTGTGCTGATGTGTGTTTGTTCATTTATCACATGTTTGTTTTCTGCTATGGCTTTCTGGAAGTGGAAGTTTACTTGCATTTGTATAAGATGTTTGTCATGGTTGCTTATTCTCATTATTTTCATTTCTTGTTCCATGTTTGTAGGATGATGGTTGTAGTGTTTTAAATGCTCTGCAAATGTGGAATGGTTTGTTTCATACTTCCAACATCTGATATGTTCTTTGTATCTTGTTTCAAAATTCCTGCATGTCATGCCTATGTATACTGCATCACAACTTTGACATTCAAGTTTATATATTCCTGATTGTTGGAATTTGTCCCTCTTGGTAGCTGGCTGGCTTAGGTGTGATTGAAGGGTTAGCCCAGGCTTATATGCTATTTTGAAGCCCTGTCTCTTTAGGATGTTTGCAACTCTGTGTGTTAGTTTATGTGTGTGTGTCATGGTGTACCATCTGGTTCTTTTCTGTGTGGTGTTGTCATTGTGTGTGTTTGTTGAGTGTGTTTGAAAGTTTTCAGCTTGTGAGTTCTTTTGTATTGTGGAAATGTTGTGTTTGTTTTTTATTTGTGTTTTTATTTTTTGATTGAGCCTGTGTACCACATGTGTGTCATACCCGTTGTTCCTAGCTATTTGTATGATCGTGTTCATTTCTTGTTCATAGTTTCTCTTACTGAGTGGGATTCTGTTTAATCTATGTAACATGTGTCTTAGTGCTGCAAATTTCTGGCTTTGGGGGTGGTTGGATGTGGAATGTATTATTGTGTCCGTGGCTGTTGGTTTTCTAAAGATGTTAAATGTATGTTTTCCATTTTCTTTTTTAATTGTAATGTCAAGAAAATTTATTTGATTTTCTTTTTCTTTCTCAAGTGTGAATTTTATGTTCTTATGAGCTTTGTTTATTTCTGAATGGAGTTCATCTATTTTTTCACTTGGCTCGTCTACCAAACAAATAATGTCATCCACGTATCTGTACCAATATGTGATTTTGAAACTTTCATTTGTGGTTATCTTATCAAATATCTGATTCTCAAGGTGACTGATGAAAATGTTTGCTAGTGTTCCTGATATTGGGGATCCCATGGGCAGTCCATCAGTTTGTAGATAATATTCTTCCTCAAACTGAAAGTAGTTTTGTTCAGTTGTCAGTCTGAGCATATCTGTTATTTCTTTTATTGCGTCTGTGGTGAGGTTGCTGTGGGATGAGAGATTCTGTTCTATGATTTCTATTGTTTCTGTGATAGGGATGGAGGTATACATATTTTCTATATCGAATGAAATCAGTGATGCTGTGTGTGGTACCTGTATGTTCTGTATATTTTCTATTAGGTTTCCTGTGTTTATCACTGTTCTGTTGTTTTCTACTTTATAGTGTTTTGTAACTAACTTTTGGAGGTGTTTGGCTATGCGGTATGTTGGGGCTTTCTTGAAGTTGATAACAGGTCTCATTGGCATTCCGTCTTTATGTACTTTCGGTTGACTGCGGAGTGTTGGTGCTTGTGGGTTTTTCTGTGTTAAGTAGTATGTTTGTTTGTCTGTGAGTGTGTGTTCAATGTTTTTCAGTGTTCGTTTCACATTTGCCTGGAATCGTGTAGTTGGATCTGACTTCAGTTTTTGTATTGCGTTGGTGTTTATGTATTCCTTGGTTTTTGTGATGTATTGCTCTTTATCCATGAGTACTGTTACATTTCCCTTGTCTGCTCTTGTTATTAATACGTTGTTGTTTGTTAACTTTTGTTTTAACCTTTTCATAGTAGCTGCTTCTGTTTGGTTGTTCTTATTGTGTGTCTGCTGTGTTTGTTTTATTATGCCTTTTATTTCTTCTTTTACTAGTTCTCTTGTCAGTCCTATGTTTATTTCACAATTATTTTGTTGTTCTTCACGTGTAAGGATGTGTTCGGTTTCTACTATGAGATTTTCTATGTATTGATTGTTCACCTTGCTATTGGTGCAGCGTTTCAAACCTTTTTCCAAGAGCATTTTTTCGTTTTCGTGTAGTTCTGTCTCTGTTAGGTTAACTAAGCGTGGATGGAATGAGTGTTGGTGTTCATGTGGTTTCACATTTAAAATGTAAATGTATTTTTGCGTCTTTTTTACTGTTAGTTTCATTTTCTTATGTTAGTGTTTGTTTTGTAAATGTTTCATTGCTATGTATGTGTTGTGCTCAGTTTTTTCTACTAGTGCCATGAAAACCTCGGCTTTTCCTACGTTTTTTGCCAATTCTAGATGAGTTTCATAGAGCATCATGTTTAGGTGCTGTTTTTTCGAATAGAGCATCTTAATTTCATGTAGTAACCAATATTGTTCTGCAAATGATTTCGACTTTTGTGCCACTGTAGAACTGTTTTTAACCTTTACATTAATGTAGCTTGGAATTAAATCGTTGTTTTTGCATGTTCTGTTGAATTTTATATGCTGTATCGTCTTATGGAGTCTCAGATGTATTTTCTTGAACCTGTTGTACACGTTGACAGGGAATGCTTGACATAGCTGTAGTGACATCTTCAATTTTTTGGTCCTGTCCTCCTCAGTTGCGCGTAATACTACGGTATGTTGATGATTTTCACTTATGGACCGTCTGACAGCAACTGAATAAAACACAATTTTAGTGCCATACGCGTTTCGCCTTTATTTTCTGCAAGGCATCATCAGTGGCCTGTAATATGTACATATGTTAGCTATTTTATTTACATTTTTGTCACTGTGCCTATAGGTTATAAACAGTTCTGGTGGTTGGTATTTCCTATTAAGCAGTAAGTTTTGAACTGTACATACAGGTTGCGTAGACAGTTTCTTACATATTACGCTCCTGTTGCATTTTTGGTCTTGTTCTTCTTCCTATGAGCGCCAATTTGCTGTTTTTTCTGCATTCCACAGCACTATGCACTGAACGCTTTTTTTTAATGCAGTGTTTTGGTTTCTTTTGCCGACTGTCAAATGTTTTTGCCAAAGATCGAATATTACTGCCAAACTTATGAGTGTAACTATCGAAGTATCTGTGGTGTGTGTGTGTGTTATATACTTTTTTATGTTATCATTTCCTTTATTAAGTGTAGTAAGGAGCCTGTGCTGATGTGTGTTTGTTCATTTATCACATGTTTGTTTTCTGCTATGGCTTTCTGGATGTGGAAGTTTACTTGCATTTGTATAAGATGTTTGTCATGGTTGCTTATTCTCATTATTTTCATTTCTTGTTCCATGTTTGTAGGATGATGGTTGTAGTGTTTTAAATGCTCTGCAAATGTGGAATGGTTTGTTTCATACTTCCAACATCTGATATGTTCTTTGTATCTTGTTTCAAAATTCCTGCATGTCATGCCTATGTATACTGCATCACAACTTTGACATTCAAGTTTATATATTCCTGATTGTTGGAATTTGTCCCTCTTGGTAGCTGGCTGGCTTAGGTGTGATTGAAGGGTTAGCCCAGGCTTATATGCTATTTTGAAGCCCTGTCTCTTTAGGATGTTTGCAACTCTGTGTGTTAGTTTATGTGTGTAGGTCATGGTGTACCATCTGGTTCTTTTCTGTGTGGTGTTGTCATTGTGTGTGTTTGTTGAGTGTGTTTGAAAGTTTTCAGCTTGTGAGTTCTTTTGTATTGTGGAAATGTTGTGTTTGTTTTTTATTTGTGTTTTTATTTTTTGATTGAGCCTGTGTACCACATGTGTGTCATACCCGTTGTTCCTAGCTATTTGTATGATCGTGTTCATTTCTTGTTCATAGTTTCTCTTACTGAGTGGGATTCTGTTTAATCTATGTAACATGTGTCTTAGTGCTGCAAATTTCTGGCTTTGGGGGTGGTTGGATGTGGAATGTATTATTGTGTCCGTGGCTGTTGGTTTCCTAAAGATGTTAAATGTATGTTTTCCATTTTCTTTTTTAATTGTAATGTCAAGAAAATTTATTTGATTTTCTTTTTCTTTCTCAAGTGTGAATTTTATGTTCTTATGAGCTTTGTTTATTTCTGAATGGAGTTCATCTATTTTTTACTTGGCTCGTCTACCAAACAAATAATGTCATCCACGTATCTGTACCAATATGTGATTTTGAAACTTTCATTTGTGGTTATCTTATCAAATATCTGATTCTCAAGGTGACTGATGAAAATGTTTGCTAGTGTTCCTGATATTGGGGATCCCATGGGCAGTCCATCAGTTTGTAGATAATATTCTTCCTCAAACTGAAAGTAGTTTTGTTCAGTTGTCAGTCTGAGCATATCTGTTATTTCTTTTATTGCGTCTGTGGTGAGGTTGCTGTGGGATGAGAGATTCTGTTCTATGATTTCTATTGTTTCTGTGATAGGGATGGAGGTATACATATTTTCTATATCGAATGAAATCAGTGATGCTGTGTGTGGTACCTGTATGTTCTGTATATTTTCTATTAGGTTTCCTGTGTTTATCACTGTTCTGTTGTTTTCTACTTTATAGTGTTTTGTAACTAACTTTTGGAGGTGTTTGGCTATGCGGTATGTTGGGGCTTTCTTGAAGTTGATAACAGGTCTCATTGGCATTCCGTCTTTATGTACTTTCGGTTGACTGCGGAGTGTTGGTGCTTGTGGGTTTTTCTGTGTTAAGTAGTATGTTTGTTTGTCTGTGAGTGTGTGTTCAATGTTTTTCAGTGTTCGTTTCACATTTGCCTGGAATCGTGTAGTTGGATCTGACTTCAGTTTTTGTATTGCGTTGGTGTTTATGTATTCCTTGGTTTTTGTGATGTATTGCTCTTTATCCATGAGTACTGTTACATTTCCCTTGTCTGCTCTTGTTATTAATACGTTGTTGTTTGTTAACTTTTGTTTTAACCTTTTCATAGTAGCTGCTTCTGTTTGGTTGTTCTTATTGTGTGTCTGCTGTGTTTGTTTTATTATGCCTTTTATTCCTTCTTTTACTAGTTCTCTTGTCAGTCCTATGTTTATTTCACAATTATTTTGTTGTTCTTCACGTGTAAGGATGTGTTCGGTTTCTACTATGAGATTTTCTATGTATTGATTGTTCACCTTGCTATTGGTGCAGTGTTTCAAACCTTTTTCCAAGAGCATTTTTTCGTTTTCGTGTAGTTCTGTCTCTGTTAGGTTAACTAAGCGTGGATGGAATGAGTGTTGGTGTTCATGTGGTTTCACATTTAAAATGTAAATGTATTTTTGCGTCTTTTTTACTGTTAGTTTCATTTTCTTATGTTAGTGTTTGTTTTGTAAATGTTTCATTGCTATGTATGTGTTGTGCTCAGTTTTTTCTACTAGTGCCATGAAAACCTCGGCTTTTCCTACGTTTTTTGCCAATTCTAGATGAGTTTCATAGAGCATCATGTTTAGGTGCTGTTTTTTCGAATAGAGCATCTTAATTTCATGTAGTAACCAATATCGTTCTGCAAATGATTTCGACTTTTGTGCCACTGTAGAACTGTTTTTAACCTTTACATTAATGTAGCTTGGAATTAAATCGTTCTTTTTGCATGTTCTGTTGAATTTTATATGCTGTATCGTCTTATGGAGTCTCAGATGTATTTTCTTGAACCTGTTGTACACGTTGACAGGGAATGCTTGACATAGCTGTAGTGACATCTTCAATTTTTTGGTCCTGTCCTCCTCAGTTGCGCGTAATACTACGGTATGTTGATGATTTTCACTTATGGACCGTCTGACAGCAACTGAATAAAACACAATTTTAGTGCCATACGCGTTTCGCCTTTATTTTCTGCAAGGCATCATCAGTGGCCTGTAATATGTACATATGTTAGCTATTTTATTTACATTTTTGTCACTGTGCCTATAGGTTATAAACAGTTCTGGTGGTTGGTATTTCCTATTAAGCAGTAAGTTTTGAACTGTACATACAGGTTGCGTAGACAGTTTCTTACATATTACGCTCCTGTTGCATTTTTGGTCTTGTTCTTCTTCCTATGAGCGCCAATTTGCTGTTTTTTCTGCATTCCACAGCACTATGCACTGAACGCTTTTTTTTAATGCAATGTTTTGGTTTCTTTTGCCGACTGTCAAATGTTTTTGCCAAAGATCGAATATTACTGCCAAACTTATGAGTGTAACTATCGAAGTATCTGTGGTGTGTGTGTGTGTGTGTGTGTGTGTGTTATATACTTTTTTATATTATCATTTCCTTTATTAATTGTAGTAAGGAGCCTGTGCTGATGTGTGTTTGTTCATTTATCACATGTTTGTTTTCTGCTATGGCTTTCTGGATGTGGAAGTTTACTTGCATTTGTATAAGATGTTTGTCATGGTTGCTTATTCTCATTATTTTCATTTCTTGTTCCATGTTTGTAGGATGATGGTTGTAGTGTTTTAAATGCTCTGCAAATGTGGAATGGTTTGTTTCATACTTCCAACATCTGATATGTTCTTTGTATCTTGTTTCAAAATTATGGCATGTCATGCCTATGTATACTGCATCACAACTTTGACATTCAAGTTTATATATTCCTGATTGTTGGAATTTGTCCCTCTTGGTAGCTGGCTGGCTTAGGTGTGATTGAAGGGTTAGCCCAGGCTTATATGCTATTTTGAAGCCCTGTCTCTTTAGGATGTTTGCAACTCTGTGTGTTAGTTTATGTGTGTGTGTCATGGTGTACCATCTGGTTCTTTTCTGTGTGGTGTTGTCATTGTGTGTGTTTGTTGAGTGTGTTTGAAAGTTTTCAGCTTGTGAGTTCTTTTGTATTGTGGAAATGTTGTGTTTGTTTTTTATTTGTGTTTTTATTTTTTGATTGAGCCTGTGTACCACATGTGTGTCATACCCGTTGTTCCTAGCTATTTGTATGATCGTGTTCATTTCTTGTTCATAGTTTCTCTTACTGAGTGGGATTCTGTTTAATCTATGTAACATGTGTCTTAGTGCTGCAAATTTCTGGCTTTGGGGGTGGTTGGATGTGGAATGTATTATTGTGTCCGTGGCTGTTGGTTTTCTAAAGATGTTAAATGTATGTTTTCCATTTTCTTTTTTAATTGTAATGTCAAGAAAATTTATTTGATTTTCTTTTTCTTTCTCAAGTGTGAATTTTATGTTCTTATGAGCTTTGTTTATTTCTGAATGGAGTTCATCTATTTTTTACTTGGCTCGTCTACCAAACAAATAATGTCATCCACGTATCTGTACCAATATGTGATTTTGAAACTTTCATTTGTGGTTATCTTATCAAATATCTGATTCTCAAGGTGACTGATGAAAATGTTTGCTAGTGTTCCTGATATTGGGGATCCCATGGGCAGTCCATCAGTTTGTAGATAATATTCTTCCTCAAACTGAAAGTAGTTTTGTTCAGTTGTCAGTCTGAGCATATCTGTTATTTCTTTTATTGCGTCTGTGGTGAGGTTGCTGTGGGATGAGAGATTCTGTTCTATGATTTCTATTGTTTCTGTGATAGGGATGGAGGTATACATATTTTCTATATCGAATGAAATCAGTGATGCTGTGTGTGGTACCTGTATGTTCTGTATATTTTCTATTAGGTTTCCTGTGTTTATCACTGTTCTGTTGTTTTCTACTTTATAGTGTTTTGTAACTAACTTTTGGAGGTGTTTGGCTATGCGGTATGTTGGGGCTTTCTTGAAGTTGATAACAGGTCTCATTGGCATTCCGTCTTTATGTACTTTCGGTTGACTGCGGAGTGTTGGTGCTTGTGGGTTTTTCTGTGTTAAGTAGTATGTTTGTTTGTCTGTGAGTGTGTGTTCAATGTTTTTCAGTGTTCGTTTCACATTTGCCTGGAATCGTGTAGTTGGATCTGACTTCAGTTTTTGTATTGCGTTGGTGTTTATGTATTCCTTGGTTTTTGTGATGTATTGCTCTTTATCCATGAGTACTGTTACATTTCCCTTGTCTGCTCTTGTTATTAATACGTTGTTGTTTGTTAACTTTTGTTTTAACCTTTTCATAGTAGCTGCTTCTGTTTGGTTGTTCTTATTGTGTGTCTGCTGTGTTTGTTTTATTATGCCTTTTATTCCTTCTTTTACTAGTTCTCTTGTCAGTCCTATGTTTATTTCACAATTATTTTGTTGTTCTTCACGTGTAAGGATGTGTTCGGTTTCTACTATGAGATTTTCTATGTATTGATTGTTCACCTTGCTATTGGTGCAGTGTTTCAAACCTTTTTCCAAGAGCATTTTTTCGTTTTCGTGTAGTTCTGTCTCTGTTAGGTTAACTAAGCGTGGATGGAATGAGTGTTGGTGTTCATGTGGTTTCACATTTAAAATGTAAATGTATTTTTGCGTCTTTTTTACTGTTAGTTTCATTTTCTTATGTTAGTGTTTGTTTTGTAAATGTTTCATTGCTATGTATGTGTTGTGCTCAGTTTTTTCTACTAGTGCCATGAAAACCTCGGCTTTTCCTACGTTTTTTGCCAATTCTAGATGAGTTTCATAGAGCATCATGTTTAGGTGCTGTTTTTTCGAATAGAGCATCTTAATTTCATGTAGTAACCAATATCGTTCTGCAAATGATTTCGACTTTTGTGCCACTGTAGAACTGTTTTTAACCTTTACATTAATGTAGCTTGGAATTAAATCGTTCTTTTTGCATGTTCTGTTGAATTTTATATGCTGTATCGTCTTATGGAGTCTCAGATGTATTTTCTTGAACCTGTTGTACACGTTGACAGGGAATGCTTGACATAGCTGTAGTGACATCTTCAATTTTTTGGTCCTGTCCTCCTCAGTTGCGCGTAATACTACGGTATGTTGATGATTTTCACTTATGGACCGTCTGACAGCAACTGAATAAAACACAATTTTAGTGCCATACGCGTTTCGCCTTTATTTTCTGCAAGGCATCATCAGTGGCCTGTAATATGTACATATGTTAGCTATTTTATTTACATTTTTGTCACTGTGCCTATAGGTTATAAACAGTTCTGGTGGTTGGTATTTCCTATTAAGCAGTAAGTTTTGAACTGTACATACAGGTTGCGTAGACAGTTTCTTACATATTACGCTCCTGTTGCATTTTTGGTCTTGTTCTTCTTCCTATGAGCGCCAATTTGCTGTTTTTTCTGCATTCCACAGCACTATGCACTGAACGCTTTTTTTTAATGCAATGTTTTGGTTTCTTTTGCCGACTGTCAAATGTTTTTGCCAAAGATCGAATATTACTGCCAAACTTATGAGTGTAACTATCGAAGTATCTGTGGTGTGTGTGTGTGTGTGTGTGTGTGTGTGTTATATACTTTTTTATATTATCATTTCCTTTATTAATTGTAGTAAGGAGCCTGTGCTGATGTGTGTTTGTTCATTTATCACATGTTTGTTTTCTGCTATGGCTTTCTGGATGTGGAAGTTTACTTGCATTTGTATAAGATGTTTGTCATGGTTGCTTATTCTCATTATTTTCATTTCTTGTTCCATGTTTGTAGGATGATGGTTGTAGTGTTTTAAATGCTCTGCAAATGTGGAATGGTTTGTTTCATACTTCCAACATCTGATATGTTCTTTGTATCTTGTTTCAAAATTATGGCATGTCATGCCTATGTATACTGCATCACAACTTTGACATTCAAGTTTATATATTCCTGATTGTTGGAATTTGTCCCTCTTGGTAGCTGGCTGGCTTAGGTGTGATTGAAGGGTTAGCCCAGGCTTATATGCTATTTTGAAGCCCTGTCTCTTTAGGATGTTTGCAACTCTGTGTGTTAGTTTATGTGTGTGTGTCATGGTGTACCATCTGGTTCTTTTCTGTGTGGTGTTGTCATTGTGTGTGTTTGTTGAGTGTGTTTGAAAGTTTTCAGCTTGTGAGTTCTTTTGTATTGTGGAAATGTTGTGTTAGTTTTTTATTTGTGTTTTTATTTTTTGATTGAGCCTGTGTACCACATGTGTGTCATACCCGTTGTTCCTAGCTATTTGTATGATCGTGTTCATTTCTTGTTCATAGTTTCTCTTACTGAGTGGGATTCTGTTTAATCTATGTAACATGTGTCTTAGTGCTGCAAATTTCTGGCTTTGGGGGTGGTTGGATGTGGAATGTATTATTGTGTCCGTGGCTGTTGGTTTTCTAAAGATGTTAAATGTATGTTTTCCATTTTCTTTTTTAATTGTAATGTCAAGAAAATTTATTTGATTTTCTTTTTCTTTCTCAAGTGTGAATTTTATGTTCTTATGAGCTTTGTTTATTTCTGAATGGAGTTCATCTATTTTTTACTTGGCTCGTCTACCAAACAAATAATGTCATCCACGTATCTGTACCAATATGTGATTTTGAAACTTTCATTTGTGGTTATCTTATCAAATATCTGATTCTCAAGGTGACTGATGAAAATGTTTGCTAGTGTTCCTGATATTGGGGATCCCATGGGCAGTCCATCAGTTTGTAGATAATATTCTTCCTCAAACTGAAAGTAGTTTTGTTCAGTTGTCAGTCTGAGCATATCTGTTATTTCTTTTATTGCGTCTGTGGTGAGGTTGCTGTGGGATGAGAGATTCTGTTCTATGATTTCTATTGTTTCTGTGATAGGGATGGAGGTATACATATTTTCTATATCGAATGAAATCAGTGATGCTGTGTGTGGTACCTGTATGTTCTGTATATTTTCTATTAGGTTTCCTGTGTTTATCACTGTTCTGTTGTTTTCTACTGTATAGTGTTTTGTAACTAACTTTTGGAGGTGTTTGGCTATGCGGTATGTTGGGGCTTTCTTGAAGTTGATAACAGGTCTCATTGGCATTCCGTCTTTATGTACTTTCGGTTGACTGCGGAGTGTTGGTGCTTGTGGGTTTTTCTGTGTTAAGTAGTATGTTTGTTTGTCTGTGAGTGTGTGTTCAATGTTTTTCAGTGTTCGTTTCACATTTGCCTGGAATCGTGTAGTTGGATCTGACTTCAGTTTTTGTATTGCGTTGGTGTTTATGTATTCCTTGGTTTTTGTGATGTATTGCTCTTTATCCATGAGTACTGTTACATTTCCCTTGTCTGCTCTTGTTATTAATACGTTGTTGTTTGTTAACTTTTGTTTTAACCTTTTCATAGTAGCTGCTTCTGTTTGGTTGTTCTTATTGTGTGTCTGCTGTGTTTGTTTTATTATGCCTTTTATTTCTTCTTTTACTAGTTCTCTTGTCAGTCCTATGTTTATTTCACAATTATTTTGTTGTTCTTCACGTGTAAGGATGTGTTCGGTTTCTACTATGAGATTTTCTATGTATTGATTGTTCACCTTGCTATTGGTGCAGTGTTTCAAACCTTTTTCCAAGAGCATTTTTTCGTTTTCGTGTAGTTCTGTCTCTGTTAGGTTAACTAAGCGTGGATGGAATGAGTGTTGGTGTTCATGTGGTTTCACATTTAAAATGTAAATGTATTTTTGCGTCTTTTTTACTGTTAGTTTCATTATCTTATGTTAGTGTTTGTTTTGTAAATGTTTCATTGCTATGTATGTGTTGTGCTCAGTTTTTTCTACTAGTGCCATGAAAACCTCGGCTTTTCCTACGTTTTTTGCCAATTCTAGATGAGTTTCATAGAGCATCATGTTTAGGTGCTGTTTTTTCGAATAGAGCATCTTAATTTCATGTAGTAACCAATATCGTTCTGCAAATGATTTCGACTTTTGTGCCACTGTAGAACTGTTTTTAACATTTACATTAATGTAGCTTGGAATTAAATCGTTCTTTTTGCATGTTCTGTTGAATTTTATATGCTGTATCGTCTTATGGAGTCTCAGATGTATTTTCTTGAACCTGTTGTACACGTTGACAGGGAATGCTTGACATAGCTGTAGTGACATCTTCAATTTTTTGGTCCTGTCCTCCTCAGTTGCGCGTAATACTACGGTATGTTGATGATTTTCACTTATGGACCGTCTGACAGCAACTGAATAAAACACAATTTTAGTGCCATACGCGTTTCGCCTTTATTTTCTGCAAGGCATCATCAGTGGCCTGTAATATGTACATATGTTAGCTATTTTATTTACATTTTTGTCACTGTGCCTATAGGTTATAAACAGTTCTGGTGGTTGGTATTTCCTATTAAGCAGTAAGTTTTGAACTGTACATACAGGTTGCGTAGACAGTTTCTTACATATTACGCTCCTGTTGCATTTTTGGTCTTGTTCTTCTTCCTATGAGCGCCAATTTGCTGTTTTTTCTGCATTCCACAGCACTATGCACTGAACGCTTTTTTTTAATGCAATGTTTTGGTTTCTTTTGCCGACTGTCAAATGTTTTTGCCAAAGATCGAATATTACTGCCAAACTTATGAGTGTAACTGTCGAAGTATCTGTGGTGTGTGTGTGTGTGTGTGTGTGTGTGTTATATACTTTTTTATGTTATCATTTCCTTTATTAAGTGTAGTAAGGAGCCTGTGCTGATGTGTGTTTGTTCATTTATCACATGTTTGTTTTCTGCTATGGCTTTCTGGATGTGGAAGTTTACTTGCATTTGTATAAGATGTTTGTCATGGTTGCTTATTCTCATTATTTTCATTTCTTGTTCCATGTTTGTAGGATGATGGTTGTAGTGTTTTAAATGCTCTGCAAATGTGGAATGGTTTGTTTCATACTTCCAACATCTGATATGTTCTTTGTATCTTGTTTCAAAATTCCTGCATGTCATGCCTATGTATACTGCATCACAACTTTGACATTCAAGTTTATATATTCCTGATTGTTGGAATTTGTCCCTCTTGGTAGCTGGCTGGCTTAGGTGTGATTGAAGGGTTAGCCCAGGCTTATATGCTATTTTGAAGCCCTGTCTCTTTAGGATGTTTGCAACTCTGTGTGTTAGTTTATGTGTGTGTGTCATGGTGTACCATCTGGTTCTTTTCTCTGTGGTGTTGTCATTGTGTGTGTTTGTTGAGTGTGTTTGAAAGTTTTCAGCTTGTGAGTTCTTTTGTATTGTGGAAATGTTGTGTTTGTTTTTTATTTGTGTTTTTATTTTTTGATTGAGCCTGTGTACCACATGTGTGTCATACCCGTTGTTCCTAGCTATTTGTATGATCGTGTTCATTTCTTGTTCATAGTTTCTCTTACTGAGTGGGATTCTGTTTAATCTATGTAACATGTGTCTTAGTGCTGCAAATTTCTGGCTTTGGGGGTGGTTGGATGTGGAATGTATTATTGTGTCCGTGGCTGTTGGTTTTCTAAAGATGTTAAATGTATGTTTTCCATTTTCTTTTTTAATTGTAATGTCAAGAAAATTTATTTGATTTTCTTTTTCTTTCTCAAGTGTGAATTTTATGTTCTTATGAGCTTTGTTTATTTCTGAATGGAGTTCATCTATTTTTTACTTGGCTCGTCTACCAAACAAATAATGTCATCCACGTATCTGTACCAATATGTGATTTTGAAACTTTCATTTGTGGTTATCTTATCAAATATCTGATTCTCAAGGTGACTGATGAAAATGTTTGCTAGTGTTCCTGATATTGGGGATCCCATGGGCAGTCCATCAGTTTGTAGATAATATTCTTCCTCAAACTGAAAGTAGTTTTGTTCAGTTGTCAGTCTGAGCATATCTGTTATTTCTTTTCTTGCGTCTGTGGTGAGGTTGCTGTGGGATGAGAGATTCTGTTCTATGATTTCTATTGTTTCTGTGATAGGGATGGAGGTATACATATTTTCTATATCGAATGAAATCAGTGATGCTGTGTGTGGTACCTGTATGTTCTGTATATTTTCTATTAGGTTTCCTGTGTTTATCACTGTTCTGTTGTTTTCTACTTTATAGTGTTTTGTAACTAACTTTTGGAGGTGTTTGGCTATGCGGTATGTTGGGGCTTTCTTGAAGTTGATAACAGGTCTCATTGGCATTCCGTCTTTATGTACTTTCGGTTGACTGCGGAGTGTTGGTGCTTGTGGGTTTTTCTGTGTTAAGTAGTATGTTTGTTTGTCTGTGAGTGTGTGTTCAATGTTTTTCAGTGTTCGTTTCACATTTGCCTGGAATCGTGTAGTTGGATCTGACTTCAGTTTTTGTATTGCGTTGGTGTTTATGTATTCCTTGGTTTTTGTGATGTATTGCTCTTTATCCATGAGTACTGTTACATTTCCCTTGTCTGCTCTTGTTATTAATACGTTGTTGTTTGTTAACTTTTGTTTTAACCTTTTCATAGTAGCTGCTTCTGTTTGGTTGTTCTTATTGTGTGTCTGCTGTGTTTGTTTTATTATGCCTTTTATTTCTTCTTTTACTAGTTCTCTTGTCAGTCCTATGTTTATTTCACAATTATTTTGTTGTTCTTCACGTGTAAGGATGTGTTCGGTTTCTACTATGAGATTTTCTATGTATTGATTGTTCACCTTGCTATTGGTGCAGTGTTTCAAACCTTTTTCCAAGAGCATTTTTTCGTTTTCGTGTAGTTCTGTCTCTGTTAGGTTAACTAAGCGTGGATGGAATGAGTGTTGGTGTTCATGTGGTTTCACATTTAAAATGTAAATGTATTTTTGCGTCTTTTTTACTGTTAGTTTCATTATCTTATGTTAGTGTTTGTTTTGTAAATGTTTCATTGCTATGTATGTGTTGTGCTCAGTTTTTTCTACTAGTGCCATGAAAACCTCGGCTTTTCCTACGTTTTTTGCCAATTCTAGATGAGTTTCATAGAGCATCATGTTTAGGTGCTGTTTTTTCGAATAGAGCATCTTAATTTCATGTAGTAACCAATATCGTTCTGCAAATGATTTCGACTTTTGTGCCACTGTAGAACTGTTTTTAACATTTACATTAATGTAGCTTGGAATTAAATCGTTCTTTTTGCATGTTCTGTTGAATTTTATATGCTGTATCGTCTTATGGAGTCTCAGATGTATTTTCTTGAACCTGTTGTACACGTTGACAGGGAATGCTTGACATAGCTGTAGTGACATCTTCAATTTTTTGGTCCTGTCCTCCTCAGTTGCGCGTAATACTACGGTATGTTGATGATTTTCACTTATGGACCGTCTGACAGCAACTGAATAAAACACAATTTTAGTGCCATACGCGTTTCGCCTTTATTTTCTGCAAGGCATCATCAGTGGCCTGTAATATGTACATATGTTAGCTATTTTATTTACATTTTTGTCACTGTGCCTATAGGTTATAAACAGTTCTGGTGGTTGGTATTTCCTATTAAGCAGTAAGTTTTGAACTGTACATACAGGTTGCGTAGACAGTTTCTTACATATTACGCTCCTGTTGCATTTTTGGTCTTGTTCTTCTTCCTATGAGCGCCAATTTGCTGTTTTTTCTGCATTCCACAGCACTATGCACTGAACGCTTTTTTTTAATGCAATGTTTTGGTTTCTTTTGCCGACTGTCAAATGTTTTTGCCAAAGATCGAATATTACTGCCAAACTTATGAGTGTAACTATCGAAGTATCTGTGGTGTGTGTGTGTGTTATATACTTTTTTATGTTATCATTTCCTTTATTAAGTGTAGTAAGGAGCCTGTGCTGATGTGTGTTTGTTCATTTATCACATGTTTGTTTTCTGCTATGGCTTTCTGGATGTGGAAGTTTACTTGCATTTGTATAAGATGTTTGTCATGGTTGCTTATTCTCATTATTTTCATTTCTTGTTCCATGTTTGTAGGATGATGGTTGTAGTGTTTTAAATGCTCTGCAAATGTGGAATGGTTTGTTTCATACTTCCAACATCTGATATGTTCTTTGTATCTTGTTTCAAAATTCCTGCATGTCATGCCTATGTATACTGCATCACAACTTTGACATTCAAGTTTATATATTCCTGATTGTTGGAATTTGTCCCTCTTGGTAGCTGGCTGGCTTAGGTGTGATTGAAGGGTTAGCCCAGGCTTATATGCTATTTTGAAGCCCTGTCTCTTTAGGATGTTTGCAACTCTGTGTGTTAGTTTATGTGTGTAGGTCATGGTGTACCATCTGGTTCTTTTCTGTGTGGTGTTGTCATTGTGTGTGTTTGTTGAGTGTGTTTGAAAGTTTTCAGCTTGTGAGTTCTTTTGTATTGTGGAAATGTTGTGTTTGTTTTTTATTTGTGTTTTTATTTTTTGATTGAGCCTGTGTACCACATGTGTGTCATACCCGTTGTTCCTAGCTATTTGTATGATCGTGTTCATTTCTTGTTCATAGTTTCTCTTACTGAGTGGGATTCTGTTTAATCTATGTAACATGTGTCTTAGTGCTGCAAATTTCTGGCTTTGGGGGTGGTTGGATGTGGAATGTATTATTGTGTCCGTGGCTGTTGGTTTTCTAAAGATGTTAAATGTATGTTTTCCATTTTCTTTTTTAATTGTAATGTCAAGAAAATTTATTTGATTTTCTTTTTCTTTCTCAAGTGTGAATTTTATGTTCTTATGAGCTTTGTTTATTTCTGAATGGAGTTCATCTATTTTTTCACTTGGCTCGTCTACCAAACAAATAATGTCATCCACGTATCTGTACCAATATGTGATTTTGAAACTTTCATTTGTGGTTATCTTATCAAATATCTGATTCTCAAGGTGACTGATGAAAATGTTTGCTAGTGTTCCTGATATTGGGGATCCCATGGGCAGTCCATCAGTTTGTAGATAATATTCTTCCTCAAACTGAAAGTAGTTTTGTTCAGTTGTCAGTCTGAGCATATCTGTTATTTCTTTTATTGCGTCTGTGGTGAGGTTGCTGTGGGATGAGAGATTCTGTTCTATGATTTCTATTGTTTCTGTGATAGGGATGGAGGTATACATATTTTCTATATCGAATGAAATCAGTGATGCTGTGTGTGGTACCTGTATGTTCTGTATATTTTCTATTAGGTTTCCTGTGTTTATCACTGTTCTGTTGTTTTCTACTTTATAGTGTTTTGTAACTAACTTTTGGAGGTGTTTGGCTATGCGGTATGTTGGGGCTTTCTTGAAGTTGATAACAGGTCTCATTGGCATTCCGTCTTTATGTACTTTCGGTTGACTGCGGAGTGTTGGTGCTTGTGGGTTTTTCTGTGTTAAGTAGTATGTTTGTTTGTCTGTGAGTGTGTGTTCAATGGTTTTCAGTGTTCGTTTCACATTTGCCTGGAATCGTGTAGTTGGATCTGACTTCAGTTTTTGTATTGCGTTGGTGTTTATGTATTCCTTGGTTTTTGTGATGTATTGCTCTTTATCCATGAGTACTGTTACATTTCCCTTGTCTGCTCTTGTTATTAATACGTTGTTGTTTGTTAACTTTTGTTTTAACCTTTTCATAGTAGCTGCTTCTGTTTGGTTGTTCTTATTGTGTGTCTGCTGTGTTTGTTTTATTATGCCTTTTATTTCTTCTTTTACTAGTTCTCTTGTCAGTCCTATGTTTATTTCACAATTATTTTGTTGTTCTTCACGTGTAAGGATGTGTTCGGTTTCTACTATGAGATTTTCTATGTATTGATTGTTCACCTTGCTATTGGTGCAGTGTTTCAAATCTTTTTCCAAGAGCATTTTTTCGTTTTCGTGTAGTTCTGTCTCTGTTAGGTTAACTAAGCGTGGATGGAATGAGTGTTGGTGTTCATGTGGTTTCACATTTAAAATGTAAATGTATTTTTGCGTCTTTTTTACTGTTAGTTTCATTTTCTTATGTTAGTGTTTGTTTTGTAAATGTTTCATTGCTATGTATGTGTTGTGCTCAGTTTTTTCTACTAGTGCCATGAAAACCTCGGCTTTTCCTACGTTTTTTGCCAATTCTAGATGAGTTTCATAGAGCATCATGTTTAGGTGCTGTTTTTTCGAATAGAGCATCTTAATTTCATGTAGTAACCAATATCGTTCTGCAAATGATTTCGACTTTTGTGCCACTGTAGAACTGTTTTTAACCTTTACATTAATGTAGCTTGGAATTAAATCGTTCTTTTTGCATGTTCTGTTGAATTTTATATGCTGTATCGTCTTATGGAGTCTCAGATGTATTTTCTTGAACCTGTTGTACACGTTGACAGGGAATGCTTGACATAGCTGTAGTGACATCTTCAATTTTTTGGTCCTGTCCTCCTCAGTTGCGCGTAATACTACGGTATGTTGATGATTTTCACTTATGGACCGTCTGACAGCAACTGAATAAAACACAATTTTAGTGCCATACGCGTTTCGCCTTTATTTTCTGCAAGGCATCATCAGTGGCCTGTAATATGTACATATGTTAGCTATTTTATTTACATTTTTGTCACTGTGCCTATAGGTTATAAACAGTTCTGGTGGTTGGTATTTCCTATTAAGCAGTAAGTTTTGAACTGTACATACAGGTTGCGTAGACAGTTTCTTACATATTACGCTCCTGTTGCATTTTTGGTCTTGTTCTTCTTCCTATGAGCGCCAATTTGCTGTTTTTTCTGCATTCCACAGCACTATGCACTGAACGCTTTTTTTTAATGCAATGTTTTGGTTTCTTTTGCCGACTGTCAAATGTTTTTGCCAAAGATCGAATATTACTGCCAAACTTATGAGTGTAACTATCGAAGTATCTGTGGTGTGTGTGTGTGTGTGTGTGTGTGTGTGTTATATACTTTTTTATGTTATCATTTCCTTTATTAAGTGTAGTAAGGAGCCTGTGCTGATGTGTGTTTGTTCATTTATCACATGTTTGTTTTCTGCTATGGCTTTCTGGATGGGGAAGTTTTCTTGCATTTGTACAAGATGTTTGTCATGGTTGCTTATTCTCATTATTTTCATTTCTTGTTCCATGTTTGTAGGATGATGGTTGTAGTGTTTTAAATGCTCTGCAAATGTGGAATGGTTTGTTTCATACTTCCAACATCTGATATGTACTTTGTATCTTGTTTCAAAATTCCTGCATGTCATGCCTATGTATACTGCATCACAACTTTGACATTCAAGTTTATATATTCCTGATTGCTGGAATTTGTCCCTCTTGGTAGCTGGCTGGCTTAGGTGTGATTGAAGGGTTTGCCCAGGCTTATATGCTATTTTGAAGCCCTGTCTCTTTAGGATGTTTGCAACTCTGTGTGTTAGTTTATGTGTGTAGGTCATGGTGTACCATCTGGTTCTTTTCTGTGTGGTGTTGTCATTGTGTGTGTTTGTTGAGTGTGTTTGTAAGTTTTCAGCTTGTGAGTTCTTTTGTATTGTGGAAATGTTGTGTTTGTTTTTTATTTGTGTTTTTATTTTTTGATTGAGCCTGTGTACCACATGTGTGTCATACCCGTTGTTCCTAGCTATTTGTATGATCGTGTTCATTTCTTGTTCATAATTTCTCTTACTGAGTGGGATTCTGTTTAATCTATGTAACATGTGTCTTGGTGCTGCAAATTTCTGGCTTTGGGGGTGGTTGGATGTGGAATGTATTATTGTGTCCGTGGCTGTTGGTTTTCTAAAGATGTTAAATGTATGTTTTCCATTTTCTTTTTTAATTGTAATGTCAAGAAAATTTATTTGATTTTCTTTTTCTTTCTCAAGTGTGAATTTTATGTTCTTATGAGCTTTGTTTATTTCTGAATGGAGTTCATCTATTTTTTCACTTGGCTCGTCTACCAAACAAATAATGTCATCCACGTATCTGTACCAATATATGATTTTGAAACTTTCATTTGTGGTTATCTTATCAAATATCTGATTCTCAAGGTGACTGATGAAAATGTTTGCTAGTGTTCCTGATATTGGGGATCCCATGGGCAGTCCATCAGTTTGTAGATAATATTCTTCCTCAAACTGAAAGTAGTTTTGTTCAGTTGTCAGTCTGAGCATATCTGTTATTTCTTTTATTGCATCTGTGGTGAGG
Organism: Schistocerca piceifrons; assembly: GCF_021461385.2. Classification (NCBI taxonomy): domain Eukaryota; kingdom Metazoa; phylum Arthropoda; class Insecta; order Orthoptera; family Acrididae; genus Schistocerca; species Schistocerca piceifrons. Next base: position 546,185,396 of record NC_060144.1, read on the forward strand.
TTGCTGTGGGATGAGAGATTCTGTTCTATGATTTCTATTGTTTCTGTGATAGGGATGGAGGTATACATATTTTCTATATCGAATGAAATCAGTGATGCTGTGTGTGGTACCTGTATGTTCTGTATATTTTCTATTAGGTTTCCTGTGTTTATCACTGTTCTGTTGTTTTCTACTTTATGGTGTTTTGTAACTAACTTTTGGAGGTGTTTGGCTATGCGGTATGTTGGGGCTTTCTTGAAGTTGATAACAGGTCTCATTGGCATTCCGTCTTTATGTACTTTCGGTTGACTGCGGAGTGTTGGTGCTTGTGGGTTTTTCTGTGTTAAGTAGTATGTTTGTTTGTCTGTGAGTGTGTGTTCAATGTTTTTCAGTGTTCGTTTCACATTTGCCTGGAATCGTGTAGTTGGATCTGACTTCAGTTTTTGTATTGCGTTGGTGTTTATGTATTCCTTGGTTTTTGTGATGTATTGCTCTTTATCCATGAGTACTGTTACATTTCCCTTGTCTGCTCTTGTTATTAATACATTGTTGTTTGTTAACTTTTGTTTTAACGTTTTGATAGTAGCTGCTTCTGTTTGGTTGTTCTTATTGTGTGTCTGCTGTGTTTGTTTTATTATGCCTTTTATTTCTTCTTTTACTAGTTCTCTTGTCAGTCCTATGTTTATTTCACAATTATTTTGTTGTTCTTCACGTGTAAGGATGTGTTCGGTTTCTACTATGAGATTTTCTATGTATTGATTGTTCACCTTGCTATTGGTGCAGTGTTTCAAACCTTTTTCCAAGAGCATTTTTTCGTTTTCGTGCAGTTCTGTCTCTGTTAGGTTAACTAAGCGTGGATGGAATGAGTGTTGGTGTTCATGTGGTTTCACATTTAAAATGTAAATGTATTTTTGCGTCTTTTTTACTGTTAGTTTCATTATCTTGTGTTTATGTTTGTTTTGTAAATGTTTCATTGCTATGTATGTGTTGTGCTCAGTTTTTTCTACTAGTGCCATGAAAACCTCGGCTTTTCCTACGTTTTTTGCCAATTCTAGATGAGTTTCATAGAGCATCATGTTTAGGTGCTGTTTTTTCGAATAGAGCATCTTAATTTCATGTAGTAACCAATATCGTTCTGCAAATGATTTCGACTTTTGTGCCACTGTAGAACTGTTTTTAACCTTTACATTAATGTAGCTTGGAATTAAATCGTTCTTTTTGCATGTTCTGTTGAATTTTATATGCTGTATCGTCTTATGGAGTCTCAGATGTATTTTCTTGAACCTGTTGTACACGTTGACAGGGAATGCTTGACATAGCTGTATTGACATCTTCAATCTTTTGGTCCTCTCCTCCTCAGTTGCGCGTAATACTACGGTATGTTGATGATTTTCACTTATGGACCGTCTGACAGCAACTGAATAAAACACAATTTTAGTGCCATACGCGTTTCGCCTTTATTTTCTGCAAGGCATCATCAGTGGCCTGTAATATGTACATATGTTAGCTATTTTATTTACATTTTTGTCACTGTGCCTATAGGTTATAACAGTTCTACAGTGGCACAAAAGTCGAAATCATTTGCAGAACGATATTGGTTACTACATGAAATTAAGATGCTCTATTCGAAAAAACAGCACCTAAACATGATGCTCTATGAAACTCATCTAGAATTGGCAAAAAACGTAGGAAACGCCGAGGTTTTCATGGCACTAGTAGAAAAAACTGAGCACAACATATACATAGCAATGAAACATTTACAAAACAAACATAAACACAAGATAATGAAACTAACAGTAAAAAAGACGCAAAAATACATTTACATTTTAAATGTGAAACCACATGAACACCAACACTCATTCCATCCACGCTTAGTTAACCTAACAGAGACAGAACTACACGAAAACGAAAAAATGCTCTTGGAAAAAGATTTGAAACACTGCACCAATAGCAAGGTGAACAATCAATACACAGAAAATCTCATAGTAGAAACCGAACACATCCTTACACGTGAAGAACAACAAAATAATTGTGAAACAAACATAGGACTGACAAGAGAACTAGTAAAAGAAGAAATAAAAGGCATAATAAAACAAACACAGCAGACACACAATAAGAACAACCAAACAGAAGCAGCTACTATCAAAACGTTAAAACAAAAGTTAACAAACAACAGCATATTTATAACCAGAGCAGACAAGGGAAATGTAACAGTACTCATGGATAAAGAGCAATACATCACAAAAACCAAGGAATACATAAACACCAACGCAATACAAAAACTGAAGTCAGATCCAACTACACGATTCCAGGCAAATGTGAAACGAACACTGAAAAACATTGAACACACACTCACAGACAAACAAACATACTACTTAACACAGAGAAACCCACAAGCACCAACACTCCGCAGTCAACCGATAGTACATAAAGACGGAATGCCAATGAGACCTGTTATCAACTTCAAGAAAGCCCCAACATACCGCATAGCCAAACACCTCCAAAAGTTAGTTACAAAACACTATAAAGTACAAAACAACAGAACAGTGATAAACACAGGAAACCTAATAGAAAATATACAGAACATACAGGTACCAAACACAGCATCACTGATTTCATTCGATATAGAAAATATGTATACCTCCATCCCTATCACAGAAACAATAGAAATCATAGAACAGAATCTCTCATCCCACAGCAACCTCACCACAGACGCAAGAAAAGAAATAACAGATATGCTCAGACTGACAACTGAACAAAACTACTTTCAGTTTGAGGAAGAATATTATCTACAAACTGATGGACTGCCCATGGGATCCCCAATATCAGGAACACTAGCAAACATTTTCATCAGTCACCTTGAGAATCAGATATTTGATAAGATAACCACAAATGAAAGTTTCAAAATCATATATTGGTACAGATACGTGGATGACATTATTTGTTTGGTAGACGAGCCAAGTGAAAAAATAGATGAACTCCATTCAGAAATAAACAAAGCTCATAAGAACATAAAATTCACACTTGAGAAAGAAAAAGAAAATCAAATAAATTTTCTTGACATTACAATTAAAAAAGAAAATGGAAAACATACATTTAACATCTTTAGAAAACCAACAGCCACGGACACAATAATACATTCCACATCCAACCACCCCCAAAGCCAGAAATTTGCAGCACTAAGACACATGTTACATAGATTAAACAGAATCCCACTCAGTAAGAGAAATTATGAACAAGAAATGAACACGATCATACAAATAGCTAGGAACAATGGGTGTGACACACATGTGGTACACAGGCTCAATCAAAAAATAAAAACACAAATAAAAAACAAACACAACATTTCCACAATACAAAAGAACTCACAAGCTGAAAACTTACAAACACACTCAACAAACACACACAATGACAACACCACACAGAAAAGAACCAGATGGTACACCATGACCTACACACATAAACTAACACACAGAGTTGCAAACATCCTAAAGAGACAGGGCTTCAAAATAGCATATAAGCCTGGGCAAACCCTTCAATCACACCTAAGCCAGCCAGCTACCAAGAGGGACAAATTCCAACAATCAGGAATATATAAACTTGAATGTCAAAGTTGTGATGCAGTATACATAGGGATGACATGCAGGAATTTTGAAACAAGATACAAAGAACATATCAGATGTTGGAAGTATGAAACAAACCATTCCACATTTGCAGAGCATTTAAAACACTACAACCATCATCCTACAAACATGGAACAAGAAATGAAAATAATGAGAATAAGCAACCACGACAAACATCTTGTACAAATGCAAGAAAACTTCCCCATCCAGAAAGCCATAGCAGAAAACAAACATGTGATAAATGAACAAACACACATCAGCACAGGCTCCTTACTACACTTAATAAAGGAAATGATAACATAAAAAAGTATATAACACACACACACACACACACACACACACACACACACACACACACACACACACACACCACAGATACTTCGATAGTTACACTCATAAGTTTGGCAGTAATATTCGATCTTTGGCAAAAACATTTGACAGTCGGCAACAGAAACCAAAACATTGCATTAAAGAAAAGCGTTCAGTGCATAGTGCTGTGGAATGCAGAAAAAACAGCAAATTGGCGCTCATAGGAAGAAGAACAAGACCAAAAATGCAACAGGAGCGTAATATGTAAGAAACTGTCTACGCAACCTGTAAGTACAGTTCAAAACTTACTACTTAATAGGAAATACCAACCACCAGAACTGTTTATAACCTATAGGCACAGTGGCAAAAATGTAAATAAAATAGCTAACATATGTACATATTACAGGCCACTGATGATGCCTTGCAGAAAATAAAGGCGAAACGCGTATGGCACTAAAATTGTGTTTTATTCAGTTGCTGTCAGACGGTCCATAAGTGAAAATCATCAACATACCGTAGCTCCATACAGTATTTCGATGTCTCGGTCTATGAGAACATAGATAATAATTGGTTGAATTCTGGGTTCGAGTCCCTGGTCAGCAGACTCTTTTACTTTGTCTACAAGGTTTCATTGTACCGTTCAAGCGGCTGCTGTGAAAGAGATACATTCTTTAAGCAAACATTGCCTTATTAAACCTGATTACCAATAGGTCTTCAAATAAGGAGCTAACTTTTATAGATTCGTTCATCTGAAACGCTTCTCTTCCTTGCAAGGACTTACAGCAAGTTCAGCAGCTCACCACATCAACATGTGGCATGCTGAACACAGCGGGAAGACTTCAGAAAGGGAAACTTAGTTCGCCGTGTCGCGGTTATCGGAACGTAATTTACATTCAGGGGTTAGTTTGGAACCCTGAGACTGCAGGTGTGCCTGGAGAAGGAGAATTAGAGCCGCCAGATGTATGGAAGGGTGAGGGGGGGGGGGGGGAGCGGCAACCCGAACCACCGCCCTGGCGTGCGGGAAGCGTCGCGTGAGGCCAACGGTGAGCTGCTCTGCAGCTTTCAAAGCGCGAAACGCGGCGCTACGAATTGTTTGTTCCTCTAGATGGCTCCACTCATAACAGCACTGCTTTCCTGAAGCAGTCAGCCGGGCTTCCCCCACAGCTATTTGTTGCCTGCCACTTGTAATGTTTCGTATTTTGTAACTCCACAAGAGTACCACGAATAGTCAGACTCCGTCCGTCGAGTGAACAAATTACTGCTCTGTGTAATTAAAGTGAAGGACATGGGTATCAGGAGACCGATAGCCAAGAGGACTCTGTCCGAAGTTAATCTGTTCCTGACAGTGAGATTCAAGCTGAAAAAAAAAAAATCCGTAAATTGGTATCGAAGTGAAATAGTCAAATGGAAAAACAAAATCGGTTTCGTCTTTTTTGAGAAAGATGTTTCCTAAGGTATCAGTGTTGTAGCTTAAAAGGAAGGCAATTTTTTGTCCATAAACTTCCTAACGGCCAATTAACTCCAGTGTCGTACACCAAGATGTACACACTTCAATTAATATTTACATTTCAGGAAAACGTGCATAACTGTGAAAGAATCGTACACAGACATTGCCTCAATAGGAAAAAAAATAAACATTTCTACAAATACCGTAATGTGAAGAATAATCATAGCTAATCGTACCCAAGAACTACAGCTACATCTACATGGATACTCTGATAGTCACATTCAAGTGCCTGGCAGAGGGTTCATCGAACCACCTTCACAATTCTCTATTATTCCAATCTCGTATAGCGCGCGGGAAGAATGAACACCTATATCTTTCCATACGAACTCTGATTTCCCCATTTTTACGGTTGTGGTCGTTCCTCCCTATCTAGGTGGATGTCAACAAAATTTTTTCGCATTCGGAGGAGAAAGTTGATGACTGGAATTTTGTGAGACGTTTCAGTCGCAACGAAAAACGCCTTTCTTTTAATAATTTCCAGCCCAAATCCTGTATCATTTCTGTGACACTCTCTCCCATATTTCGCGATAATACAAAAGACGCTGCCTTTCTTTGAACTTTTTCGATGTACTCCGTCAGTCCTATCTGGTAAGGATCCTACACCGTGCAGCAGTATTCTAAAAGAGGACGGACAAACGTAGTGCAGGCAGTCTCCTTAGTAGGTATGTTACATTTTCTAGGTGTCCTGCCAATGAAACGCAGTCTCTGGTTAACCTTCCCCACAACATTTTCTATGTGTTCCTTCCAATGTAAATTGTTCGTAATTGTAATTCCTAGGTATTTCGTTGAATTTACGGCTTTTAGATTAGACTGATTTATCGCGTAACCGAAATGTAACGCGTTCTTTTTAGCACTCATGTGGATGACCTCACACTTTTCGTTATTTAAGGTCAACTGCCACTTTCCGCACCATTTCGATATTTCTTCTAAATCGTTTTGCAGTTTGTTTTGATCTTCTGATGACTTTATTAGTCGATAAACGTCAGCGTCATCTGCAAACAACCCAAGACGGCCGCTCAGATTGTCTCCCAAATCGTTTATGTAGATAAGGAACAACAAAGGGGCCCATAATACTACCTTGGGGAACGCCAGAAATCACTTCTGTTTTACTCGATGACTTTCCGTCAATTGCAACGAACTGTGACCTCTCCGACAGGAAATCGCAGATCCAGTCATGTAACTGAGACGATATTCCGTAAGCACTCAATTTCACTACGAGCCGCTTGTGTGGTACAGTGTCAAAAGCCTTCCGGAAATCCAGAAATACGGAATCGATCTAAAATCCCCTGTCAATAGCACTCAGCGCTTCATGTGAATAAAGAGCTAGTTGTGTTTCACGAGAACGGTCTTTTTTAAACCCATGTTGACTGTGTGTCAATAGACCGTTTTCTTCGAGGTAATTCATTACGTTCGAACACAATATATGTTCTAAAATCCTGCTGCATATCGACGTTAATGATATGGGACTGTAATTTAGTGGATTACTCCTACTACCTTTCTTGAATATTGGTGTGACTTGTGCAACTTTCCAATCGTTGGGTACGGATCTTTCGTCGAGCGAACGTTTGTAAATGATTGTTAATTATGGAGCTAATGCATCAGCATACTCGGAAAGGAACCTAATTAGTATTCAGTCTGGACCAGAAGACTTGCTTTTATGAAGTTGCTTCACTACTCCGAGGATATTTACTTCTACGTTACTCATGTTGGCAATTGTTCTTAATTCAAATTCTGGAATATTTACTTCGTCTTCTTTTGTGAAGGCAATTCGAAAGGCTTAGTTTAGTAACTCTGCTTTGGCAGCACTGTCTTCGATAGTATCTTCATTTCTATCGCGCAGAGAAGGCATTGATTGAGTCTTGCCGCTAACATACTTCACATACGACCAAAATCTCTTTGGATTTGCTGCCAGGTTTCGAGGCAAAGCTTCGTTGTGGTAACTGTTATAGGCCTCTCGCATTGAAGTTCGCGCTAAATTTCGAGCTTCTGTAAAAGATCGCCAATCTTGGGCATTTTGCGTCTGTTTAAATTTGGCATTTTTGTTCGTTGGGTAATTGCAATTAATCTAGTCATACTTCAAAACAGTTATTTTGTATGAAAATATAAGTAATTGTAATGGACTATGTTTACACATTTGTACCTGGCATATCTAATCCTTTACTTATTACTAAATGCTGATGGCACATTACAATGATAATATTAATTAATAAATATAATAAAAATTAGATATCTTTACAAAAAACGTACACAGTAAGATCAAACACTGTTCTGTTACCCTAATACATTACAGGCCTGGTTGTCGAAAATCAGTTCAGTTGTAACAGCAGGAAGTCCTTTATGATTTTCTGGGGAATACATGTACACAATATAAAATATGTGTTTTGTTCGTCATGGTCCAAGTGGGAAGTCTTGTTCACATACATATAAAGACAGAAAATGAGAGTCATACGGCATGGTTAGTTAGAAGACCCTGAGGGATGTACTCGGCTGCCTAATCCGTAAAGATTTTCGTCCCCCCCCACCCCCCCCCCCCCACCCCACCCCAGTCCTTGTCGGATGAGAGAGTTTTTTTTTTTTTTTTTTTTTTTTTTTTTTTTTTTTTTTTTTTTGGGTGGGTCAGTTAAGAGCAGGGGCTGAATGCAGGCATGCAGCCTATTCGACTCTAATAGTTGAAAGAGCGCCACCGAGCTTAACATCTCACCATCTCTATATGTAGCCTTCACACACAGTGATTTTGCAAAAATCTGTGATGACAAAAGCATGTCGTGCACCGCTCTAGGTACGCGTGTTAACTATAGACTGTGGCAAGAAGGTGTGAGCTGGTGCCACTGCTTCACCAGATCCCGCGGACTAGTTTCGTATTTAATCGTGCACACTGGCGCATAGTCTAGTCGCCAGGAAGTTTACACCAAAACCTTTTCTCCCCTTGCATCCAAGTACTGGTGGTGTAAGTATTTCTAGTATCAGGATTCTAACTGGATGAGGTTCATCTCGCAGGAGTGGATTAGCCACCTCTCTTAAAAAGGAGTGTAAACTTAGAAGAAAATTTTACAAACATAGGTCGTGAAATACAATTACCATGTTAGAATTCACTTTCTACCACTGTTTATTAAATACCAACCAAAAAATAAAAAGGAGCAGAATGTACAAATATACCACATGAAACTCGTAAATGAAATGTGCAGAAAGTGTCCTGACATGTGCCTGGTTAAATCGTGATTCTTTGGACCATTGCCAGTGTCCATTTCACTGGGTGATAATTCATAAGAAGGAGTGGGTCAGATGAGACATGCCAAACCCTTTTGGATTCACCTCTCTCATTTATTTTCTTTAATTACCCTCTCAGTCGGTGACAATAGGGAGTTGATAGGGTTGTAGCTACACGTAGCTCCAATTGAAGCCGGTGAATGGCATTACTTCATTTGCTTTGTTTTCCAAGGTCTGTTAATGGGCATTTTGAGTGTAAGAGGCGAGCAGGAGAAGGGGTGTTGTGCTTGGCCGCATCCATCAAGTCCAAGGAATAAGATATTGCAGTGCCTGTTTTATTCCGATTACGATGCAAAGTTCGTTTGGACATACTGAAAGGTGACAATAGTCACAGTGCCAGAGATTGCGCCAAAGAGTATTTTTCTGCCGCCTCCACAGGACAGTAGCAGTTCAGAAGTTGCCGTGGGCAGTAGTAGTTGAGAAGTTGCCGTGGGCTGTAGTAGTTCTAAGGTTGCCGTGGGCAGTGCTTGTTGAGAGTATGTCGATAGCAGTACTAGTTGTGAGCATGTCGTGTGCAGTTGTTCTGATGGGCTAGACAGCAGATGCTGTTCGAATGTGGATGTTGTAATGATAACAGTGTATTTTTCGTCAATATATACGAAGGTAACAAAAAATTTTTGTATTTCAAATTTCCTAAATAACAATGCCTCTTGGTCACAGGTTCAGTCAGCAAAGCATCTGGCTTGTGTTCATGTATTAGAGTGTTATTCTGGTTTCTATGTGCAATCATAGTATTTCTGGTTTTTTAATTACTTCATTGTGAATGGCGTTTAAAGCATCTTGTCGAATTCAGGAAGAACCGTGCCAGATGTGTATGTTGAATCACACTTCCACACACAGAACAGTTACACCTGTGCTTTTTTGTTTCATAGCTTTTATAGTTGCTGGGGACTTAATTAATTAATTGTGTTAACAGAAATTTCCTTTCATTCTTTATTGTTATTCTCTGCAGTCAGATTGCATACTAATACTACTCAGGGCCAACCAGTTACGAGACTTCGTAACCGGACATGCAGCTACTAAAATTAAAATTATTTGCTTTATATTTAATTAAGCCCCCATGCACGTGGCGACCCTGCCAGGATCGTCCCTTGGAATTCTTTTCACAGTGAAAATAGCAGACAGTAGTATTGTTGTAGTAATTTGTAGTTCAGTAACAGTAGTCTATATTGCATGTGTAGATTTGGTAACTGAACATTTGTAGTTGTCTTGTCATTCTTCTAATGTTTTTTTTGCAGAATTTAATTTTTGATGTCTTGTATACGGGTTTGACAATTTTGTGCAATTATGAAGATTTCAATTGTTCGTTAATCGGGTTTGTCGGGAAGCATTTCGTGTGAATGGTATTGTTGGTGATAAAGTGTCATTTTGTGTGTAATTTTCGTATAGCGACGGGTTTTGTATGTTTTGTAAATGATTACGTGATCGATGAAAAAGGCAAAAATGATGGATAGGGAGAATGACGAAAATGTTAACATGGCGAACTCGCCAACACAGGAGAACAGTATGATGAATAATGAAGTAGAAAACAATTCAATAAGTCGGGAAAATAGTCCAGAACCAGTTCAAAATTTTTCACAATCAAAAAATTTTCAGTATACGAGATTAACGACAGAAGGTTCTGGAATAGTACCGAACACAGATAGCTTTACAGCTATGACGAAAGAAGTTGGTTTTTGCGGGAAATGTTAGGGGTGAAAAGAGTTTCGAACCAGTTAATATGGAGTAGTTGATGGGTGCAATATTAAATTTGGGATCTGAATTAAAAACAGTGGGATCACAAATAGGAACAATTAAAACTGATATGGGAACAATAGAAACACAGTTAAGATCTGAATTAAAAACAGTGGGATCACAAATAGAAACAATTAAAACTGAGATGGGAACAATGGAAACACGGTTAGACTCACTGGGATCACAGTTATGATCTGAATTAAAAACAGAGATGGGGACTTTGGCAACATGGTTAGAAACTGATATGGGAACAATGGAAACATGGTTAGACTCACGAATAGGGAAATGTTTTAAAAACATGAAAGATGAATTAAAGAAAGAAATTAGAGAAGAAGTACAACCAATTTTGAATGCTCACAATAATAGATTAATTTCAATAGAAATCAGGCAAAAGGAACAGGATAGAGAACAGGAAGAAAGAGATCGTGTGATAGTACAAAAATTTTCAGAGTTAAATTTACAACGTGCACATGATAAGGAAGAAATACTTGAAAGAATCGAGGAATCCGTACCAAATGACAGAATAAATAACCTAACACAACGGTATGAACAGTTAACTACTAAATGTGTCAATGCCGAAACCCGAGTTGCGACACTTACGGAAGACGTAAATAAACAGAAAGAACAAATAGGTGACTTATCGGAAAGAGTTGAGGAGGTTTCAGATAAATTGACAAGTCTTAGTTTAAATGGGAACAGAGATTCAGATGATACAGCTCTATTGCCATCTGCAGAAACAGAAGAGTACCAGAACATAAACAAACATGTTGAAAATCAGGGAAAATTTAATGAACGCGTTAAAAGGGAATTTGAGTCATTACGAAAGCAAGTCAAACAAATTGAAAGCGAAATCGTAGGAAAAGACAGCAGAAGAAACTGAGAATCACAGATAGCAGCGGGCCTTGAAGAAAATTATTTATTTCATTTACGAGATGCAACAAGAGAGCGCCAGGTGCGCGAACTTGACAATAATCGACATTCGGACTGGGACAGATGCGGTGGGTCTTTGTCACCACGAGGCGAAAACTTTCACTATAAACACTTTTTAACTATTCGGAAATTTAAGATCTTTCGCAGTTCTAAGAATGACCATCCATGTTCATGATTAGATCAATTTATGTACGCACTTCCACCAAATTGGCCACTAAGTCACAAACTGGAATTTATGTGCGGCTATTTAAGTCCTCAGGGGATTCGCTACACTAAGTGAAGATGTGCCGTAGCGTGCACAGGGCCCCGAGCTGTAGTGGTGCTATTTCCCTCTCAGTTCCCTGCACCGATGCGTACTCTTTTACTATTCTTTGTATCTATCAAAACTACTCTTCAACTATTAATCTATCTAGAGAGTCGGTAAAGAATAACCGGATATGACTATTTTACCCAAAAGTGATTTCGGAAATTACCGTTAGGACTTACTGTATCTTCAGCAGCATTCATTCGTGGTTTAAACGAAATTTTACCTGTTTATCTTCGTGACAATATTACCTCATATGTTGACGATATTCTTATTGTTAAACGTTCTTGGAGTGAGCACAACAAAATTTTGGATTCATTATTACGTATTTTTGCAAGAGTTGGCATTACAGTGAACTTGGAAAAATCTGAATTTGGTCGTTCTGAGGTGAAATTTCTTGGTCATATTATTTCTACAGAAGGTAATCTTCCTGATCCAGAGAAACTAGACGCTATTCGTAATTATGCTGTTCCTACTACAAAACGTGATGTTCGTAGTTTCCTTGGTGTCTGTAATTTTCTTAGACGCTTTGTTAGATTGGACAATTTGGCCACACCTCATTTATGTGAACTTTCTGGAAAGAATTCTAACTGGTGTTGGGATGAGGAAGCTCAATCAGAATTTGAACAACTTCGTGATGCTTTAGTTGCTGCTCCACTTCTTTCACATCCAGATTTATCTAAAGATTTTTGTTTGGCGACGGACTCATTATACAAAGGCCTAGGTGCACACTTCTTTCAAGAGATAGAAGAAAACGGCGTTGTAGTACAGAAAACTATTACATTTGGAAGTTGTGTTCTCTCTAAATCAGAAAAGAATTATTCGATTACGGCACTTGAAGCCTTAGCTGTTGTATGGGCTTTCACAAAATTTCTCATATTTTTATATGGCAGAATACTAAGGTTTACACCGATCATCGAACTCTGGAATTTCTTATGCCAACAAAATTAACACACGGAAGATTGTCACGATGGGCGCTGTATCTACAGGAATTTGAGTTTAGTGTTGTTTACATACAGGGTTCTTCAAATATTATTGCTGATGCTTTATCACGTGCACCTATGGGTTTAAAACAAAGTGCTGAGGAGGACTGCCAGAAATCCATTATTGTTTGATGTATATTCAAGGTGTTGCGTTTGAAAATTTTATTTCGTCTTCGCTCCAGGACATCGCTATGGAGCAAAACAAGGATCCAATCTGGAAGGACATTAAGGAGAAGTGGAGGAGAAAGGAAACGTAGCGATTAGACAGTATTATTTAGTTCGCAATGATATTCTTTTTAAACGAAAATCGGTCGACACCTCTGTTTGGTTAGTTTGCATTCCTGATGAGTGGGTTAATAAATTGATTTGGTATACACATTTCAGTTATGCACACTTTGGTCCCAGAAAATGCTTTCATAAATTACTAGAAAATTGCTACTTCAGTAATATGGAAAAACGTATTCGATCTGTTCTTGCCAAATGCAAATTATGTCAGAAGGCTAAGCCGCCAACTATTTCTCACAGAGCACCGTTGTTTCCTATCATTCCAGCGAAATTAAAGGAGATGGCTGCAGTCGATTTGTTCGGTCCAGTGGTTCGTTCTACTAATGGTTTTGCGTACATTTTGGTATCAGTGGAATTGACATCAAAATATGTGTGATTTACACCTTTACGCAAAGCAACAGCTCGTTCAGTATCTAATGCTTTCATCAAACATTTTCTTAAAGAAGTGAGTCATGTTGATAAGGTTATATCAGATAATGGACCACAGTTTCGCTCTAAAATTTGGCTTCATACTCTACGGCGTCGTAAGATTAAAACAATTTTCATTTCACTTTTTCACCCTCAATCTAACGCTTCAGAGAGATGGACGAAGGAAATCAATAAACTGTGTCGACTTTATTGTCATCAGAACCACAGAACGTGGGATCAGTATCTTCATATTTTTCAAAACATTCTGAATGAACTTCCTAATGATTCAACTTCTTTACCGCCAATATTGATATTGAATAATAAAGCACCGACAAATCGCATTTCTGAAATCGTTCCTTTTCCGCCTTCACAGAAACTGCAGCATTCTGAAGTTGTCAATCTGGCTCTACAAAATATTGCATCTGCGGCTGCTAGAAGAGAGAAATCAGCTAAACGTCCTGGTCGTTTAAAATCCTTGTCAGTTGGTCAAAAGGTGTTAATTAAGTCTCACCGTTTGTCTCACAAAGGAAAAGGCTTGTGTCGCAAATTTTTTCTGCTTTATAGCGGTCCATACAGGGTTCACAAAATTATTCATGGTAACACTGTCGAAGTGGAAACTCTTAGATCTCGGCGCTCTAAGGGAATACATCATATATCGAACGTTTAAATTTTTTGTGGAATGACGTACTTTTGAGAAACTAACAGTTATACGTAAACACACGGAGAGTACAAGGATACCGCGCCGTGTTCCGGCGGCGGCACATACTCAAAGCAACAGTCAAGTCTGCGTGGCGCACAAGGCAGTCGTTGACCGCAAACAATTACTTTCTACGTCACGCGTACCTACAGCTGATCGAGCGCTCAGTGCGAATGCACTGACAGCCGTAAACAAATACACAGTCTAATTTCTCTGATTCAATTCAGTATAAAGCTATAGTGACTTGATAAATTATGTTATTAACGTTCAGTATTTTTCAGGATACGGTTGTATAAAATATTTAAGAACTTCAGGTAAATTCTGTGTGTGTCCGACGTTAAGAGGACTTGCTATCGAGAAAATTTCAGGAAGAATGTAATTTCGAAGAAGAAAGTAATAAACTGAAAACTTAACTATTAGTTGAGTTTATTTTTCGGGTAACATATTTCCACTTAGGTACGTACTTTAGACGTAATTTGCTGCTCGCGATTGCATGAATTATACTTTGTGTTAACTGATTTTAACAATGACTGATTAATGAACAGAGTTGTTACTTATGTATATTATGCATCGCTTGGCTACACTGCTTTTTTACTGATGTCACATTTTTTTTAATTATGTTCCTGCTGTGCTTATTTATATAAATTATAATTGTCACCTGATTAGTTGTGCTGATATAGTTATGTATGTAGATTATACTTTGTGATTTATCTGCTTGCGCCTTCATGTTTACTTATTAAGATTACATATGAACATTTATTTGCTTATGCTGATATGATGCTAATGACTTGTTTATTATGTAAGATATATATTTGCTGCTTTGCGTATGGATTGCATATTTACACATTTCTGTTTTGTTGTCATAACTACTCTTTAATTTGGTATATAGAAATGCTGATATGCAGTGTACGAACATGGAGTTTAGGTCACACTATGGTATTAATTATAGATTGTTCGCTTGGCAGAGCCTCGTTATAGGGATTGTGCTACATCCACTTGTTAACATTCTGTTCTCTACTGGCATATTTACTCGCTATTGCATGTTTTGCTTACGCTCAGTGCCTTATATTTTAAGATAAGAAAATGAACTGCTATAATTCTACGAACGACATTCGTACAAGAATCTTCATTGAAGTCACATCAGCTGGAGGTTTTATGGAAGCTGTATAAATTTATGCTAATAGAAAGGAAGCTAACGACATGAAATACCAACACTATGTTTAGACCATTGACAGTTATTACACTGCATTCTTCGTGAGCAATTGAAATAGCAAGTGACACTTGACACAAGAGATGCTCCACATGTTTGCTTCTGTTTTGCCATGATTCTTGAAGTTGTGTACACACTGTGAAATATTATGATCATTCACACTCCGTACTCGTACTTACTCACTGAAAGTTATTCAAACTAAAGGCTGTTAGAGGTCATATATGCATTTCTTTTATTTAATGATGGACAAGATAACCAAAATGTATTTTATAATTCATAATGAGTAGAAGATTTGGGTCAGGTGGATTACATAGAGGTTGTGTGTGGACATTGTGTCTTAGGATTGTATGGGATGATGAATTGAAGTTTGCACTAGGATTTTATCTGTACTTGTTCGAGGAGACTGACTAGAGGAAAGAGTTGTTATGGATGTGAAATGATATTGGCGATAAGGTTTATATGTGTCGACGTATTGAAGAGTTATTATTGAGGTATTGAGATTGTGTGAAGTTGATGATTATTGGAGTTTTGGTGGACAAGAGGTAGGGTAAATGGTATTGATGATAAGGTTTATATGTATCGACGTAAGAGGTATTATTGAAGTATTAAGATTATGTGATGCTGATGATTATTGGAGTTTTGGTGAATAAGAGGTAAAGTAAGTGAGGAGCATATTTTTTTGTTGTTGGTTTATATGGAATATGGAGGATGAAGATGGCAGACTAGAACATTCAAGTGGAAGGAGGATTGTCTACACACACACTTTGTTAAATCAATAAGCAGTATATACTTTTTTTTAGAGAGAGGAAGTATTTGCATATCTTGGCACACTGACAGTTGTTCAGCAACCGTACATTTTGATTTGGCTTGGCAAACATTGGTCTTGACATGATGACTATGGCGTTGACTAACTATTATTGACTGTTATATACTGTTACCAATACTACTTGACACACATGTTGAACATCAAATTTTGACAGAATTGCATTTACACAGTTAACACTATTCAATTACACAGTAGTACTTAAATGTGGATGAAAGATGAGTGAGTGTGTTTTATGTGTTTTCCTTTCCTAATCCCAAATAATTGGTACCGACCTACCTCCTAAATATTATTTTACTTGTTTGTTGTGGCTTGCACTGACACCCATAAATATTATAGATTTACTGATATTTATTGTAGTGACTTGACAAGACAGCCAAGCCACTCGGAGGTAGCCGAAAGGCACGCGTTTAGCTCACGCAGACTGGCGTGAGGTCTGGTACAGTTAAGGGAATTAATAGTAGCAAATAAAGTACGTAGTTGATGTAATACTTAACTTTAATCCATAATTGGAGAACATCGCTCTTGTTTAGACGTTATTACAATCTGAATATAAACTGGTAATGACGGCTTGCTAGGTCGTAGCAAATGACATAGCTGAAGGCTAAGCTAACTATCGTCTCCTCAAATGAGAGCGTATGTGTCAGTGTAGCATCGCTAGCAAAGTCTGCTGTACAACTGGGGCGAGTGCTAGGAAGTGTCTCTAGACCTGCCGTGTGGCGGCGCTCGGTCTACAATCACTGACAGTGGCGACACGCGGGTCCGGCGTATACTAATGGACCGCGGCCGATTTAAAGGCTACCACGTAGCAAGTGTGGTGTCTGGCGGTGACACCACATTTATAATAGTTAATATGACAATTATCTGATATCATTTGTGTGTTAATTATAATTTGTATGTTTAGTGTAAGAGCATTGATAATAATTTTGTAAAAGCTATTGTGTGCGCATTCAAACTGATGTTCGTGCTTACACGTATTAACATTGGTGGGTGCCACTTGGAAATGTTTAATTTGTGCTAATGAACTCTGATGAACTGTCTAATTAGTGATAGTGAATATTATGGACCTGTCAACATTACTGGGTGCCACTGATGGAACTGCTTCTACTGAAATGATGTCACTTGTTGCTGTCTGCACCTGCTCAACATTGCTGGGTGCCACTGTTGGAACTGCTTCTACTGAAATGATGTCACTTGTTGGTGTCTGCACCTGCTCAACATTGCTGGATGCCACTGTTGGAACTGCTTCTACTGACATAATGTCACCTGTTAATGTCTACACCTGTTGAACATTACTGGGTGCCACTGATGGAACTGCTTCTACTGAAATGATGTCACTTGTTGGTGTCTGCACCTGCTCAACATTGCTGGGTGCCACTGATGGAACTGCTTCTACTGAGATGATGTCACTTGTTGCTGTCTGCACCTGTTCAACATTGCTGGGTACCACTGATGGAACTGCTTCTACTGAAATGATGTCACTTGTTGGTGTCTGCACCTGCTCGCCATTGCTGGGTGCTACTGTTGTAGCTGTTTAAATACTGCTGATGAAATGTTATGAGACTGCTATTTGCACCTGTTGACCATTGCTGGGTGCTACTGTTGGAACTGTCAACTACTCTGAGAAGTGCTACCTGTTTATTGAACTATTGAAAAGATTTTATGTGAATATTTGTATAAACTGATTTTTTGTATATTTACTGTTTAGGAAATGTTATGAGACTCTTAACTACAACTATTCGTCATTGCTGGTGCCATTGATTGAATGATACTTGTGTAAATTATTATGTAAAATCACATGTATGCAAGCATTTGTATTCCTTACTGTATTTTATATTTTAGGTTATTGAAGGGTCAGTGCAAAGCCAAAATTTATTTAGTTATGTGATATTTACTTATTAATATTATCTTTTATTTTTGTCTGTATTTTTTGGACGAATTTGGTGCTATTTTCACCACCAATGCTGGCAAAAATACCATCAAATTCTAGCCTGTGGAGGAGAGGCATATGAAAGGTGGCTACTCTGAGTCACAGCGCCGGAGATTGTGCCAAAGAGTATTTTTCTGCCGCCTCCACTGGGCAGTAGCAGTTCGGAAGTTGCCGTGGGCAGTAGTAGTTGAGAAGTTGCCGTGGGCTGTAGTAGTTCTAAGGTTGCCGTGGGCAGTGCTTGTTGAGAGTATGTCGATAGCAGTACTAGTTGTGAGCATGTCGTGTGCAGTTGTTCTGATGGGCTAGACAGCAGATGCTGTTCGAATGTGGATGTTGTAATGATCACAGTATATTTTTCGTCAATATATACGAAGGTAACAAAAAATTTTTGTATTTCAAATTTCCTAAATAACAATGCTTCTTGGTCACAGGTTCAGTCAACAAAGCATCTGGCTTGTGTTCATGTATTAGAGTGTTATTCTGGTTTCTATGTGCAATCATAGTATTTCTGGTTTTTTAATTACTTCATTGTGAAGGCGTTTAAAGCATCTTGTCGAATTCAGGAAGAACCGTGCCAGATGTGTACGTTGAATCAAACTTCCACACACAGAACAGTTACACCTGTGCTTTGCTGTTTCGTAGCTTTTATAGTTGCTGGGGACTTAATTAATTAATTGTGTTAACGGAAATTTCCTTTCGTTCTTTACTGTTATTCTCTGCAGTCAGATTGCGTACTAATACTACTCAGGGCCAACCAGTTACGAGACTTCGTAACCGGACATACAGCTACTAAAATTAAAATTATTTACATTTTATTTAATTAAGCCCCCATGCAATACATGCTTGCCCAAAGGAACAGATACTGCGGCGACCACAGCCGTTACGAAACACATCAAATAAATTCGCAATTGAGAATGAGGACTATCATAAGCTGTAAAATGGAATGACGACAATGAAAATTTGTGCCGCACCAGGGCCCTCGAACCCGGATTTCTCGTTTACCGCTAGCGGTCGCCTTACCATTTTCTTTTTTTGGTCATGTATCACACCAATTTTTCTTTATTTATTATTTAGATCACATAGGATGCCCTCCAGGCGAAAAATAATGATGTGTAATTAGCATCAATAACAAACAAATATAAAGCGAATTAAAGAAAACGCCCTCCTGGCAAAGCAAACAAATTCGCGAAGAATATTGCATTTTGACGGTAGATTTGGCCGAGTCCTGGTATTACACAGTTACACTGAAACCACCTTCTCATACCTGGGACACCCAGCTGCAGGGAGGGATCGAAGAAGGCACTTCCCAAAAAGTTGGCATAGTACTGACGGTATCGCGGATGGCGCACGAGGAAAGTAAAGCGATCTTGCAGGAACGTCCAAAAATCAAGAACACTCTTTTCGCCTTCATGCAACAAATAGGAGATCGAGAGGCCTTTTATCCAGATTACAGCGTTGGTCTTCGCACGAGGGAAATAGGTCTCATCTGGGAACGGAAGTGATTTCGGTGTAATGACACGCTGAGCCGTACGTAGAAGAAAGGCAAGCATCTTCTGAATCAGCTGCCACAGATCTGCAGAACATCCACACATCAGTAGTTGTTCGTCCGTATCAAAGTGACAACGAGGGCACAGCGGCGGATGTCATTTTTATGGCACGTAGACGAAGTTGTGTCATGTATTTTCCATTAGCGACAGGATAACAGGTCGCAGGAGCGCTCGCGTCTGGGAGGACATGGTGCACAGAAGGTTAAAACCACGGGCTATGCGATCGAAGGATATCGGCATTCCACAACATTCCGAATATGACGTCTCATCATTAGGCGGTAAAGATCCCGGTACAAGGCAAGTTGGCATGGATGATGAAAAAGGTCCTGACATGGGAGAGGGAGGAAGAAATATCGGCTACTGCAACGGGTGCCACTCGAGAGGGAGGGGCCAGTTCGTCAATCAGGCTTCCCGATAATCCGGTTCGACGGCGGGTCCACGACTTAATCATCGTACTGACATAAAGGGCAGCTCTCGCTTTGACGTTGACAACACCGAGGCCGAGGAGGAAGTGTCTTCGTGTCGTAGCGGACTCTGAAGATAAGACCAGCGCTTGGAGAGTAGCCGAACGCCGCCTGAAGTCTGTGTGCCATTGCATTTGGCATCGGTAAAATCTTTGCTAAGTGGGGTAGTCGCGAGATTACATAAGTGTTAACGAAGTCCACCCGTTTTAACATGTCTAATGCTCTCAGGAGGTTGCCACGAAAGTTCGCGCGGATAACTTGAAGCAGGCGTTTACTAATGGCAATGGAGCCACACTCTCTGCTGGACGACCTCTACCGACGAACATAGCATTGGATTTCGTCAGGTTCACACGACTGCCCGCAGCAGTCCCGTACTGGTTGATCCGTGCCAGTGCCTCTCGCACTTCATCCTCCGGTAGAACCTAGAACACCACGTCATCTGCATAGGCGTGTCAGATGAAAGCATTCCCCCTCTTTGCTATCCCTGTCAGCCGGCTCCTCAAACCATGTAACAGTGGCCCATGGGCGATGGCGAAAAGAACCATCGACAGCGGACATCCTTGACGGACCGACCGCATGATATTAATAGGGCCCGCCACTCGGACATTGACCAGCACTCGCAACGTGGCACCGCAAAGGAGTGGCAAGACGATGTGTATAAATCTGTGGGGGAAGACCATCCGTCGGAGTACGTTTTCTAGAAAGCCATGACTCACTCTATCTAAGGCGTGGTCGAAGTCCAATGTCACTAAGGCGCCGTGACTGCGGCAGGTCATGGCAAAGGCTATAACGTCACGGTAATCGCTGTATGTTACTGTCACCACCAAAGCACATTTGATCCAAAGAATGACTTGAGCGATGATGTGCCGAAGGCGAGCGGCAAGAATCCGGGTAAAATTCTTGAAGTCACAATTTAACATGGTCAACTCAAACTTTCGTATATCGTCGTTAACCATGCGTCTACGACCTGTACTCTTAAATCCATTATGTATATTCCCGTACAGGTCAGACGTTGTACTTGAAAGTCGCTCTCCCAGTATCGGCAGATAAATGCGATACTGCAGTGCCTGTGCTATTGTGATTACGATGCAAAGTTCCTTTGGACATGCATGCCTGTCCATATGGAAGTCTGGGTCTGTCCGCGAGTCTTGCACAGATAGCCAAATGGTAAGGGGATCGGGCAAGCGACTTCCAAGTACAACGTCTGACCTGTATGGGAATATTCATATGATGCTATATGTCCCAGGGCAGGTGGCAGTATTGGCGGGTGGGGGAGTGGAATTTGTGGTAAGGTGTTATGGGACCAAACTGCTGAGGTCATCAGTCCATAAGCCTTCACACTATCTAACTTAAACTGACACACCCAGGACTCGAACCTCTGACGTGGGGAGTCACACGGACGGTGACAACGCGCCCTGCGCGGTTGCAGGTGGTGGTGGTGGGGGTGGCGGGGTGGGGGGGGGGGGGGGAGAAGCGCCCTTGGCTGCACCATTAGCTCTCTTGGCTGCATGAAAGGCAACGTGGCTTGTGTAGACCAGTGAGCATGCCAACAAAATGCCGCGTTAATAGGTTTACAACTGGAGACTGGCTCCCAGGGTGAGCATAGAATCCGCCTGCGTGATGCCGTGGCGCCTGTGCTAGGGCGATTGGGCACTGTATCGATGCATTCTTGAACCGTGACTCGGTCACTGTGAGGTGTCCGACAAGCTAGTGCCTCACGTAGACACAGTATTGTTTTATGTTGGTTACTCTTCGCATATTTCGGTCTTCCCACCCATGCTTTAAAAGAGCAAGCTGATTGGCAGACAGTTGCCGACTCTAGCTGACGTAAGAAGGCACCGCTAAGTTTTGGGCGGCAAGCTCTCGATAGGATTTTTCGTGGTATTGTGGAGGGTAGTTGCGCAACAGTTCTTTTACGAGTGATTGGCTCTAAGATCCTCGATTTGGCGCTATTGCCGGCCGCTGGTGGCCGAGCGGTTCTAGGCGCTTCAGTCCGTAACCGCGCGACTGCTACGGTCGCAGGTTCCAGTCCTGCCTTGGGCATGGATGTGTGTGATGCCCTTAGGTTAGTTAGGTTTAAGTAGATCTAAGTTCTAGGGGACCATAGTGCTCAGAGCCATTTGAACCATTTTGAACTTGGCACTTTGAACTTGGCACTATTGGCTGCCATGCAGCTTGGTGGGGGTCGGCGCATCTTAACTTTTCGTAGTTTGTGTAGAGAAATGAATTACCTAGGGGCACTCTATTAGAGACATCGGAGAGAAACGGCTCTGAGCACTATGGGACTTAACTTCTGAGGTCATCAGTCCCTTAGAACTTAGAACTACTTAAACGTAATTAACCTAAGGACATCACACACATCCATGCCCGAGGCAGGATTCGAACCTGCGACCGTAGCGGTCGCGCGGTTCCGGGCTGTAGCGCCTAGAACCGCTCGGCCACTCCGGGACATCAAAGAGAAAAGACGTGGAGTAGAGACCAGACATACAGACGAGATAAAAGTTTTCACTGCCTCAGTAGCCAGTACAGATTTGTGAAGTGCTGATCGTGACCGTCGGTCAGCATAACTCGTTTCATTGTCGTGACTTCAGAAGATCGTCCAGCCGGCCGGCAAAGTGGGGACTCAGTGAGTTGTTTTTGACGTCCCCATCACCCCACACTGTGCCCACAGCGGATGTAACTTACATGTGGGATACCATAGTTGAGTTTTGTTCTCCAAGATAGCGAATTAGCTATCTGTTAGGATAATCAGCTCATTCACAATAGAGGAAAGGAAACTACAATCATTTGATAGGCTCCCAGTTTAACTTTCCCAACGAATTATTCATGGAAACTTGTTCTACTTGTTATGTATTTGAATAGCCACGTATTGTCACAATATTACAAGATTGGATTTATTTTTATTTACATTAATAAATCTCATTGTGATACTAAATCCTGCTATCAGTTCGGTAATTATAGAACTTTATTAGAGTACACTGCATTTAATTAAAAATTGTTTCAAATGGTTCTAAGCACTATGCGACTTAACATCTGAGGTCATCAGTCCCCTAGAACTTAGAACTACCTAAACCTAACTAACCGAAGGACATCACACACATCCATGCCCGAGGCAAGATTCGAACGTTCGACCGTAGCAACAGCCCGGTTTCGGACTGAATCGCCTAGAACCGCACGGCTACAACGGCCGGCTGCAGTTAATCACATGTTTTGGAGAGAGGTTATTCAGTACATTGCAAATTGAGTAAACGTGTAAACTCACGGGTTGCCATTAAAAACGGGGTCAAATGCTTTCTCTGCGTTCAGATATCCTTGCACGGAACAGGGAGACAGTTCTTGGGTTGGCGTGTATCTTCGTAATACTGAAATACCGGTTTTATTCAAACCAGGGAACCTCTCCACCAAGTACCCATTCACAGTTATGAGGTCCTCACGTTCTGCGGATGTAAACTCATATGACTTTTTGTTTTTTGAGCGGGTGGGTTAATTGGAAGATCTTGTGTATCGCAACCCACTACGCTAGGGAGATCGATTTCATCCCCATGCTGTGGAAGTCTCCGACCTTGTATGGAACGAACCAGGTGTTCATTACCGTCTCCAGAGGGCAGCTGATGCGTTTGGCATCACGAAAGTATTGCAAAAAAAAAAAAAAAAAGGCTCTGAGCTGACTTAACATCTATGGTCATCAGTCCCCTAGAACTTAGAACTACTTAAACCTAACTAACCTAAGGACATCACACAACACCCAGCCATCACGAGGCAGAGAAAATCCCTGACCCTGCCGGGAATTGAACCCAGGAACCCGGGCGTGGGAAGCGCGAACGCTACCGGAAAGTATTGCAGTTTGGGCATTTCATTGTACGTTAGTTCTGTCCTCGTAGGTTCCTGTCACTAATCTATTATGGAGAATTGTACAAAATGAGTTCTTACGTGGGTGTCCACGTACCATATTTTCTGAGTGAGTAATGTGTCCAGAAAGTATTGCAGTACATTTATGGTGTACCCACACCTTATACGTCCAATGTGTCTTTATTGTAAGTATTGTGATCGTACACACTAAACGAATAGTGACTGGCCTGTGAACAGTTAATGAATAGCAGCTGGAATCGGTCTCGTCACTGAAACACTGAAACATTTCCCATGTTCATGGAATCCGTCTCACGCTGGGCTGAGATGTACAGTACACCTACAAAATCAGACAGAGAAAACGGTCGCGCTCTTGATTGTCTCGTGAGAGAGTGCAACACAAATGTGGAAAATATTTCGCACATTCTTGGCGGATACCTGGCATCTTGTGAAAATACACTTACAGATGCTTCCAAGACTTGCTTTTAGACAGTAAACCACGTATATCGCTTCAGTATCGAGCGTAATTATAAATGATAGTAAAAATAACAGCAATTATAGTCCGATTAAAATTACGTGACAGTTGACGTTGCCATTAAAGTGTTTTCACAGCGGCTGTCGTCAACCGCTCGGTTGTAAGCGACACATACGCACGGCGTCACTCCACAAATGGTTGGAATCAGCTGCCGGGAGATATGACTGAAATGCGATGTGCTCTGTCGACAACCGATTTTAAGCGACCAGAGACTGAACTGCGGCTGACGATGCGTTTCGTAGCCTTAAATTTAAACTCATGTCCCAACCTAACCACAACCTTGTGATGTGCAGTGTATCTGAGAAAATGGCGGTCATCAATCTGCAGCAGAACTAAAATCATGATCACTTTGTTCAGAACGATTGAAGCGAACCACTATGAGCAAACTCAAGACAAAAATATTTCTGTCTCAGCGCTAAAAGAAAACTGTAATTTCTTGCCATTGTTGGTTACCTAAAACTATCCTCACAATGGCTACACGAACTGTGGCTTTACAAGCTGATAAGCAGTCCTCATTGGCAGTTGGCTTCAGATCACAGGCGATACCTGCTACTTCCAAACGGAAAGGGAAAGATGGGAAGAAAAATATGAACAAATAAAGAAGTCAACACGAAGATGAAAATGACACGGTAAAGTATTAGAAATAAAAAAAATACTTTCAAACAATTACCTGAATAAAAATAATAATCTAATTCGTTGAGTACATTTAGAAATAAAAAAAAAAATCGCTGCAACCGACGAGATTTGAGCCTATGACTTTCTTGCACGTTGGATTTATAGGACGATCACTGCGCTGTGACTACACTGCAGCAGAGTATTATGTTATGACTGGTGTCACCCAGTTTGTAATGTGACAATGTGCCATTTAGTGAAGGCCAGGCGTAGTCAAGGCGCAATGGTTGAGAAAGTGTACGCTTATGCCATCTGTGGGCCAGAATCGAAGCCAAAGCGGAAGTGCTTCCACCTGGTGGCAGCTAAAATGAAGAACGCTATGCGGGAGACAGCGTCTGGCTTGTGCTGCACTCTGACAGCGAAATAACAAAAGACTTAAACTAAATAATATTGTTACGTGTAGTAAAAATATAAATGTAATATTACTTTAATTTATGAAAATGACTGTAATTGAATATTGTAATGGTATGGTATGTTTAATTGTAAATAGAGAACTTGGCGTAATGTAAAATAATGTTTGGGTGCGGGGGGAATCCCCGAGAATGAGAGCAGTGTACAGGTTGGCACATAATATTGGCGGTAGAAGTAAGTTGCCGTAACTCTGAGGCAGAACATGCGGTAAGTGGTGTAAAAGTGACTGCCGGTGTGTGCTACGGTAACGTTGCTAAAAGACCATTTAGAAGTGAGCTGAAAACAGAAATGGACTTCCTTTATCGTATGGCTACAAGCTAAATGGACACTAAGGCTTGTAAGGCGCGGTATTTCGACGGAGATGGGCTGTGAGCGGCCAAATAGTACGGTTTCCCACTCTGGGGTACATGGCACTGCATGGTGCAATGCTGCGTTAATTGCGACGAGTTGCTTGTGTCAACAGCGAGGTGTGATGGGACCAGTAGCCGCATCCAGCGGCGTATTGTGATCTCAATAATTGATGAGGTCCATTGGTGAGCTCACTTCGGTAGCAAAGAAGTAGAACTTATCTTACAGGAGTATTATTATGAACAGTGGTGGTTGTACCGACGCCATTACCAGGAAATTGCTGTCACCACAGTACACATTGTTCCTTCGACACAATGCAAGCTCAATAACATTAAATTCAGTAATTACAATTTGTGTAGTTTACATTAACATAAAACAAGTTCAAGTGTTTATCATGTGTGTTTATGTATTGTGAAACGATTTCAGGCTATGTTATTGTTTTAAATGAATAATGTCTTCCTGCTAGGCAATATCAAACATACAGAATTAAGTGCTCCCTGTTCAGTCACGTCAAAGAGATTATCAGTGATACTAATAATCAACTATAGACGTAAAAATAAGTTGGTTACGCGCCATTATCGTTATTTATTCCAAAAATTCCGTGTAGTAGTTGTATCACCATAGGGTGTCTATTCAAACCTATTACACGCGAGAGCCACTTTCCGGAAGTCCGATGCCGCATTATTAAATAATACAGTAAATTCGGGTAGTGCCATCGCAAGTTGTAACGAAGAATTGCAGCCTTCCAAAGTTAGGTTTCTTGCTATCTCCAGGGAAACTTATGTAAGATGATTTCTGCCATTATAATACTGATTATATAAGTCACCAATAATAACATTCTCTTTCAAATAGTAGCAGTAAGTGTATGTGTGATGCTGAATAGCGTCATATAATAGTGTTTGGCTAGTGCTGTGTTTGAAAAGTGTGTATTTCGTTAGCATCGTTGTATGGGTGTGTTGTTTTTGGTGTGGTTATCATGTGTGATGAAATACGAACTAAAACGGCCAGATCATGGATTCGGGATCCAAACACATTAAAAAAGAAAGCCAGATAAGGAATTGGAAATGAACTGACCTACTGTGGCAATTTGGGGCGTGACGTTAAGCGCTCTAATTGGAGGAAACCAGCTTCAACGTGTCAAGTGTCAGCTGTGTAGTAATTTTAATCGGACTGTAATTATCCTATGCCACATTCATGTGTAATATAACGAAAAGCGGCATCTGTCAAGGTACCGATTGGGCGAGTGTGGTTGCAGAATACTCTGAACTGTCCTCTTCTTTAAGATCAACTGTATCGCCAGCCAAGCGTGCCTCGGATGGGTAGGGAGGGCGACGGAATTTCCTGGGAGCTGTCCCAGAATTTATGGAGGCCGCTTGTGGACCGGCCGCAGTAAATTCCGGTGGCGTGGCACAGTGCGGCGCGCCGCCGCTAGATGGTGCAGCTGTCGGCCGAGGCGGCGCTGAGCCGCGCGATCGCCGTTTGTCACTTCCGCTTCCCTCCCCGCTTGGCAGGCGACCAGCACAGGACCGCAGCGCGCACTCAAATATTTTGCCTGCGATCGCTTTGCCGGTCGTTGCTGCACCGCTACACAAGCTCGATTGTCCAATGGGGACCTAAATTTAAAGTGGTTGCTAGTCTTGGGATGTCGGACCATATTCTAACCAGTAATTTCTCCTATTCTAAAGACACATGTATTCGCAGCCTGGGGGTAACTGAGGAGGTGATATGTGTAATGAACATGTCCACTAAATGCAGTTTTTTTGCGATCAACATAAAACTTATTTCAGCATAAATAAGAACGAAAATAACATGTTGTTGTTGTGGTCTTCAGTCCTGAGACTGGTTTGATGCAGCTCTCCATGCTACTCTATCCTGTGCAAGCATCTCCCAGTACTTACTGCAACCTACGTCCTTCTGAATCTGCTTAATGTATTCATCTCTTGGTCTCCCTCTACGATTTTTACCCTCCACGCTGCCTTCCAATGCTAAATTTGTGATCCCTTGATGCCTCAGAATGTGTCCTACCAACCGGTCCCTTCTTCTTGTCAAGTTGTGCCACAAACTCCTCTTCTCACCAATTCTATTCAATACCTCCTCATTAGTTATGTGATCTACCCATCTAATCATCAGCATTCTTCGGTAGCACCAAATTTCGAAAGCTTCTATTCTCTTCTTGTCCAAAATATTTATCGTCCATGCTTCACTTTCATACATGGCTACACTCCATACAAATACTTTCAGAAACGACTTCCTGACACTTAAACCTATACTATACTATTTATAAATAACATCAAAGCAAACGCCTGTGCTTTTGTGCCAAAGACATTTCGTATCTGCAAATAAAATCTGCAAAATCAAATATTCCTTTAAAAATGCATTTAAATATGGACGTTATCTCATTTGCATGAACCATTTCGACAGGTTCGGCATCGAATGATTTGTTTGTTACACCATGACGTATCATGTATTTGTTACAATTTAGTTGGTGAAATCATGGAAAAAAGTTGTAAACTGGCAGTTGTAACATCGATATTCAGTGCTTTACCGAAAGTTCTGGTTTTAGTGCTGCTTCACAATTATTTAAAATATTTCAAATCATGAAACAGTCGGCCGTGGTGGCCAAGCGGTTCTAAGCGCTTCAGTCTGGAACCGCGCGACCGCTACGGTCGCAGGTTCGAATCCTGCCTCGGGCATGGATGTGTGTGATGTCCTTAGGTTAGTCAGGTTTAAGTAGTTCTAAGATCTAGGGGACTGATGACCTCAGATGTTAAGTCCCATAGTGCACAGAGCCATTTGAACCATTTTGAACCATGAAACAGCTTAGAATGAAATAACAATGGCGTTACCTATTATTAGAATGGGTTTTTGCGGAAACTGTTACACTTTTGCATGTAAATGAGAAATATCTTCGGAACAATCACAGCCAATTTCCCCAACCTCTTTGTTGAACAACGCAGGTATATCGTCAGTGATGGACGAATACCAACTAAAATCCTCTTGATTTTGCCGGACTTTGCCGAAAATAATTTACAGTAAACCATCAACATCTTTTTCTCTTGTCACCTGAGATTGTATGGCTGCTCGTGGTTAAGAAAAGAGTTTCGTAAGCGTCCATTCGCGTTTGTAAAGAGGTTTCTGCTCTTATACATCTTGCAGGGACCCGTGGCATGTAGCTGCTTCCACATCAATATGAGTGTTTCCCGTAGCTTCGTACCTGAATATGAAAATTCGTTTCATTTAATGTGATATAAATTTCGTAGATCTTTAGACAGGGATTAGATAGAGATTTCCTACTTCAGCCTCTGAAGGGCTAACCTCATTATATTAGTCTTTTGTTACAAAATGGTTCAAATGGCCCTGAGCACTATGGGACTTAACATCTGAGGTCATCAGTCCACTATAACTTAGAACTACTTAAGCGTCACTAACCTAAGGACGTCACACACATCCATGCCCGAGGCAGGATTCGAACCTGCGACCGTAGCGGTCGCGCGGTTCCAGATTGTAGCGCCTAGAACCACTCGGCCGCTCTTGCCCTCCTTTTGTTACACTTGCTGGGATTTAGCGCAGAGGTCTCTGCCGTACCGAAAATGCGGTCAACAGGTAAGTTGAGAGGCACCCACATGCCTTGCTCATACTGTGGCATCAAGCAGTCAGGCCTGCAAGATGAGTGGTCTGCCAAGCGAGTGGATTCATTCTTATTTATCGAGTAACATGAACTCTAGTACTCATACTTAAGTTACCAGTTATCCTCCTATATGATTAATACGCAACGGAAACACGCATCTGACTACCAGTAATTTACAGAACTCTGACTGTACACTACGCACTGGCAATACCACATTTTCTTTTTGTCTTTTATTTAACGGCTTTTGTCAACACGTGGCCACCGCACTGAAGATGAATGGCGCACACATTATAAATTCGGGACATTATGACAACATACAATTCGAAGAAAAAGTCCGCCAATCTTTTTCTTTTCACTATCTTATTTATTCCGACAAATTCTCGAACCTAAACACACAAATTCTATAACCTACAACAATAACACATGAGAAATTCCGCCCAGTGGGCATGGCTTTACAATGGTGAATCTCTATATTATGGTCTCGTAATTATTTTTAACGCTACAGTGCACTTTCTGGATAGGATGGTGGATCTTTTATTATACCTCACACTTCGACTCTCACAACCATCATCACTAAACTTTCCTCCAGACCGAGCGGTACCGAAGGAACAAGCATAACCCACTAATCTTTTGAAACTACCTCGCTACTCTCCCATGCAAACCACACATACCCAAATTACATGACATACACCACACTACAACATGAAATACTACACAGAGAATAGTCACAACATTATCACTTTCAGCTTTCCCACTTCAATTAATATTTATCCCAGTCTCACACGACACTGCCCCACTTTGTAATTCTACTTTACTACTATGAACTCTGGAGATATTTGCACGTCTTCCTGTGCAATGCAAGCCAAGTGGCGTTGCTGGATAGACGGACGACTCACCTTGCTTCTCTCTCAGAGTTTTAATCAAGCGTCACACGGAATCATATCACGCAAAGTAATATTAAGAACATCACACACGCGAGTCCTCAACTGATACCATGGACGAGTACTTCTCTTTATCCTTTGTCTCATACACAGATTGAGACTCACACAGTACTCACCACGTGGAAGTACTCGTCTCTAATTTCAAGTCCTGCACACGCCATTTCTTAAATATTTCAACTTATGGTACACACGCTATTTCTTAAATATTTCAACTTATTGTACACTCGCTAGTAATTCAGCTTAACTTAAGCACACGGAAGTATTTCAACTTATTGCTACATGTGGTTTCATTGTGACCGTTGGTCACTTCCGAAGATTACTACAATCCCATTAATATTACCTGCCTGACATTTAATTCTCCTCACAAAAGTTCCTGAAATAGAGAAATTAATATTTCAAACTACTCTTAAATATTCCACATGCATACCATGTCTCCACTCTTTCGTCATTACGGAGCACAACTAAAACAGGTCTTAACAGCACAAGAACCAGCGGCAGAGTCCTGAAACGTGGCCGTTCTGTAGGTCCTCTCGCACCTGTGTCGATGTGGGGGAAGCACCTTGCTATCGTATTGGTCAGCCACATTTCAGGCGCTCAAAGCTCTGGTAAATTTCATCTCTTTGGTCCCACCAAAGGTGGCCAAAGGATCGTCTCAAAGATGATCATATATTCACATTCACTATCTGCGGTTAGCAGACGACCATACATTCATTCATTTCACAGATCTCACCAAACTGGATGTAGGGATTTACTTTGTGGGAGTGCACATGTGATCAATTAAATAAATAAATTGTCATTCTTTCCCACACTGGTATCCGGCTTCGCTGTATTAATTGAAATTGAGTTATTGTACAAAAAAAAGTGTTGTTCTGACAAAAATAATGAAGTATGTTGTACCTATTTTCAATGCCCGGCGGTACTGTACCCTTTCAAAGTAACTGTTGTAACTAACCTGTTTCTACGGGTTATTACGTTATTATTGGGAATGTAAATACTTATTGCTTGGGAAGTTAACGTGAGAAGATTAGGGTCGCCACCGACTCTAACCATACAACTAATCGAAGATTTGGTCGAGTCGGAAAATAAATTAATTTGATCACAGACCAAAAACTCACATATATGCATACGTTGTGATGTCGCTCATAGCGGATACAATGTAATTAATAGTATTGCCCGTGCACTGTTCACGACAATCAAACATTTAAAATAAAATAGAAAATGCATGAACACTGCATAAGATCAGCTCCCAGAACACACCTGAAAATAAGACTTAATCTAAAGCACTTGTTTGAAAATAAAAAAAGAAACTAATCACTGGCCCTGTGCGTAAGGAAACGCGTTGGATGTGCTAACGGGAAAGCTATGAGGTGAGTGACTTAGGTGCAAAAACGTAACCTCGGAACACAAGAGAAAATTGTGGATAAAATCATTTATTCCTAAGACATTAAGGAAAAGCATCGATACATTCACCGTTATAATCTACTCCTAAAATCATTGGTGTGAATCATTCATACCACTGCTGTTGCCTGATCGCAATAACTCGTAAAGCGGTACACGTTTCGCAATACATCCGCGTGCCCACGTGGTTTGTGCAGACGCACTTTGTAGGTATCGTGTCCAAGTTACAACAATATCACATCACACAATCATGAGCGGTTAAAGTTCTTTAAAACAAGCATGAGACCGGACAGTTAGTGATGACGGTAGCCCAACAAAACTTAAATGTTCAACCACGTGGTCGGCTCCCCACGGACGAAAGATACATCAAGCAAGGAAAATTTACGAGATGGCAAAGCTATCAATATTTAGAAAAATGAAAGCTTATACAGGCACAGCTGAAGGCAAACAGACATTCATACAGAAGCGAGTGCTCACTTCTTATCGACACCTTTGTGTGGCGCTCTTCCGGTGGATCCAAGTCTGCTATAGAAATTTACTAAGTGAAACATCTGCCAAAGTATCGCATTCCTTGCTGCGACAAGGCAAAGCAATCTTTCAGAGTTGAAAAGCGAGACCAAAAGCTAACAGCTCTCCCCTCGCCAAGTAACAACGCGCCACGCGGTCAGTCTAACTCACCCTTCTTCGACTGGAGTACAGCTGTGGACGCTTCCCGTACCGGCGGCAGACTGCCTCCCGCTTCTTCTCCAGCCTCTTCCACGCTCCGCGTGGCCCGGAAAACCCAAAGATGCCATTTCCGCCACCAACCTAATGCAGGTGGATTTCTCACAAGTAGCGAAAACCTCTTTGCCTACTTGACCACTACGAGAGTTGGCTATTCTGCACAACTCCTGCTGAATCTATACGACTATTGCAGACTTTCTGCAGCAGACTATGCCACCGTCTAGCAACGTGACACACAACCACATTCATTCAATCACACCACTATGATAATTGTGAGGAAAGAGAAACAAGGAAGGAAAGAGAAATACTAGTGAAAATGGGCTACCGGACTAATGAAAGGTGGCTACAGGACCCTTTCACTGTATTCTCGTAACAATAATTATTAATATTAGTACTATGCAGTATTATTATGAGGGAGCATAAGAGTACAAATTGATGCTAACAGCTGTTCTGCACGGGAATATCTGGCCATGAATGCAGTGGAAACCACATGACTAAAATTAGTGTTTCCTATTGGCCGTAACGTATTAGACCTTTTTTGGACGAAATGTATATGTGTTTGTCCTGAACTATGTGTCCTCACAGGCTTGTATCATGCCTTATTTTAAATTGCATGATGTATTTAAATTCTATTTACCCTATATGTACCGTTCCATTCCATATCTCATACTTTTTTTTAAACTTTGGACATGTTCGACTCTGCGTTTCACCTCCTCAGTTATCCCCTCAGGGGTAAAACGAAATTTTCTGAGGGGTAAAAACAAAAGGCTTGTATTTCGGCCACGAAACTAAATTACGTTTAAAAGATCGTCACTGTTATCACTATTTTACAATACTGTAATACTGATTACGCAAGTCATCAACAATTACGTACTCTTTCAAATATTAGCATTAACTAGTGACAGAGTATGGTGGAGGTTACACAGTCCATCAACTACATACATACCTTGTACGTTATACTCTGCATCTATGATGATAAAATTGTGACATAAGAATCACATATAGTTGAATATCTAACGAAAATGCCTTCTCCGAGTTGTAGGTAGCTCTCACAATAAATCTGAAGTTGATTCATCATTTACTTTGCAACAAGTAAACGGACTAACTGATGGCACAGCACAATGATAACTATGCAATGGATATTGTACTGCTGTAAGGCCTGCACCGTATAATAATATAATAATAATAATATATTATTATTATTATTATTATTATTATTATTATTATTGGTGATAGTGGTTCGGCACAAAGCATTGGCTGCCTGATGTCGTCCAATTTTTGCCACATCAGAAGTAAGGATTTAAGAAATCAAGTGACTTACAAACTAAGAATAGTGCACACGTTTAAACTTGATCGATTTTAAATGAGGGTGCAGGGTGTGTGTGTGGAACAAATGTCGCTAGAGAGAGGAGTGGTGCAGAGAAACCATGTTTTGTAACAAGTGCCTACCCTCAATGGGAATAACTTTCATTTCTGAGAAGCAGCTGTAGGTAGAACTCGCAATGCACTTAGAATTGCTTCATCATTCTATGAATGTTGTTATCTCATTGACTCATTACTTCGTGGTTTAATTAAACACCTACAAAACCAAAATGTCATTATCATTCACTATTTTAAAAATAAAAGTGTTGAAAGGAAATTCTATGTCATTCTAAAATTTAGTTAGATATTAATGTTGATGATGGGAATGTGGGGGTGGGGGATGAAATGTTTCACACCTTTAGTTATCTCATTCAAAACTTAATGATATTTTTGCAAATTCTTAAGCACACTCTCAAAGTATACGTTAGCTGTAGTTTTCCCAAACTATGCCTCTTCTTTAACAGTCTCTTCTGAGCTGTAGTTTGTTTCACGTCGGGAGGCGGCTTTGCGGATAGAAAAAGCGACAGGGATGCGTTGAGCGGTTTAAGGATTATCGACACGTAGTGCCAGGGAAGGGTAAAAAGCTTTCCTGTTGGCAACACCAACGGAGTATGGCCGCTTCATAATTTGGAGAAGAGAATGTATCAGCGTGCAGCGCTACTCAACGCACGATATTCGGAAGAAGGTCAGATCTCATTAATTGTTTCAGTTAAGAGGAGGCGAATGTGCAGAAATGTTAAAACTGGACGTTCTTACAAAGCAACATGCACTAAAATGCTCCATCTCTGATGACACTGTATTGGTGAATCTTGTTGTTAGCCCAGCCTCGGAAATTCATTAATAGTGATGGATTTGTTACATCTTTCACATGGAAAAGCCAATTTGTATTCATTGAACTCATTGGCTATAAAAATTTGGAGAGTGGCATTTACAGTTATTATAAAATAATGTGATTAAGTGCGCCAGCTACAAATGTGTAACTAGAACACACTTATGTCACTTTCATTTTAAAAAACTTCATTCTGAACCAAGGCTACATTGGTCCAGTCACAATTTTTCAAAACCTATTGTGAAACGAACAACAGCTATCCAACACACATTAAGATAAATCAGAAAAATACAATGATATTCCATTTGAGGCTATAGTATAATAAAATAATGGAATAGATGATAATAAAATGCGTGGCTTTTTAAAATGTATTGAATTAATGAGATTAATTTTTCGGCGTGAATGACAAGCACAATAAGCTGAGCTATGCCTGGAAATAAGTCCGTATTAGTTCATATTATTTTGCAGGGCGGAGTAGTTTCTTTCTCCGCTGTAGATTTGTGCTTAGCATTCTTTATAATACTACGTTTGGTCGCCGCGTTCACCTTTGAAGCCTTGACCGTGTTCCTATTAAGCTTATCGGATCTTCGTAATTTTCCAAAGTACACAGGTGGGCTTCAGTTATTGTAATTATTGTACTATTTGAAATAACAACTCACACGACCTTTCTGTTAATAAAACAATACTGTATTTTTCTAAACGGTGCACATATGAAATCCACACTCCTCACTTATTCATAGCGACCCCAACATGGCGGTCTACAATTACTCGCTACAAATTGACGTGCTTCTCACTCTTTCACTAGCTGAGCG
This sequence comes from Schistocerca piceifrons, assembly GCF_021461385.2. NCBI lineage: Eukaryota > Metazoa > Arthropoda > Insecta > Orthoptera > Acrididae > Schistocerca > Schistocerca piceifrons. The sequence continues at coordinate 546,220,901 of NC_060144.1, forward strand.
CGAATCCCTCCTTCCTCCTACCGGTACCAGAAAAAATCCTCTGTTTATTAACAACTGAAAGTCAAAAAATACATGACGGTAGGCATAGGCTCTATGATGGGCTACCGCTTCATCTTGTCTCTTTGCCTTTAAGGAAGACGAAAACATAAAGGAAATGCAAAAGGTTTATCACAAGGCAACTGCTTCAGTGTCACTTTAAAGAGTGTTTTAATTGTTCTGAGACAACTAGAAGATTCGAAGGCGGACCTTTTACGTGAGTAGCATTAGTAGTCAGTGCTTCGACGACATAATGGCATGTGCGTGGGAACAGGCAAGCAGCATGTCCTTGCATCAGGCACTGCGTGAAGGTGATGATCGGATCTGTTTCAGACATTGGCACCAGTCTCTTGCACTTACTGTCATCGCTTGTGCCTAACACCAAAGTCATATAAAAGCGATGAGAGGATGGTGAAATACATTTAAGATCTCGCAGCAACATGTTCGACACGAGGAAACTATTTTACTTAAAGTCTTACAACATTTGCTTTGGTTGTGTCCTTATATCTCATTGGCTATCTCACGTTGTCTCAGGAATCAAATTATATGTCATCAACTTTCCTTGCTGCTGTGTTGTACCCCTTTCCCCAAATTAATAAACTTATTTATTAAGTATGTCTGTTTCTAAAAACATTTCTGTTTAGTATCTCAATTTTTTGCAAAGCCTGTGCTTTTAATCCAAAGTTTTGTTGGATCATTTCAACTGTCGTCTCCAACGTACTGTTATCGTACCGTCCTGGCCTATAGACGAAAATATTCACTGGCTTCTGCCGGCCGCGGTGGTCTCGCGGTTCTAGGCGCGCAGTCCGGAACCGTGCGACTGCTACGGTCGCAGGTTCGAATCCTGCCTCGGGTATGGATGTGTGTGATGTCCTTAGGTTAGTTATGTTTAAGTAGTTCTAAGTTCTAGGGGACTGATAACCACAGCAGTTGAGTCCCATAGTGCTCAGAGCCATTTTGAACTGGCTTCTACAGTACTGCTCGTCAGTGCCAGTCGCCAATCCTTACACTTTCTCTGTAATTCAGGTGGCTAAGGGTCACTTGTTGCACGTCAACGACACGTTGAAACCCAGATTTCCTTTTCCTAAACCAGGTCTACATAGAGACAAATACTACCTTGTTGTGCAAAACTTAAGGTCGAAAGTAACTTCGTATGATGAGTCACTGCCAAGTAACACAACTCGATAAAAGTGGACTATACACAGAGAGAACTGCTACAGTATACTACAGCACAGCACAGTACAGAAAGCAGCTGAAAGATACACGCAATGAGACGAACAGAAATTACACATTTAGTCAAAGACAATAATTACATATTGTCAACAATATTTACGAGGGACATTACAGAAGGTGGAAAATGGTCCTTATTAGGATGTGTGACAGACGGCAGTGCATGCTTTGCAATGTGTTACAGTGTTAGCCACGACTCTGGTAAAAAGTTTTTGCCGGAGAGCTGCCAATTTCTCCACTAGGACGGTTGACGACTGTTATTTAGTCGTTGATGCATGTGGACGTGCTATAATTCGTCTCCAAAACGCACACATGCTCAGTTGGATTTAAGTTGCGGGAACTTTCAGGCCAGTCCACTCGCCAAAGATCCTCTCATTCTAACAACTCCTCCAAGTACGCTGTTCGAAGTAGTCGCGCATTGCAGTCCATAAATATGATGTCAGGGGCAAAGCAAGCCCGCAACAGACGCACATGAGAAAGAAGTACTGAGTCATAATAACGTTAACCGGTGAGAGTATCGTATCCAGATATTTAGAAGTCAGCGCATGCATGCAACGCTATGCCTCCCCACACCGTAACACCTGGACCACCAAAACGATAATGTTCGATTGTCATGTTATACCAAAAATTGTATCAAATTTCCCATTACAACACTATTTTACAGCAAAATTCACTGAACGCCTACAAGCTGTTTTCGCGAGAGCTGCAGAACGGACCACAGGCCCAATATGACTAGTTGGTACAACTTCTGTGTCACCCACATACATCCGAGCGAGGTGGGGCAGTGGTTACTACACTGGACTAGCAGTCGGGAGGACGGCGGTTCAAACCCGCGTCAAGGCATCCTGTTTAGATTTTCCGCGATTTCTCTAAATCGTTTCAGGCCAATCCTGGGATGGTACTGCTAGGGATTTATCCTTGGTGGGAGCACTGACTTTGGGCACCTGGGACTGGGTTCTATTCTCACAAGGGAACCACCCCATCGCACCCCCCTCAGATTTAGTTATAAGTTGGCACAGTGGATAGGCCTTGAAAAACTGAACACAGATCAATTGAGAAAACATGATGAAGTTGTGTGAAACTGTGAAAAAATAAGCAAAATATACAAACTGAGTAGTTAATGGGAAGATAGGCAACACAAAGAGTTTGGAAATGCAGAAGCGCCGTGGTCTCGTGGTAACGCGAGCAGCTGCGGAACGAAAGGTCCTTGGTTCACATCTTCCATCGAGTGAAAAGTTTAATTTTTTATTTTCAGTTTATGTGACAAACTCTTATGTTTTCATCACTTTTTTGGGAGTGATTATCACATCCACAAGAAAACCTAAATCGGGCAAGGTAGAAGAATCTTTTTACCCATTCGTCAAGTGTACAAGTTAGGTGGGTCGACAACATATTCCTGTCATGTGACGCACATGCCGTCACCAGTGTCGTATAGAATATATCAGATGTGTTTTCCTGTGGAGGAATCGGTTGACCTATGACCTTGCGATCAAATGTTTTCGGTTCCCATTGGAGAGGCACGTCCTCTCGTCTACTAATCGCACGGTTTTGCGATGCGGTCGCAAAACACAGACACTAAACTTATTACAGTGAACAGAGACATCAATGAACGAACGGACAGATAATAACTATGCAAAAATAAAGAAAGTAAAACTTTCACTCGAGGGAAGATTTGAACCAAGGACCTCTCGTTCTGCAGCTGCTCTCGCTACCACGTGACCACAGCGCTCCTGAACTGAAATTGTCCATGATGTTGCCTATGTGGCCCATGGACTACTCAGTTTGTATATTTTGCTTATTTTTTCACAGTTCCACACAACTTCTTCCTGTTTTCTCAATTGATCTGTGTTCAGTTTATCAAGGCCTATCCACTGTGCCAACTTATAACTAAATCTGAGGGGGGTGCGACGGGGAGGTTCCCTTGTCAGTACTGCCAGGGATTTACATTGTTGTGAGTACTGGCTATTTGAAAAGGGGACTCTTTTTCTAGTACTGCCAAGGATTTGTTATTGGTGGGAGCACTTTCCATTGGGCAGGGGCTCCATGCCTGGCATTTATCGTTGTTGGGAGTTTTTCCCATGGGGGGGGGGGGGGGGAGAGCTCTATTCCTGGTATTCCGGTAGAGTGATCTTTGGTGGGAACACTAGTAGGGGGTCACTCAGCCTCATGAGACCAAGTGAGGCGATACTTCACACACTGGTAGTGGTTCTTTGGTGGAGGAATCCAACATTGACCAAGAGAGAGGTGTGGTCGCCACACGCCTTTCCATATTGCATCTGCTGACGCAATTGGCTAAAGGTTACACGGCAGTCGTTCGGCCGTTTACTTCTGAGTGCAATGACGACTTCATTTATGAATATTATACGTCTATATAATACATTGTTACTGGTAGTACATGTACTCGTTTGTAAAAAATGATGAAAGCAATGGAGGTCAGTAAAAGAAAAACTACGAAATTAAATAGATGACGATAAATTTGGTTAGTAAGTAGCGCTGTATTAGTACTTATAGAATTAATCGCAAAACATTATTACTCTGAAAGCATATTATAGATAAATTTATAGAATAATATTTGTTATAAACAGATAAGATATGACGATCTTATTTAGCGTCTATCAAGCGGTCATATTACTATCTCAGCAATAAACAGTAGTTGTGCGATAATACAGTGACCTTTTATTTGTTATGTTGCATTCTGTACTTATTTACGAACTACTGAACTAAACTCCGTCCGAATAGGCCTTGGGAGGCCCAACGGTACCGACCGGCCGTCGTGTCATCCTCAGCGCACAGGCGTCAGTGGATGCGAGGAGCATGTGATCAGCACACTGCTCTCCCGGCCGTATGTCAGTTTCTGAGACAGGATCCGCTACTTCTCAATCAGGTAGCTCCTCAGGTTGGCTCACAAGGGCTGAGTGCACCCCGCTTGCCAGCAGCGCTTAGCCGACCGGATGGTCATCCATCCAAGTGCTAGCCCAGCCCGACCGCGCTTATCTTCGGTGATCTGAGGGGAACCGGTGTTGCCAATGCAGCAAGGCCGTTGGCTTACAAAACTACACCACAGCCACTTTTTAAAATGGAAATCGTTATTGTCATTGTCAGCCATTTTTCATTGCAAAGATTCCCTCTCCAAAATTCACACATCACGATCTTCAATATTTTGTACGTCTTACCTGTTCCCTGAGTTTGCTTAGGTGCCTACCATTAACCAGAAGTCAGCAATAAAATATAAGAGATACTGAAAAATCGTTAACAATCTTGTAATGGTCCTCGCTTTGTAAATTAACCTGTTCTCTGCACAGACATCAAAAATTAAATAGTCGCTCTTTCAGCCGAATCTGGCATAGTTAAATATATTTCAGTTTCAGGGGTTCGATGTCGTTCATAACGATAATTTTTACTAAGGAGCTACTTTACGATTAAATGATTTTGCTTTAAAATAGACTGTACTGAATTAATCGATGGTAAGTTCAAGATCAACTGTTGTGTCTTGTGCATATTAGCCGACCACAACGTTGCTGCCCCTAGGAGCGAGGAAGCTTCTGTCAACTTACCATGAGTCTTTATCGTGATACTCCACGTGGAACACTGAACCACTTGATAGCACATGCAAGACTGTCTTGAAATCAACCGCAATGCTATACTCTTTCCTTAGTCACCACTGTGCTTGTTTATTGTAATGTCATCAGTGTTTCTTGTAACAGCTACGGGAGTCCAAATGCAATAATATCGTGGTCGGCTAGTAGAATCTCATGACATTTAGAGTGTGTGACGGGACATCCTCGTGCAGCATTACTTTCCTGAACAGTAGTTGTCGATACTAGTATTATTTTTCGAATTTATGTCGTTGCTTTTCTGAAAACGTGCATATAATTTTATACACAGTATGTTATATTTCAATCTAAAAAGTTTATGAAAAGGAATTACTTTATAATCTATTTTAGTTTCGATGTTACAATCGATAAGTGCTTGTTTTGAATGTACAGTTAAAATTATTTTTTTAGAAACATTTGAAATTACGATTAATTCGCACACTTAAAATGTCTATTATAATTACACAATTCTGTACTGTTTACTATGTTTATTTCTGTACTCATTTAAGCTATAATAATTGGAATTAATAATGTAACGAAAATTAGTAGGAATTCATTTTCTAAGAAAAACTGTAAACCCTTTGGAATATTGTTATTTTCGCAGAGTGTGAAGGTCGTAAGCTTGCGTCTGATGTGATCGGGCGTGTTTTTGTATAATAGGTGTGAACACCGTAATTTCGGCTTTGTTAATGTGAAAAATCAGAATACTGTATGATACATTAAAATGTGGGAAAATCGGTGGAAAATATATTTACATGAAAAAGTTCTGCAACAACAATCTTCCGACTAATTTAGTTCAAACCAACCGTGAGGGCCTAATGTTAGACTTTCAGGTTGAAGAATCAGACCCCTAGACAAGAACTGGAGCCACCTCTACATGATAAGCTCCTCTCAAATCTTCATAACAGACTTTGGTTATTAATTACTTGGACTAAGCATTGTTTAATGTAGACTACATATGGAAGAAGGAAGGAGGGGGGAGATCACAAGTGGAACAGCTAAACAACAACATTCCATTTGAATAGGGTTGTCAATATGAAATCATGCTGTCGAGGTACTACGTCAGTGTTGGTTGCATCTTATCTGATAGTACATTTATTAGATTGAGATATAAACATATCTGCTACAAGTGGATTCTCGTGGAACAACAAGAGGCCATCAATTCTATTTGTGGGCTGGCTTTACACCGCCTCAGCAGTTACTATTTACGTTTAGCGGAAATTCCATACGTGTCCTGGCGCACAATTCTGCCGAAACACTGTGCAACGGAACACCAGCTTGTGTAGAAACACATTAACAGCTGCGGAATGCCGTGTACGGCTCTACAATTACCGTGAAACGCGACGCAGCTTTAGCCGGGAGCCTTCGTGTTAATAAATAAATGTCCGCCCCCCTTCGGTGATGCTAATGGCAGTCGAGGCTCGAAGAAATGAACGAACCCAACTTCTCTGCGAGGGCAATTATAGTAGCGGGTAGCGCAGTTCGTGCTAAGCCGGAGAAACATGCAACGGAAGAGGCTAAGGAAATTGCCTAAAGCTCGTTTGTTGCATGACAGAAGACCGTTACGGCGATCCCCGTCGCGGTGAGGAGTTATTACTGGCAATTTCGACTATGGATTGTGGCGAAGAAACGCGAGTTCGTGGCCAGATCTGCTCGCGCCTTCCGACATGCGCGGACATCGACGGCCGCGTCCCTCGTATTTCACCCGACAAATGACAGCTGCCTCTTCTCAGTGCTGATTTTCCGTCGCTCGTCGGTTTCGTTCCGAAGTTGCTGAATGCCACTTCGCTTAATAAAGCCTACATTTGTCATCCGTGAGTGCGCTGTAACGCAGAAAAAAAAGAATGTTTTGAAAGGTAAGTAGCTAGGCACCTGTCAGTTACAATTTATTTGTCATTCCCTACTTTCTTTGGTAACGGTCATAATGCGTAGCTCTTCTGATGCTGAAGAGTGATACCTCCTGCGGGAGGTGTAATGCTGGTATAATAAGAACTTTCAGCATTGCAGCGCGAAATAATTATGAAAAATCCGCCTCGATTACACAAACTACCTGGTGTTTACTTAGGTTTCAGCGTGGGTAACCACGCCTTCTTCAGAACAAATATAAAACAGCTTGCCTAAATAGGCATAGTCAAAGGCTAAAATCAACACCTACTGCAGCAAGGCCACATAAAATTTTTTTTACAAATACACGGTACATATGTACCAAGTCAATAATATTACTTATCTCAACCCTGTGTGTGCTGCCTCACCCCAGCCACCGTACGATGGCCACAGGCTCTCCATCGAACTTAGGCACCGCATGCTGCTCACATGCGCTGCTATCGAAGTCACTGCGCATGCGCGCGGCCAGGAAATGCTCTTCTTGTGCATGGGAGCGGGATCACTAAGTCAACACGGAACGGGACCTAACTGATTGCAAGAAGTTGTCGCACAAATAGCAAATTGAGCTAATGATAAATGCGATGATGCGAGAATTAAGACATATTTAATGGCAACGCACGACAAACTTTGTGCACGGATGGTAAATCAGCCACAAGCTAATATGGAGGCCCTAGAACTAGGTAGAAATTACAACTAAACTAAAAAGATAGCTACGCTAAGGACGTTATTGTTAACGGATAAAACCGCACTAATAATATCTGCAGCAGAAACAACCATAGTCGCTACATCGCCATAATACTAAGCGGCCGACCAGGCCGTAATCAGAAGACGTTAAAGATTTATAACATACCTTGGCTCAATGATCTTATAGTTACATAGAAGCCAACGAAAATACATAGAATACCTCTTAAAAGCGCGCAGGAATAAGAAAATAAAAATGGTGTCTTCTTGGCTAATCAAACCCTCAACACAGTAGGAGGGAAAACGTACCAAAATGGGGGGGGGGGGGGGGGGGGGGGGAAGGGGGGGCGTCGTTACCATGCGTGAACAATCAACATCGTGCGCGTGCATGAAGTAACTTCCACGTCATGTAACTTAATGTGAAGAATTAAGTAAGGGACCGAAACCTTCAAAGAAATTTCTGTTTTTTAATTGGAGCTGGTGTTTAAAAATATGCAGTTCCTCTAAGATGTCTAATTTTGAACCCTTAACTTCAGCATGAAGCAACTCGATATTAGACGGAGGACTCGGCGCATCAGCAATTTGTATAAGGTGTTCTGCATAAGTGGAACCCCTCTTGCCATCACCGCTTCTAGTGGGGATGTGCTCTTTATATCTAGTCATGAGAGCTCGGCCTGTCTGACCTATAATACATTGCAGAATTGCATAAATTATCAGCACAAATATTGTAGGGTTATAACTTCTAGAAACAGATGTAATATTCGTCAATAATTTCGCCAACTGAAAATTTACTTATTAGTTATCGAATTTGAAATCTATATGATTATTAAACTGGGTAATAAATAGTAATCCCGTATTAAATAGTAATTCTGGCATTCTGTACTAAGCACGTGTCATTGTTTGTACCTGACATACATGTTATTTCCCGACAACAAAGAGAAATTAGGTTCCTGAAGGAAGATAACATACCACTATCCAGGAAGTACAGGAAGTAGACAAGAGACTCAGTTTTCTTGTTCACATGCGGCCACTCTCAGCCGAGATCGCGACACTACAATCAAGATCCGTCATCAAATCGTTTTCTGATCACCACTACAGACAAAAGATGTTCTTGATTCTACGAAGGAACACTGAATCGAAGCCGTCGCACATGGAAAGTTAGTACGGAGAGGAGGCAACTGTCAGTTGTACCATGAAGTACAGGGTCGGGCAAACAAAGTGGCCCAGACGAAAGGATACGATTGGCCGTGACTGTACGCACATAACCAAATCCCATGACACGCCCGCCACGTGATCCACACCGGTTCAGAGCGTAGAGCGGGCTGTGTCAGTGTGACTGGAGCAGTGCAAAGGGGACGATGGCATTCACAGTGGAGCATCTGGTGTCCATTGTGGAAAGTTACGTGGCAACAAAATCGTGGACGTTGTGTGGTCAGTTGTTTCCTTAGATGTTAAATGGTGCCAAAGTGCCAGCAAAGAGTTCCATGCGACTCTTAATCCGAAAATGGCGTCAGACATGATATGTTTTGAACAAGTCAAAATGCATTCATAAACGTGCCAGCACACCAGCACCAGAAAATGCTTCGTAGTCCTACCAAATCCAGGGACCGGCATATCATGTCAATCATGCAAACGAATGCTTCACCTGGACCTACACATCCATCCCTACCGAGTGTTCACCCATTAAACCGGCAGATGCTCCTCAGCGCCTCCAGTTCACTGAGATAACAAAGAATAGCTTCACCATGTATCTGTCCTTATGTCAGATGAAGCCTGGTTTCACCTGAATTGTTATGTCAACTCACAGAATCACAGGTTCTGGGCAGCGGACCCACGAAACAACACTGCATGATCTGAAGTTTGAGGTTTGGCTTGCAGTACCTGCACTCCGCATTATTGCTCCCGTCTTCTTTCATCAGACGCTGGCTTCAATACATTGACAACATTTTGAAACCATTTGTGGCAGCATTGACGGAGGAGGAAAAGACCTACAGTTAATTCAAAGAGGACGGAGCAACTGCCCATAGAGCTGGCCGAACCTTGGGGTACATTTGCACAATCTTCATGTGTGATAGATTTCTTAGCAGAGGTCAGTCTGGTCGCTACCTTAGGTGGCCACCCAGGTCACCCGATCTGTCAGTGTGCGATTAATTGGTGTGGGTAGTCCCCACGGCTATGGTGTATCACAACCCCCCCCCCCCCCCCCCCCCCCCCTCAGTGTCTTCAAGTACTGCAGCAGAACATTTCGGATGAGACTGCAGCAGTTCCAGCAATCCAGATTCGATCCGCCTTGAGCAGTTTGCTGACCGGAACCCAAAAGTGCCAAGAGATGAATGGTGATAACTTTCAAAATCTGCTGTACTCAGGCTGGTACTGTATTTCTTTTCCTCTGCTGTGTTTCTTCTTACCCTAGAACTCTGCTCTCCGGCCACTTTTATTTTCGCCACCGTGTACAAAGGATGAAGTCGTCGACATCCGCGCATGTCGGAGGGCGCAAGCATTCAATGAGAATGTGTAACGTCTCATGTACTGTGTATCGAACCATTGCGAGGAAGACTTAAATTCTGTATGTGTGGGACACACAGTAAAATCAACAGGTTCAGGACACAGCCTAAATGAATAACATACGTCTGAGCTATACTGACTCAGCGGAAAATGGGAAAGCGTAGTAAAAAAAGCATTGAAATAATGATCCACGAAAAGTACGTCAGTAGAGACAAAGGTTGTTAAATAAGTTGGGCATGGACTTCCCCGTTAGCAGATATACGCTTGACAGAAGGCCAGTAGTGGACAGCACGAGAAGAGAGGAGAGCGACATGTAGCATGTAAAAAATAAAGGAAACCGACCACCACTAGTATCATACCCATAGTTTTCGATTTTGTAGGTTCTGATGATGAATTTGCTCATTCTGGCTTCTCGTGAAGAAAGTAAAAATGTTGTTTACAACCAAGAGTCCTGTTAAACTAATACTGTAGGGCATTTGTAATGTGTTTCATTCTGTAATTTGCTAATTTTGTTTGTAGCTTCAAAAATATATAAATATACAAACTTTCAGTTTACGATAATGTGCATTTCTTTCCTTTCCTGTCAGATGAAAGGTTTAGGTAATCGAGCAACACAGGATAATGAGCTAGTAAACAGGGTGTTTCAAAAATACTTTTACGAACTTGGAGCACAGGTTCCTTCCACCAAAACAAGGAAAAACGTACATACACACGCATGTCAGAAAATCCTTTGTTTTTGAGTTATTAATGAAAGTTGACGCTCAACGTCTTTCCAAGTACATCCCAACAACTTCACTTATCTATGTAATTGTTTTATTCATTGTATGCTAGAGGCCATTATGTTGCCAGGGAGACTTGTTTACGTTCGTCACCGTCTGTCTTTACCATGTCCATTGTGTACATGTACTACAGGTAGTGAGTTAACTGAAAATGCTCCATTCAAACAAGGCATGATACTTATTCCGTGAAATGACAGAGATGATTCTTAAGCACGAGCTTGCACGGATGTATCAGACGGCGTTTGTATACTGAATACAGCCAAGTCATCCAACCGTGTCTGTGTGTTTATTTGGGACTTGTACTCTGTTTCGGTATCTGGTCTACTGACCACATCCTAGGTTGCCTTTGTGAGATTCGGTAGAACTCCAGTCGATCTATACCAAGCACGACACTCAACTCTAAGTTAAATATTCTACCACGCACATAAAGTATAAGTAACTACTATTTAAAATATATTATTTAACGATACAGTCCCCCGTGTGGAACTATTAAAAATGAATTAAAGATTCTAGGGACTCAATTTCTGTGCGATGTGTCCTAGGCAGAGCTAAAGTCTCTGGCTGAGACACTGCTTAAGGAGCAAAGACACCACGCACGTTCTGGAATGTCGCCCAAAGGAGGCCAGAACATTGTTACCAGTGAATGTAAGAGAGGGGATGTGGCTAACCTAAAGTGCACATCAAATTCTGTCCTTGTAAATAAGAAAACAGAGCTAGATAGTCATGGACATACAACTAGAATTAAATTTTATAAGACTGAAGTGCGAACTGAAGATCAAGGAAAGACCGAATGACATTATAGAAAAAGGGAATGTGAAAAAAACAACAAATTGTTAAATGTAATAGCAAAAGTGGGCAGCGTCTGAGGATGAAGCACTTACCTAGCAGGACGTGACGTTTTCGCAGCACTCGTTATCGTTTCCAAGAGAGAGATACGGTATGCCTCACTTCCATCAGGGTCGTGGTTCAGCTTACTTCCCGTGTAGGCTTGGTGACTTTCGTTTCTAACAGAAATGAAATGAACAGAGTGTATGACATTGTTGGCCGGAAGACCCCATCCGGGGAAGTTCGGCCGCCGAGTGTAAATTTTATTTCAGTGGACTCCACATTGGGCGTCTTGCGTGCCGGTGATGAGGATGAAATGATGATGAGGACAACACAACGCCTAGACCACTTACGGAGAAAATGCCCAACCCGGCAGGGAATCGAAGCCAGGCCCGCTTCATGGAAGGCAAACACGTAACCACCCAGCTAAGCACGCGGACGTTTCTAATGGAGATTTTATGGAACAGAGACGAATAGGCACAGTGGTATGACGTCGTGCCGGCCGAAGTGGCCGTGCGGTTAAAGGCGCTGCAGTCTGGAACCGCAAGACCGCTACGGTCGCAGGTTCGAATCCTGCATCGGGCATGGATGTTTGTGATGTCCTTAGGTTAGTTAGGTTTAACTAGTTCTAAGTTCTAGGGGACTAATGACCTCAGCAGTTGAGTCCCATAGTGCTCAGAGCCATTTGAACCATGACGTCGTGTTAAATGGTAGCCTTGTTGCAATCCATTTCTGCCCTCAAAGCTTAAATAAAGTTTATATTCTTATTAAAGCTACAGTTGCGTGATGTTTGGGCACGGAATTCATAGCAGTAACGTATAAGCCATGCTGTAGTTATCCTTCGCTAATGTTATGCCAAAAGCCTAAGTAACATTGAATTAATAAGAATAAATATAATAAATATTTCTAATTACATGTTTTATTGGAGTGGCGAACTAGTCATAGCTTAAGAATATTAATGTGTCGTATTTTCAGCCTTCTTCCTTTCGTTGACTGTCAGCTGTTACTTGCAGGGCATAGCGTTAATATAAACATATTCTCTAAAAAACAAAAAACAAAAAATAGAGTTGTTGGATGTTCTCATAAGTGGTATCTTGCCAAAGTCTGTCGATTTAGCGTGTTAGATCGTCAAGCCAGGGCTCTACCCATAATGTTAAAAACGTTCTCAACGGTGTCAGTTATAGTTGCATTCGAATCAGGATTTCTCATTTTAACGGTAAGATATGCGCCGATATTATCCCTAATATTGTCATTTAAAAGACGCTAATAGACTATACGTTGAGCGAAAAGCGGTCTCATCAATATTATCCATCTGATCTCCAGTCAATTTTGCACGGGTGGAGCAGAACGCGCCCCGTAGAAATGGACCGCACGTGTGGAGCCAGTCCACTGCTGGCGATCTCCCCGGCGGTTACGCGGCGACCACTGACCTCAGCACATCCACTGCGATTTATGTCGAACGCCAGTGAATTAATCTCTCGCGTCACACCAGAGATTTATGTCGTTACATGCAGTGTGAAGGCCGCCTTCAAACCGGTACAGGGCGGCACTGAATCTCGCGCGAACCGCCCGTGCATCAGCCGATTCCCTCCTCTCCCCCACTCACCAGAATACGAATCCATCGCGCGTGCGCAATAACAACTAAACATAATAAATCAGGAATAATTAATAAAAGAAGTAATATTCACTGAAGTTTCTATTTCCAGACTACGTTGTTTTTACTACTTAGGATTTCATATTGTGTCACAGCCGCTACTACCTGGAACTAACAAGTCTGGTCGATCGTAATCTTATTCCTGTCGTACTCGAACGATGACTCATAGTCTGTATGAAACTACTTGTTATCGTATGACTTCTGTAGGAGCGACGCAAGGCGCTACGCCTCAGACCATTACGCGTCTCACAAGGAAGGCACCTAACAAAAACCGAGGCCTCCACTACAAAATCACTGCCTTCGTTTAGCATGACCATCTGAGGCAAAGTGAATACGACGAGATCAACGTAAGGACGAAAATGTATAATGTACACTAATGGCATTAAAATTGCTACACCACGAAGATGACGGGCTACAGACCCGACATTTAACCGACAGGAAGAAGATGCTGTGATATGCAAATGATTAGCTTTTCAGAGCATTCACATATGGTTGGCGCCGGTGGCGACACCTACAACGTGCTGGCATGAGGAAAGTTTCACACCGATTTCTCATACACAAACAGCAGTTGACCGGCGTTTCCTGCTGAAACGTTGTTGTGATGCCTCGTGTAAGGAGGAGGAATGCGTACCATCACGTTTAGACTTTGATAAAGGTCGGATCGTACGTATCCTATTGCAATTGCGGTTTATCGTATCGTGACATTGCTGCTCGCATTGATCGAGATCCAATGACTGTTAGCAGAATATGGAATCGGTGGGTTCTGGAGGATAATACGGAACGCCGTGCTGGATCCCAACGGCCTCGTATAACTAGCAGTCGAGATGACAGGCATCATATCCGGATGGCTGTAACGGATCGTGCAGCCACGTCTTGATCCCAGAGTCGTTTGCAAGACAACAACCATCTGCACGAACAGTTCGACGACGTTTGCAGCAGCATGGACTATCAGTTCGGAGACCATGGCTGCGGTTACCCTTGACGCTGCATCACAACCAGGAACGCCTGCGATGGTGTACTCAACGGCGAACTTGGGTGCACGAATGGCAAAACGTAAATTTTTCAGATGAATCCAGGTTCTGTTTACAGCATCATGATGGTCCCATCCGTGTTTGGCGACATCGCCATGAACGCACATTGGGAGTGTGTATTCGTTATCGCCATACTGGCGTATCACCCGGCGTGATGGTATGGGGCGACATTGGTTACACGTCTCGGTTACTTCTTGTTCGCATTGACGGCACTTTGAACAGTGGACGTTACATTTCAGAAGTGGTACGACCCGTGGCTCGACCCTTCATTCGATCCCTGCGAACCCCTACATTCCAGCAGGATAATGCACGACCGCATGTTGCAGGTCCTGTACGGGCCTTTTTGGATACAGAAAATGTTCGACTGCTGCCTTGGACAGCGCATTCTCCAGATTTCTCACCAACTGAAAGCGTCTGGTCAATGGTGGCCGAGTAACTGGCTCGTCACAATACGACAGTCGCTACTCTTGATGAACTGTGGTATCGTGTTGAAGCTGCCTGGGCAGTTGTACCTGTACATCCAAGCTCTGTTTGACTCAATGCCCAGGCGTATCAAGGCCGTTATTACGGCCAGAGGTGGTTGTTCTGGGTTCTGATTTATCAGGATCTGTGCGCCCAAATTACGTGAATATGTAATCACATGTCAGTTCTCGTATAAAATATTCGTCCAATGAATATCCGTTTATCATCTGCATTTCTTGTTGGTGTAGCAATTTTAATGGCCAGTAGTGTAAAGCATAAGCCTGTTGGGGTGTTTAGTCCGACGTCTGTTTTGATGCAGCACTTCGCGGTAGTCTATAGTAGACCTATACTATCCAGGCCTCTTCGTCTCTGCATAACTGCTTCAACATAAATCCATCTGAGCCTGCTTACTCTGCTTTTGATTTAGCCCTCTTCTACAGTTTGTAACCCCCTCACCCCCCCCCCCCCCCCCCGCCTACACTTCCTTCCATTACCGAATTGCCGATTACCTGATGCTTCAATGTGTGTCCCATCAACAGACACCTTCTTTTAGTCAAGTTGTGTCATATCTTAATTTTTCTCTGTTGGATTCAGTACCTTGTCATTACTTATTCGATGTATTGAACTAACCACATCTCAAAAGCTCGTACTTTTTTTTTTGTCAGAAACGTTTATCATCCAAGTTTTCGCTTCCGTACAATGCTATACACCCCAGATATATTCCTTCGGAAAATACACTGATGTGACATAACTGACAGAACCGCGATATGCACGTTTACAGATCCCGGTAGTATCGCATACCCAAGGTATAAAAGCGCACTGAGTTGGTGGAGCTGTCATTTGTACTCAGGTGAATCACGTGAAAAGGTTTCCGAGGAGGTAATGGCCGCACTACGAGAACTAACAGACTTTGAGCGCGGAATGGTAGTCGGGGCTAGACGCAGGAGACATTCTGTTTCGGAAATCTTTAGCGAATCCAATATTCCGAGATCCACAGTGTCAAGACTGCGCCGAGAATACCAAATTTCAGGCAGTACCTCTCACAACGGGCAATGCAGTGGCCGACAGCCTTCAATTAACGACAGAGAGCAGCAGCGTTTGCGTAGAGCTGTCAGTGCTGACAGACAAGCAACACTGCGTGATATAACAGCAGTCATAGACGTGGGACGCAAGATGAACGTATCCGTTAGGACAGCGTGGCGAAACTGGGCATTAATGGGCGACGGCGCTCCTGCGCTCGTGACCACATCTGTTGGACACCAAACGACTGGAACATCGTCGCCTGGTCTGATGAGTCCCTGTGTCAGTTGATAAGAGCTGTTACAAAGGTACAGACGGTGTTTAGAAAGGATAGATTGCATGCAACCGGTGGTGGAGTGTTCGTCGCTGTTAGTAGTAGTTTATCCTGTAGTGAAGTAGAAGTGGATAGTTCCTGTGAATTATTATGGGTGGAGGTTACACTCAACAACCGAGCTAGGTTAATAATTGGCTCCTTTTACCGACCCCTCGACTCAGTAGCATTAGTGGCAGAACAACTGAGAGAAAATTTGGAATACATTTCACATAAATTTTCTCAGCATGTTATAGTCTTAGGTGGAGATTTCAATTTGCCATATATAGACTGGGACACTCAGATGTTTAGGACGGATCCGACTCGTGGAGATAACATCTTGGACCTACTGATAACAAACAGACCCGAACTTTTCGACTCTGTAAGTGCAGAACAGGGAATCAGTGATCATAAGGCCGTTGCAGCATCCCTGAATATGGAAGTTAATAGGAATATAAAAAAAGGGAGGAAGGTTTATCTGTTTAGCAAGAGTAATAAGTCAGATTTCAGACTAACTAACAGATCAAAACGAAAATTTCTGTTCCGACACTGACAATGTTGAGTGTTTATGGAAAAAGTTCAAGGCAATCGTAAAATGCGTTTTAGACAGGTACGTGCCGAGTAAAACTGTGAGGGACGGGAAAAACCCACCGTGGTACTACAACAAAGTTAGGAAACTACTGCGAAAGCAAAGAGAGCTTCACTCTAAGTTTAAACGCAGCCAAAACCTCTCAGACATACAGAAGCTAAACGATGTCAAAGTTAGCGCAAGGAGGGCTATGCGTGAAGCGTTCAGTGAATTCGAAACTAAAATTCTATGTACCGACTTGACAGAAAATCCTAGGCAGTTCTGGTCTTACGTTAAATCAGTAAGTGGCTCGAAACAGCATATCCAGACACTCCGGGACGATGATGGCATTGAAACAGAGGATGACACGCGTAAAGCTGAAATATTAAACACCTTTTTCCAAAGCTGTTTCACAGAGGAAGACCGCACTGCAGTTCCTTCTCTAAATCCTCGCACAAACGAAAAAATGGCTGACATCGAAATAAGTGTCCAAGGAATAGAAAAGCAACTGGAATCACTCAATAGAGGAAAGTCCACTGGACCTGACGGGATACCAATTCGATTGTACACAGAGTACGCGAAAGAACTTGCCCCCCTTCTAACATCCGTGTACTGCAAGTCTCTAGAGGAACGGAGGGTTCCAAATGATTGGAAAAGAGCACAGGTAGTCCCAGTCTTCAAGAAGGGTCGCCGAGCAGATGCGAAAAACTATAGACCTATATCTCTGACGTCGATCTGTTGTAGAATTTTAGAACATGTTTTTTGCTCGAGTATCATGTCGTTTTTGGAAACCCAGAATCTACTATGTAGGAATCAACATGGATTCCGGAAACAACTATCGTGTGAGACCCAACTCGCTTTATTTGTTCATGAGACCCAGAAAATATTAGATACAGGCTCCCAGGTAGATGCTATTTTTCTTGACTTCCGGAAGGCGTTCGATACAGTTCCGCACTGTCTGCTGATAAACAAAGTAAGAGCCTACGGAATATCAGACCAGCTGTGTGGCTGGATTGAAGAGTTTTTAGCAAACAGATACGTCTACAGACGTTAAAGTAACCTCTGGCGTGCCACAGGGGAGTGTTATGGGACCATTGCTTTTCACAATATATATAAATGACCTAGTAGATAGTGTCGGAAGTTCCATGCGGCTTTTCGCGGATGATGCTGTAGTATACAGAGAAGTTGCAGCATTAGAAAATTGTAGCGAAATGCAGGAAGATCTGCAGCGGATAGGCACTTGGTGCAGGAAGTGGAAACTGTCCCTTAACATAGACAAATGTAATGTATTGCGAATACATAGAAAGAAGGATCCTTTATTGTATGATTATATGATAGCGGAACAAACAGTGGTAGCAGTTACTTCCGTAAAATATCTGGGAGTATGCGTGCGGAACGATTTGAAGTGGAATGATCATATAAAATTAATTGTTGGTAAGGCGGGTACAAGGTTGAGATTCATTGGGAGAGTGCTTAGAAAATGTAGTCCATCAACAAAAGAGGTGGCTTACAAAACACTCGTTCGACCTATACTTGAGTATTGCTCATCAGTGTGGGATCCGTACCAGATCGGTTTGACGGAGGAGATAGAGAAGATCCAAAGAAGAGCGGCGCGTTTCGTCACAGGGTTATTTGGTAACCGTGATAGCGTTACGGAGATGTTTAATAAACTCAAGTGGCAGACTCTGCAAGAGAGGCGCTCTGCATCGCGGTGTAGATTGCTCGCCAGGTTTCGAGAGGGTGAGTTTCTGGATGAGGTATCGAATATATTGCTTCCCCCTACTTATACCTCCCGAGGAGATCACGAATGTAAAATTAGAGAGATTAGAGCGCGCACGGAGGCTTTCAGACAGTCGTTCTTCCCGCGAACCATACGCGACTGGAACAGGAAAGGGAGGTAATGACAGTGGCACGTAAAGTGCCCTCCGCTACACACCGTTGAGTGGCTTTCGGAGTATAAATGTAGATGTAGATGTAGATCGTAGGGTTCGAATGTGGGGCAGATCACACGAAGCCATGGACCCAAGTTGTCGACATGGCGCTGTGCTAGCTGGTGTTGGTTCCTCAATGGTGAATGCTGTGGGCTAGGTCCTCTGGATGTCAGGCTACTCAGAGGCCATTTGGAGCCATTGATTGACGTCAACGTCCCAAACAAAGAAGGAATTTTTATTGATGACAATGCGCTATGCCATGGTGGTCACAATTGTTAGCTATTAGTTTGAAGAACATTCTGGACAATTCGAGCGAATGGTTTGGCTAACCAGACCGCCCGACATGAATCCCATCGAACAATTATGAGACGTAATCAGTACGTGCTCAGAATCCTGCACCGGGCACAGTTTCGCAATTACGGTCTGTTACAGAAGCAGCATGGCTCAATATTTCTGCAGGCGACTTCCAACGAGTTGTTGAGTCCACGCCACGTCGAGCTCCTGCACTGCGCCGGGTAAAAGAAGGTCCGACATGTTATTAGGATGTACCCCACGACTTTTGTTATCTTTGTGTACAGCTTTAATTTATTTTAGATGTTACAAATCTCTTTTTCAGAAAAGTGTTTCTTTCTTTTGCCAGTATGCATTTTGTATCTTCTCTAGTTATTATGCTGCCCAAAAAGCAAAACTGATGTACTACTTACAGTACTTCATTCCTTAATCTAATTCCCTCACTAATTGTGCACAACAACCATTTCGTACAATAATGATTTGCTAGGTCGTCACAGAGTATAAAATCGGCACACCGAATAAAGTGCAAGTTACAAGCTAAAGCTGTAGTCAAAAATCACCGGGTACTGAAAGAAAATCAGGGTAGTTAAGCAGATCTCTGTTGGAGCATTGTGACACCTGCAGGTTTATTCTAGTCGGCTGCGTGTTGGTTGGCCATCACGACTGTAACGTAACGAAGTTTGTCACAGTAGCCATCGTGCGCTGACACTGGCGCTGAGATTTTAGTCGAGCTGACTGTGTATGAGGTTACGTCGAGGACGCCCTCGCTCGTGTCAGTCTCCATCTCCACATCCCCATCCATAGCATCAGAAACCACAGTAAGCGTACCAAGACTCATAATTCCAGGCGAACTATCTCCATCGCCAGATCATGTAATAGCTGTATTCCGTGCTTATGCTAATCTGTTCTCTGTGATGCACAATTAACAGAGGCGCCCGTGTGACCAGTGGTTCCTGTATTCTACAGTCAGAAATAAATGGCTATTCTCTCGTTGTTTTCCAGCGCTGGATTCGCGAGAGACTATCGACGCGGTTTCATGCAAATCTGCCATTGCCAGCACGTCCTCCGAACGTCCGCGGCTGAGCATCTCTCCGCGGCGCATTGTGGCGGCTCTCGTAATGTTAATATTTCTTGACTAGTAATATTGATTTATTTCCGATCTCAGGGCGTGGTGATTGTTAATTTTCTTTGCCGGAAGACGCCATAATTTACTGGAAAGTAATTAAAGTTCTCACAGTTTCAATTTTGAATTAATTCGTATCTACTGAAACTGCCTTCCTCAATTCCCTGAATTCACTTTAGAAACATTAATTATCAGTTCTTTTTAATAATAAAACTTTTCCCTTTCAGAAAGATAGTTACTTTCAGATAAGGTGGAAAAATTAAGGTTAGGTTAGGTTAGTGTTTCTTAACGTCCCGTCGACAACGAGGTCATTAGAGACGGAGCGCAAGCTCGTGTTAGGGAAGGATGGGGAAGGAAATCGGCCGTGCCCTTTGTGAAAGGAACCATCCCGGCATTTGCCTGAAACGATTTAGGGAAATCACGGAAAACCTAAATCAGGATGGCTGGAGACAGGATTGAACCGTCGTCCTAAAATTAAGGTTTTGAATACTTTCACGCTATATGCTTCCACAATTAAAAGTCATAAGATCTCAGACAACGGGGAGAAGATGAACTGAGACAATATAAGAAAATGAGAGCAAGGCAGTATTGACTCAACTATTTATATACTTACACAAAACAGAAGTTGGCGAAACTATAACTTATGCCTGAAAGTTCTTAGTACGCTACTTATTTTTTTTGAAGTGGTTGTTCTTAAATAATTCACAATTATACAAAAATATTAACTAAATTATTTAAAAAAATGGCTTATGGCCGTATAAGAGTGGCTTCATTAGCCCCCGGCCAAGGGGCGGTGAATGATTGTTTCACTGGCATCAGTCCAGAGGGAGCCACGATATCATACTTATGAAATTTGAGCCTAACAATTTTCTCTCTTAAAAATTCCATTCCTTAATTAATCTTAAATATTCCGACTTCAACATTAATTGAGCCTAACAGCGTTTGCTTCCTAAAACTTCAATTATATTATTTCTTATGTATGGCAACTTGAAACTGGGTGAGTCTAACAGACTGCTCACTACAAACTTCAGTTATTTCATGTCGTAAGTATGAGAACTTAAAACTAGGTATGCCTAACAGATTTTTCCCTGCAAACTTCAAATTTTACAAAGATCTTTACATTTTTCTTTTACGTCTCTTGTTGCGCTGTCTTCTTTACGTAGCCAGTCGGACGATATGAAGAACTCTGAGTGCACATATGTGCCAGGACCGAGCCGGGTGGGACCATTTTCTCGATGGTTTCTGCTAACCCAGGCCATCATCGGTTCTATAATCGGTAGCCTGGGGTGAACAGCTTTCGCTACTCCAGGACGTAAACATGTGACAAACGAACTTAGCATAAGAAGTTATCAACGCTCACAGCACCTGTAAACACGTGAAATCATGATTATTCTCTGTTATTCGAGATGTGGACTGTGTCCTTCTCATAACATTTATCACAACTAAATAACTTCATCCGCTCACTGGTTTATTATTTTTGAATACACGAGTCTAGTACAAATGGCGTGAACACTGTCATTACAGTTCCTTCACTTTACGTCCCGGAGATGTGTTTCTGCATTTCTCGTTCGCTGCTGCGGGCCAACGACTGACGCACTGTTGTGATGTCTGTCAGCACAGTGCTTCTCACAAATAATGCTGCGGAGGTGTCGACGAGTCTTTCTGCAGTCTTGTTTTAACGTATCGTCACAATTAGTCACTTCACACTTGACATCACTAGATTCTGATTATAGATGGTTAAGTAGGCATGAGTAATGACAGTCTAAATGGTTCATAGAGAGCTTGGCAGACACTGCTGCTCGCAGTTAGCTTTCATCAATAGATACCGCGAGCAAAATTACTAGCCCCGATCTTAATGAGAAAGAAAAATCTAATCTCGAAACACGTCAGATCCAAGAGACCACCCTTGATTTCACATTCAGACTTAAATCATGATGATTAAATATTCAGTTTGTCAATGACGATACCATACCTAAAAATCTTTTCTAGAGCAACAAGTGGAATATTACTGGTGCATTTTTGCTTTACAAATGTGGACATCAGAAATATTAAATAATGAATACATATATATTTGATCTAAAAGATCAAACAATGGAAAATCCAGGTAGGACTATCAATGTGGGAAAAGACAGATTGCTGCTTACCGTAAAGAAGACACGTTAAGTTGCAGACAGGCACAATTAAAAGAAACTTACATAAAACTGTCACCCACAGCCTTCATCAGCAAAAGAGAAACACAAACCATTCACACACACACAAGCTAGCACACCCCCTGCACACATGACAATAACTCTTGCGTTCTAGTTCAAGTTTTGCTGAAGCAAAAACAGATGAATATTCTAAATGCGAGAGAACAGTTCATTAACAGTAAAACCGTGAATAATAGCTGCAGTCTCAAACTTTATGGATATTTCAGTTAACGTAAGGCTAACACATTGAATAAAATGCTTTTTAGGAAACAAATGTCTACATCTAGATTCTAAATAATAAAAACAATTTTTCTTAAGAAAAATACTTCATTGTTAATTGCTACATCTACAACACAAGAAAATAAACGTCTTATTCATAATATTTTGAGCATCCTTATCAGGATATAGATCTCTTATCTTTTTAGTTCCTGGATAACAAAATATGTGGCTTCATTCATTCATGAGGGATATCTACAATAATGCATGGGCCACAATCCTGGGCTTGCCACCTTTTGTTCTGCTTTCCCAAAAAAGACGCTTTAAGGTGCGTTCTGAGAAAAATCTTGTCTCCAATTTTGTAGCGTGTTGTTTTTGTCCCAGCCTTTTATCAAACGGGGACTTTCCATTTTCAGCATTAAGCCCCAGTTATCGTAGGACTCGACGTATCTGCTCGTCTTTGTTGCCAGCTAACTCGGGTACGTTAGGCAGTGGGTCCATCCATTCATTCTTTTCTATTTCATTAAACATTATCTCAGACGGCCTGTGTTTCATAGACGAATGAGGTAAATTATTAAACACATTTTGAAATACAGTTATGCAGTCAATCCATTTTGACTGGTCTTTTGGAGCATATGATCTTATAAATCTATTAAATTCTCCAAACACCCGCAGCAGGACTGACATATGCTTTAAAGCGGGATATTAAAATATCCTTATTACTATGTTCTCCCACAAAGGATTAAATTTATGACTATGAAGTAAGATGCATTATCTGAAAAGGTAGTGTCAGGTTTTCCTACCTGTGGGAAATAATCTAGTATGATTCTTCTACCGATAGATGCAGCTGTTGCTACTCTTATGGGATACAGTTTAACATGTTTAGAAAACAGATCATATAATTCTACAGTATACTTAATGCCAGCTCTGGCAGACGGTAGGGAACCAGCCGTACCACAAGATACTAACTGTAAAAGTTTCGTAGGAATTATGGGATGTAATTGCATTCTGCCGCATCTGTTTATCTGATTAGCCTTCTGAAAACAAGTTCACAGTACAGCAGTTGCTTTTCTATTTAGACTGGCATAATAACAATGCCTACGCATTTAACTGTACATTTATCAGATCCAAAATATTCCCAGACATAATGAGTAAACCAAATAAAGCTCAAAAAAGGCTGTGTTGGAATGCAGACTTTCCAAGTTTTTACCTCGTCACTACTCTTACTACAAGATAATATTCCAGAATACTGTATAATTTATATTTTCTAGAAACAGTTTGATCAATCTGTTTATCTGATTAGCCTTCTGAAAACAAGTTCACAGTACAGGAATTGCTTTTCTATTTAGACTGGCATAATAACAATGCCTACGCATTTAACTGTACATTTATCAGATCCAAAATATTCCCACACATAATGAGTAAACCAAATAAAGCTCAAAAAAGGCTGTGTTGGAATGCAGACTTTCCAAGTTTTTACCTCGTCGCTACTCTTACTACAAGATAATATTCCAGAATACTGCATAATTTATATTTTCTAGAAACAGTTTGATCAATCCAGAATGAGATTTCCACTCTGCAGCGGAGTGTGGGCTGATATGAAACTTCCTGAGAGATTAAAACTGTGTGCCAGACCGAGACTCGAGCTCGAGACCTTTGCCTTTCACGGGCAAGTCTGGAAGGTAGGGGACTAGGTACTGGCAGAAGTAGAGCTGTGAGGACGGGGCGTGAGTCGTGCTTGGGTAGCGCAGTTGGTAGAGTACTTTCCCGCGAAAGGCAAAGGTCCCAAGTTCGAGTCTCGGGCCGGCACACAGTATTAATCTGTCAGGAAGTTTCATATCAGCGCACACTCCGCTGCAAAGTGAAAATCTCATTCTGGAAACATCCCCTAGGCTGTGGCTAAGCCATGTCTCCGCAATATCCTTTCTTCCAGGAGTGTTAGTTCTGCAAGGGTCGCAGAAGAGCTTCTGTGAATGTTGGAAGGCAGGAGACGAGGTACTGGCAGAAGTAAAGCTGTGAGGACGGGGCGTGAGTCGTGCTTGGGTAGCTCAGTTGGTAGAGCACTTGCTCGCGAGAGGCAAAGGTCCCGAGTTCGAGTCTCGGTCCGGCACACAGTTTTAATCTGTTAGTTTGATCATTGTCCTCAAGCAAAGCTTGCTTAAGTTTACTCCGTTTAGGATCGGCTTTTCGAAAATTTGTCATGTTTTTGCACATATTCATGTATTGTTGCCGAAATGGGGAATTGTTTACTATTGGAATTTTAAAGTTGGACAACATTTCACCTATTTCGTACAATCTCGTTAAATCCTGAGGTAGTGTCGAAAGCGCATCTGCTACAACATTGTCTTTCCATTTAACTTGTACTAATTCTATATCAATAACTTTGTAAAACTAATGCCCAAGGGGCAAGCCTGGCACGTAATAATTTGTAAGATAACAAGAAACTTACTGATTGGTGATTGCAGTATACATTAACTCTTTTCTTGTACACGAAATAATTAAATTTCTCCAAAGCCCATTTTACGGCTAGTACTTCTAATTTAATTACAGTGTAGCCTATTTCACGGTCGGGCAGAACCCAGATTTTTGTCTAATTTTACTACTTGAGAGAGAGAAGCGCCTAATCCTGTCAGTGATGCATCAGCAGCTAAACAAAAACCTCGTTCAATTTCGGATATTGCAAAATATCCAACTCTGTTAAAGCAGCTATTGTTTGCTCATATACTGTACTTCTGTAGAATGGGTAGACAATACCACAGCTTATTCTTTCCCAATAGACCCAAGAGATGTTCGTTATTCAGTAAGTGATTTGGTACAAATCTTCGGAAGAATGAGGCGAGACCAAGATATGATTTTAATGTTTTTTATTGGTGGGGTGTAGAAAATTTCTAATAGCATCTAATTTTTTTGAATATGGCTTTATTCCTACCAGGGATATGAACCAAAAACTTAACTTGATTTTTGTCAAACTTGGATTTCAGCACATTCGCAGTAACGGGATACTCTGCAAACTTTTAAAATACTCTTCCTAATAATTTAATGTGCTCTTTCCACGTTTCCGTGGCTATTAGCAAGTCGTCCACATATAAGGTCACTTTTTCAAACAGCTCTGGTCGTAATATTGTGCCCAGCGCTGCTATGAAAATGCCTCTATTCACATTCAAATCAAATGGCATCACTTCGGCCAAAGGAGATGAAGTCTCTGTACTTCCTGGATTCTTTGTCTAATTCTGTCTGCAGTGTGATGATCTTAAGTTCATGGAGGTTAAATACTTCATTCCACAGAATTTTGCAACAATTCTTCTAAATTCTCTGGTGGCATACAGACAAGTGCAATAATTTCCTTAATGTCCCGTGCATCCAGGACTAAGTCGATACTTCCATCTGGCTTGGCTACAGTGAACAGCGGACTAGTATAGGCAGAAGTGGATAGTTCAATTATCTGCCAGTACATCTTACGAATTTCTGTAGTCTTTGCTTCTTATGTTGACCGACAAAATGCTTTATTAGGTTACATCTCCATATTATACAGATAATCCTTAATAATGCTTGGCTTTTCATCAAATATCTTAACATAATTTTTTAACAGTTGGCACAGTTCTCTTTGTTGTTCATCCATCAGGTCGTCAGATACATAGATCCATCTACTTTAATTCAGCTTCAACAGGTCCAGCTTTATACTGTTACTGTTACTTTCTAATACTAATATTCCTTCCTCGGTGTTTATTATAGTTCTCCTCTGACACAGGAAATCCCATCCCCAAATGTAAGAGACCGAAAATTTATATAATACCAAGAAGGTGCTTTCTAGTACTTCCTTCTAGATCATAACGTCGACCTGTATTTGAAATTTTACAATCTTATTCTTCACTCTGATTTGTTTGCACAAATGGTAACTCATAAATGAAATATTATCCCCGGTATCTATAATTATGTCAGTAGGTATATCATTGATTGATGCCTTAAACATTACTTATATAATTTTGTCGTTGACTGATTTACTTTCTACATATTCTTTACTTAATTCGTCCTGGATTTTCTCGTCATCAGTGTATCTTAACACTACAATTCGGTTTTCGTATTTGCCTCCCTCTTCTTCTGCGACTAGTGTCGGGAGGAAAAGATTGGTGATGTCCCTGGTAAGTCTTTCGTAGGATTATTTTCATGACTGTTCATCTGAAGTGGCATTTGCAAATACTGTTCAGTTGCAACAGCAGCAGCAGAAAGCTACCAACAAAATGTATTATTATTATAATGCCACTGAGGAGTCATAATTCAGTTATCATTATTGTAATTACAAGCATTTTAATTGTCATTACACTTTTCTTTTTCGCAAATTTGTTGGTCTGACTCTTCTGATTTTGGCTTTGGTGGTCGTACAGACGGAAGTAAGGACTGAAATCTACGGGTGGACCTGAATCATGTATAGAATTTTCATTTCCGTTTCCATTGCCATTATCACGACCGTTTCTGTTTCTCTTGTAATTTTGGCTATTCCACTCTGAACAGAAAACATTATTGCTGTTATTATTATTATTATTGTAATTATGGTGATTATGTTTAGAATTACCTTTATGGTTTTGTAATTTTCGTTTACATTCTATTGTTTGATGTCCTCTTTAACCAGATCAAGGGAATCTACGATTGATAAGAAATTTTCAAGATAGGGGTCAGATACATAGATAAGTTTTTCGCTGATATTGATCGGTAATGTAACTTTGAAAATCCTGAGTACTTCTCCGGATGAAACCAGTTCATCTCAATACGGGTCTTACATATGTAGCGCTCAAAATATTTTCGCAAGCTATCTTTTTTTGCGACTGTAATACTCGGGACAGTATAGGCCCCATTCCTCAGTTCTTCTTGTTTGCTAGTGGACCAGAATTTGGTGCTAAATCTACGTTAGGAATCTTCATAGGTACTGCATAATTCCACGACTTGGTCCCACAACGCGGCATATCGATTAAGTGAGAGACAACGAACCGGACTTTATGCTACTCATTCCAGCATCGTAAAAAAATATTCGTAAAACTTTTGATGAACACTGTTGGGTGCGGAACATCTTTTTCTGAAGAGCATGTCTGGTTGGTTGGTTGGTTTGGGGAAGGAGACCAGACAGCGTGGTCGTCGGTCTCATCGGATTAGGGAAGAATGGGGAAGGAAGTCGGCCGTGCCCTTTCAGAGGAACCATCCCGGCATTTGCCTGGAGTGATTTAGGGAAATCACGGAAAACCTAAATCAGGATGGCCGGACGCGGGATTGAACCGTCGTCCTCCCGAATGCGAGTCCAGAGCATGTCTGGGATTGCCGGTTTTTGATTATACTTTGCTCAAGTTTCTGTCATGATAAAGACGGACAACTACTTCTTGGATCGTCACTGCTTTCGGAATAAGGTATGGACATTGTTGTGTTTTCATTGTCATATCTATATCTAAAAGTAGGTGAATCATTTTCAGATAATTTGTATCGATTTGTAAACACGCTCTGTTCATTGTTGGTTCCAACAGGAACCTTGTTTTCGTGTGTGGTAAAAAGAAGACTAGTCTGACGTTGTCATTTCGGGAGTTGAAGTATGACTTTATGTTTTATTTCCTTGAACTGAGCCTTCATTTATTCCATAATTTCCTGCGTACTGGTATTTGAGTTCTTATTTACTGTTTGAGTGGTGCAACTTCTTTTCAAGAGACCTTGTACTAAAGTCGGTATTTTTGGCTTCCATCCATTCGGACATATCCTGTTCTCACAGATTACATTGTTTAACCAAATATTCACCTATGTGTTTTCTCTTGTGTACTTCCAAGTTTTCGATTTTTTGTGTAATTGATTATAATATTACTTATACTAAAATATTATATTATGATTTTTTGGAGGCGGTTGAGTTTATTTCAAACATTGAGTGTAATAGTAGCTGTGGAAGTTAATTTATGATATCTTCTGTAAATATTGCTGATTAAAATTAGTTTAACTCCCCAAAAGACATTTAATGATTCTTAAACAGTTAGTAATAATATAAAACCTTTAATCACGTCTGCTGGTGGGAAAGCTTAAGAAATAGTAAAACGGTGCAGAGAAAATGTTTACTTGCTTATTAACTGATTTGCATTCCGCCATCCAGCATCAGATTCCCATCAGAGAGATGAGAAAGTTGACCGTCGACATTGTTAGGAGACCAGCGACTAATCTCAAAATTAAGCTGTTCGCATAATTACATTCCCGGATACTGATAGAAAAGATCGGTAAAAGAGATCTCAGGACGCTGAAATAAAAGTTTGATAAAGTAAATGCCGATTGAACACTAGTAGCGTTCGGCCGTGGCCACCAAACAATTCGTCGGCAACTCTCCTTCACTGCAGCATGAAGAAGTTGTAAAATGCGACGTAATAAATTCAGATGTGGCATTAATGGAAGAGGAAAGTAGGTTTCTTGATTCAAACACGGCTGTTCCCATTAAATTTACGTAATTATTTCACCAAAAAATGAGATCGACAGGAAGTGCAAAATGGCTAAGCAGGGATGGGTAGAAGACATATGTCAGGATGTAGAGGCGTATATCACTAGGGGTAAGATAGATATTGCCTACAGGAAAATTAAAGAGACCTTTGGAGAAAAGAGAACCACTTGAATAAATATCAAGAGCTTTGATGGAAACCCAGTTCTAAGCAAAGAAGGGAAAGCGGAAAGGTGGAAGGAGTATATAGAGGGTCTATACAAGAGCGATGTTCCAGAGGACAATATTATGGAAATGGAAGAGGATGTAGATGAAGATGAAATGGGAGATGTGACACTGCGTGAAGAGTTTGACAGAGAACTGAAAGACCTAAGTCGAAACAAGGCCCCGGGAGTAGAGAGCATTCCATTAGAACTACTGGTAGCCTTGGGAGAGCCATTCCTGACAAAACTCTACCATCTGGTCAGCAAGATATATGAGACAGGCGAAATACCCTCAGACTTCAAGGAGAATGTAATAATTTAAATCCCAAAGAAAGCAGGGGTTGACAGATGTGAAAATTACCGAACTATCAGTTTAATAAGCCACAGCCGCAAAATACTAACACAAATTCTTTGCAGACGAATGAAAAGAATGGTAGTAGCCGACCTGGGGGAAGATCAGTTAGGATTCCGTAGAAATGTTGGAACACGTGAGGCAATACTAACCCTACGACTTATCTTTGAAAATAGATTAAGGAAAGGCAAACCTACGTTTCTAGCATTTGTAGACTTAGAGAAAGCTTTTGACAATGTTGACTGGAATACTCTCTTTCAAATTCTGAAGGTGGTAGGGGTAAAATACAGGGAGCGAAAGGCTATGTACAATTTGTACAGAAACCAGATAACAGTTATAAGAGTCGAGGGGCATGAAAGGGAAGCAGTGGTTGGGAAGGTAGTGAGACAGGGTTGTAGCATATCCCCGATGTTATTCAATCTGTATATTGAGCAAGCAGTAAAGGAAACAAAAGAAAAATTCGGTGTAGGAATTAAAATCCATGGAGAAGAAATTAAAACTTTGAGGTTCGCTGATAACATTTTCGTTCTGTCAGATACAGCAAAGGACCTGGAAGAGCAGCTGAACGGAACGGACAGTGTCTTGAAAGTTGGATATAAGATGAACATCAACAAAAGCAAAACAAGGATAATGGAATGTAGTCGAATTAAGTCGGGTGATGCTGAGGGAATGAGATTAGGAAATGAGACACTTAAAGTAGTAAAGGAGTTTTGATATTTGGGGAGCAAAATAACTGATGATGGTCGAAGTAGAGAAGATATAAAATGTAGACTGGCAATGGCAAGGAAAGCGTTTCTGGAGAAGAGAAATTTGTTCACCTCGAGTATAGATTTAACTGTCAGGAAGTCGTTTCTGAAAGTATTTGTATGAAGTGTAGTCATGTATGGTAGTGAAACGTGGACGATAAATAGCTTAGATAAAAAGAGAATAGAAGCTTTAGAAATGTGGTGCTACAGAAGAGTGCTGGAGGTTAGCTGGGTAGATCACGTAACTAATGAGGAGGTACTGAATAGAATTTGGGAGAAGAGAAATTTGTGGCACAACTTGACTAGAGGAAGGTATCGGTTGGTAGGACATATTCTGAGGCATCAAGGGATCACCAGTTTAGTATTGGAGGGCAACGCGGAGGGCAAAAATCGTAGAGGGAGACCAAGAGATGAATACACTAAACAGATTCAGAAGGATGTAGGTTGCAGTGGGTACTGGGAGATGAAGAAGCTTGCACAGGATAGAGTCTCTGGGCTGAAGACCACAACAACAACATCTCACCAAAAGCTACAGATACGAG
This sequence comes from Schistocerca piceifrons, assembly GCF_021461385.2. Lineage (NCBI taxonomy): Eukaryota > Metazoa > Arthropoda > Insecta > Orthoptera > Acrididae > Schistocerca > Schistocerca piceifrons. Next base: position 546,251,520 of record NC_060144.1, read on the forward strand.
AATGGTACTGACATTTTATGGGACAGCAATCAATAACAAAGGTGAAAGAAAGAAAAGGAGCGCTGCTCCTGCTTTTATACTGTCAAAACAAACTACGGCGACTGCCTTCAACCTGATTTACAGAGTGTCTTCTATAAAGTTTCGTTATGTAAATATTTCTCTAACATTCTTTATGTGAACAGTAAGAAAGATACTTTTCATATTAAGTTATGGCCTTTTCTCCTTAATTTACAGATTTATGTACACAGAGAAAATTTATTCTCAATGTCTTTTAGCATTAATTAAACGTTTGTGGCATATTTATTATTCAAAAAGCAACGTTTCATGATTCTACAGGATTTTTGATGTTAGTCTCCTTTCACCTGGAAACTTCCAAAGTCTAACTTTAATCGTGCGACCAGATCAGGCAAACTCTCATATTTACGTTTAACTTTGTCCAGTACTCGTCACTTATATGTTTCTGCTAATTTTCAGTCTGTTTTTTTTCCTTTTCCTCAAGGTCAGCTTATCCCTTTCTGCCTCTCTCTTCTCCCTTTCCTTACCTCGCTCATCTAATCTCATTAAAAAGCGCAGTAAGTAGGTCAGAAGTCACTTTCCAAGTGGGTCCTCTTCCAGTCTTACTATAGATTCTACAGTTTTATCAACACATTGATGGATAACCGCTTCAGGACATGCTTCGTTTTGTTCAATAATTGATTCAGAGGCACTTAGGTTCGAAGACTCACGACTGTCAGATCTGCTATTTACGGGCATTGGAATATTTTCTACTTCTATGTCCTCTAAATCGGTTAAATTTTCCAGTGATCCAAGATCAATCAATATCTCAGACGCTATCATTCCCTTACGTGTTATTACCATTTCCGATAAAAACATAATAACGTTACCAAAACTAATGGGATCGTCTTAAACAGATCACTATAGTTTCTACAGATGCTCCCAGTAAATGAAGCTCCCTATGCAGTTGAATGCACCCTAACTGATGAAATCACACAAAACTACATACTATTGCAAACTACAAAATATCTTGACTTAGTTAACTAAACTAATTACTGCTCTATTACTCATTAAGCATAATGCGTCATCAAAAGGCAAGATCGTAATTGTCAACGTGTTTACCTTTTTGTAGACTTGAGTAGCTCTGCTAGGGTACATCCATGCTCAGACAAGGCCTCAGTGATAAAAATTTCTCTCTCAGTGAGGTTCAATCAATAAAACAGGTACATGTAACAGAAAAGCACTGATTAGTCACAATCACAATTATAACACTACACAGTTTAGTTAATCAGACTTTCACAATTAGTGCTCAGAAATCGATAACACAATAAAGTCACAATTGGCACTAATTATCTAACTGTTCGCTTTTTTATTTGGACCCCACGTTAATCTGCTAACTGTGGGCTCCAATTCTTGTCTTTGCCGCGAGGGGTAACCGCGCGGTGTATGCGCCTTGCCACGGTTCGCGCGGCTTCCCGCGTCTAAGGTTAGAGTCCTCCCTCGGGCACGGGTGTGTGTGTTGTCCTTAGTGTAAGTTAGAGTAAGTGAGATTGCGTTGTGTTAAACCTAGAGTCCGATGACCTCAGCAGTTTGGTCCCATAGGAACTTACTCAAATTTTCAAATTTAGTCTTGTCCTTTGTTCGTGCCCCGTGCTGGGTCCATTTCTGGCGGCTCTCGTAATCTCGGTATTTCTTGACTAGTTGGTAGTGGTTAGTCGTTGTTAACATTGTTTTTTTTCTGATCTCAGGGTGTGATAATTGCTAATTTTCTTTGTGAGAAGGCGCCACAATTTATTGTCTTTAAATTTTGTTCTAAAACGTAATTCATAGTGAAACTGAATATTTCGTAATACTTTTGTCTCTTTAACTTTGATGGATTAATCAATGAACAGAGACGATAATGTTTAAGTAAGTCCTGTCCAAATTAATTTTAAATTCTTGCAAGTAAGTTAAATTCAAGTCAAAAGTTAATTTTTTTGAGTTACTATAAAGTCAGTGTTCATTAATACTGGCAGTCAAAGATCCTATGCCTATGTTAACTATCGTTCGATCTGATGAAAAAATGAGGATCGCTGCGCTGCGCTGCAGAATCTAGCGATCAAAAATAATTAAACTTTTCACAGTTTCAATTTTGAATTAATTCCCATCCACTGAAACTCCCTATCTCAATTCCCTGAATTTACTTTAAAAACATTATTAGTTATTTTTACTAACAGAACTTTTCCCTTTCACAAAAATAATTACGTTCATATAAGGGGGAAGTTACTTGCGAAATTAAAGTTTTGAATACTTCCACACAATATATTTTTGCAATTAAAAGTCATAAGCGCTCAGACAACGGAGACTAGATGAGCTGAGACAAAATGACAAAAAGAGAGCGAGACACTATTGTCTCGACTATTAAGACTTACACAAAACAAAAGTTGACGTAACTGTAACTTCTTACTCCTAGAAGTTCTTAGTACGCTACTTATTCATTTGAAATGGTTGTTTTTAAATAATTCACAGTTATACAAAAACAGTAAGAAAATTATTTAATAGCATGACTTAGGCCTACGTCCGTGTAAAGAGTAGCTTCAACATATGGTCATAAAGTGCTGTATGCCCATCGGGCACTCGAGTACTGTGCCGACTGGCGAGGTCTGACAAGATCCTCGTCTCGTGAAGCGCCGAAGTAATTCATGAGCAGTTGCTGCAGGATGTTCCCCTCCCCCACCCCCCACCCCGACTCTTTCTCCCAAACACAACAACTATTTCTAAGTCAGATGCTCGTTAATAGTTGCGACACACTGAGCCACATGCTACGCCAAACGTCGTTGTATCCTCTGTTGATGTGAGTGTTTGATGTAAAAAAGTCTAATGCACATTATGAACTCTTTCATACCCGTGGTTGCCGATCTTTTCACCTGTAAGACGATAACTTCATACATAACTGTTTTTACGTAACTGTCATATTTTGTGCATTACTGCTTACACTCCATGTGATTGGAAACATAACCATAAATTTTATAAAGTTATTTACAACATTTCCTGTAATTTTTTAATCTTTACGAAAAGAATGTATATAAGTTATTTCAAATACCGTTTTTTTCCCTGTGAACTGTATAATTAGATTATTTGCCAACAAAAGCAATCACTCTTCTTTTTCCCTTGTTGGGAAGAGTAGTAGTAACAGAGAGTTGTGTCAAGCCCTTTGTAAAGAGTAGACATGTTTTACATTTAATTGGAGACTGTGGCTCATGGGAAAAGGTGGAATTTATTATTTCTTTTTGAGCGATCCATCGAACATTTACAATCATGGGAAGTTTCAGATTTCTTCGTACATGTAAATTCGGAGACAACAGTCATACTCTGAAGACAACGAAAGCAACTGTAACTGGTCACTGTAACTGGTCACGAATGTATGGTGCTTTAAGATGCTGATGGTGTTTAGCCCATTTGAAATTTCACTCTGTAGCAGCAACACATAGTCTCCGGAAAAAGAGGAGCGGTTTTGTTTGTTTATTCACAACCGCAGAACCTGCTTTATTTCCACTACTCCCTGTAAATGCACGTGTGAATCACTGCGAGTGTGAGAGTATTTTGAAGATGCGTCCTGTATGGCCAGACGTCATGAAAATGTGGGGTCGCATTACTAGTCTAACTTGGCAGGCGGTCGGTCAATGACAGAGCGATAGTCATGCTAGTACACCACAGGAATGCAGTTGGTACTCTGCCGTTGCTCTGATGGTGATTTCTGCCACCATTGGCAGTGGGATTCACAGGCCGAACAAGGCGCCTTCTGCCATTATTACGCTGGACCTTGTGAGTTCTGAACGCTTGAATTAGTGATCCACTGGTAAATGGACAAAGGTATTAATGATAATTAAGTTTAATTTTGGGTGATGGTCAGCTTCATTTACTTCTGTGTCGCGGTCTCTTTTACCCTTATACTTCGGCATACTTACCGGTGTTTGTGTGAACTTGAAATAACACCTTTTGTTCTGATAGTATACCCATCAGATCTGTGCTTTTCTCTACAATGTTGAAGTATCCTTAACATATTTCTTGATAATGTAATTTCACTTTTCAGTAATCCGCCTGTTGATTTGTGAGTCTTGATCTTCGAATATCTTGAAGTGTCTTCGTGTACGGCGGGGAAACATTTGACCGTTAACTTCTCCATGTTCTCGAAAGGTGGTTGTTATAGTTAAATGGTATAACTCAAATTGTAGATCATAAAACGTAGAGCCAAACGAATACCTATACAAGACATGAATGTCTATCTGCCGTTCAGAACATCATGTTTCTCGTATGTGTGTGCCTATTCACGTTATACGGTATATAAAGCAAACTGACTTCCAACTTGTGTGGAAAAATTCTTCCAGTTGCTGATTTCAGTATTTTTATCTGTTTTTGAATGTTGATTGTGGAGACCCCACTCCATACCTAATGTAAATCCTCCACACCCTCGATGGCTCTCTGGTCACTTGAATAATAGTAAGTTGTGGAGTAAGTGTTGCTGGACTTCTGCATATTTAAGTGATTGGAGTGCTCTCTGCTCTCTGTATTACGTAGTTCTCATTTCCTAAAGTCAGGCTGAGACAGTTTATGTATCCTCAATTCTCTTAACGATTGTCGTTACCTAAGTGTTAACTATGGGGTCCTTTTTGGAAGGATTTACTATATAATCGAGATGTCTGTCGAACATAGTACATCTTCAGCCTATAAAAGAATGATTAGCAGAGAGATGCTCTTTGATGCTAGCTTGTTTAAGATACGCATGTTGTGATGATAGAACCTCGACCTGTTCAAAATATATCCCTCATTGTATCACCTTATTTCCTACTTCGTCCCTACTTATTTCCTACTTCATGAAGCCCCAAAGTGTTGATGTGCACCACGTCTGAGATTCTGGAACTGAGAAAAAGTCAATGACCAACAAGCAATAAGGAAATTTAAAGCCACATCTTCTGTAACGCCACTTTCCTCCTCCTCCATTTGCTTCTCACCGATGAAGTCACTTTCATCCTAGTTGTTCGTCGTCGCACGTAATAATAACGTAGTTACTGAGCTGGTTCTATAACTTGAATCTAATTAATTTGATGGCACGTAAGGCTATGAATGTGGCATAGGCGGAAGCGGATGCTATCTGAGACCAGCACAGAAGTGTAAGAACAGCTCCGAAAATACCCGTATCAAGGAGCGACTTTTTTTTAAAAAAAAAAGAACTAACGAGACGGATAAAACATCTTCCTTTCAAAACCCTTAAATCTGCTAAGTAGTAGATGGAAACGCTTTTAAAATTCCACAGATGGCAGTGCCAGTAGGAAAGTTACTGTTTTACGTTTTATGTTTTATTTGTAATAATACGCGTATGGAAATAAGATGGTAATGTTTTAACTAGGAGGACTGTAGTCGACAAAAAACATACATTGCGCAACTTTTAAATTTATTATATGACAATAACAAAACTAAATTCAAGAAAAACATATCTGAGCATTCATCTCAGTTTGGTACAGAAAATGGTTCTTGGGATCAGATATTGCAAAGTGTACTGCTCAACTCCCTGTGCTGTTGAGAAAGAAATGGCAACTGATAAACAAGGTTGGTCTTTGAGATGAACTAGGACATGGCATGCGTCTCCCGTGGACTTTCCTCTTTTGAATATATTGACTGTTTTCCATCTTCTTTTTCCGAGTACGAATCTTTAGTAGCTGTTTGGGATGGTTGAATATGAGAAACTTTGATCATACTCCATCTGGAGATTTAAACGCCAGAACTGACAACAGCAGAATCGAAACTTCCTGGCAGATTAAAACTGTGTGTCGGACCGAGACTCGAACTCGGGACCTTTGCCTTTCGCGGGCAAGTGCTCTACCAACTGAGCTACCCAAGCACGACTCACGCCCCGTCCTCACAGCTTTACTTCTGTCAGTACCTCGTCTCCAACCTTCCAAACTTTACAGAAGCTCTCCTGTGAAACTTTACAGAAAGTTTGGAAGTTAGGAGACTAGGTACTGGCAGAAGTAAAGCTGTGAGGACGGGGCGTGAGTCGTGCTTGGGTAGTTCAGTTGGTAGAGTACTTGCCCGCGAAAGGCAAAGGTCCCGAGTTCGAGTCCCGGTCCGGCACACAGTTTTAATCTGCCAGGAAGTTTCATATCAGCGCACACTCCGCTGCAGAGTGAAAACCTCATTCTGGAAACATCCCCCGGGCTGTGGCTAAGCCATGTCTCCGCAATATCCTTTCTTCCAGGAGTGTTAGTTCTGCAAGGGTCGCAGAAGAGCTTCTGTGAAGTTTGGAAGGCAGGAGACGAGGTACTGGCAAAAGTAAGGCTGTGAGGACGGGGTGTGAGTCGTGCTTGGGTAGCTCAGTTGGTAGAGCACTTGCCCACGAAAGGCAAAGGTCCCGAGTTCGAGTCCCGGTTCGGCACACAGTTTCAATCTGCCAGGAAGTTTCATATCAGCGCACACTCCTCTGCAGAGTGAAAAGCTCATTCTGCGAACAGCAGAATCTTTAAAAGCAGTTGTACACGTTGGGTACGGGCGTGTATCTTTTGCTGACTCAACAGTCCTGTGCGAATTTTGCAGAGCAAGGGCTTACGGTTACCGTCCTTCGTTTCTCTGTAATTGCAAAATCTCTATCGCAGCTCAAAAAGCTGTGCCCACTGACCAAAACTTCCGTGTTCTCTTCAAGGCACTCCAGGACAAATGAAAGAGATCTTCACTCATGGCGCTGGTAACTCGAAAGAAGGAAAATTCCAGTTTAGTTGCCCGTCGGCGACGAGGTCACTGGAGAACCCGGGAGCGAAGCAGTTACAGGCACATAGACCATGAGCTATATACTGACGCACGTCTGAAACACTTTAACCGTGTTTTGGCACCTAGGTCAACTCTAGGTACATGCAAAAGAGTATCGAGAACAGACTAGCATTGAATACTCGTTTTGTGAAGAGTAGGCACTCAGTAGGTTTTCCAGTTTCCATTCTTCAGTTGAACTGAAGATGAACAGCGCCATTTTGCTTGGTTCTTCTGGCGCCGTACTACGATACTAATACAAGGGAATTTCCAGTTTAACAGTCTTGTAGACACTTACCAGCAAAACAACAGAGAACAGATTATGTAAATATATTTTTTCGACGTAATATTTGAGACTTTTTTCTGTCTTTCATACTTGGTCCACTGTATGGATGGGAGGAACCATTTCCTTTGGGTCCCCTAGCGGTGTACTGCGATATGCGAACACTGGGATTTCGATGTGAAGTGAGATGTCACATGTATATATGCAAATAAATAAAAAATAATTATATAACACTATTTTCTCGATGAGATAACTTAAAATTTAAGACTACTCGGCCGTAATTGGAGTAATAGAACTGCCATCATAATACTACAGGAATAGCTTTAAAAGTGCAATAAGCTTTCTACGGGTAATTCGTACAGTCTATTCCTATCAGAATGTCACTGATATTTGAATCTATGTGTATAGAAAATGCAACTGAAGACTTTCTCGAGTCAAATAAGTTACCTACTGTGCTTATACATTTAAGAGACATTGTTTTACATCTCTGTTAATCATAGTTTGCCTGATGGAAAAATATGAAATTTTTTCAAAGAAATCTCAAACTACAACATTACTAACAATTCTTACGAACTGAAGATCCTTATCTGAGCACAATCCTGCTTATCACGTGATAAAAAAGTGGAGCAAGGTCACATGATGTAATATCCACGACACTATGTTCTAGCCACAAGATGTTAAAATGAACTAAGTGTACAAACTTCAACAAATATTATCGATACTACGTATAAAAAAGACTGTTTCGTGTAAAAATGACGATAATTATTTCATTATTTCTGTAATAATTTAATTTCTGTGTGAATTAAAACTATTACCAGAGAACTACAATCATAGACAAACACAATTACAATCTTTTTTTGTTATCTGTGATAATTGTGGTTCAGTTGTTCTTCCTGTGCTAACTGATGAACTGTTAGGATGTGAGACGTGTGAGATCTGTAGAGAGAAAACCTGTAACTATATTGTTAATTGTTATTTGAAAATTAGAGTCGTTATTATCTAGACGTGGATTTGTATTTATTTCAATTGTAATCCAATCTAATTAATGTTTTTAAGTATTAATTTTCAGCTCCGCAATTAGGAGCACAGAGATTAGCGCTAGTAACTTACAGCGGAGTTAACTAGTACCTGGTATCAAAAATAAGAAACATTTTTCATTGAGAATAATTTTAAATGTTAAGGAATAGAGAACAAAAGGCTAAAAGACTTTTATCTGCATATATTAACTTGATATAAAAGTAATCGAGCATAACAATAGACAAATTGACTATCGTTTTCTGCTGCCATCTTAGAAAAAATAGCTCCGCGCAGTTTTGAATTGAGAATTTTAACAAACATAAATGTTGTTAGATATAAATGAATGGAAATAAATGAGCACCGGTGGCCCCGAATCTACTTTAAAAGACAGAATTCAATTCAGATTGAATCTTTAAAAATAGTGCTCATAGCACGTTAAGTAATATCAATTTCTTATTTGCTGATGTATGAAGCCTAATTATTTTGGACGATTTACACGAAATATTTTAATAGGAGACATACGTCAGTGTTGTGCTCGGGTAGTATTCTGTGACTAAATGTTCCTTTTGCTGGAGAAAAGTGCTTCCATCTTAAGTAACAGTTGTGTACAATCTGATAAATGATACGCAATTTACTGCCACTCACACGACTTCAAAGACAACATTTCTACACAACGTCAAGTGGATATACCTTTAGCAGAGTGACAAATATTAGCCGGGATAGTCATTTTTGAGATCAAACGAATTGTTACACTGACAATAGGTAACTGGTTTTATATATATATTTTTTATCTACCTGAAATATCATTTATAAATAATTAATTGGGCGCCGCCGGCCAGAGACCGAAGGGGGAGCGCCTGCAGGGTTCGCTACCAGCGCAGCCGCCAGACGAGTTGTGACGGTCGCACGTCAGCATTGCGCACTGGAATCCTCTGCATCGTTCTCGCTCCGCGAAGGTTACGCTTGCCGATAAGGACTGTTCAGTGACTTCTTACAACGAACTTGCTTATTAACACACTTGGCCTGGACTGTTCTCCCCAAGGTTTCTGTCCGCGTGGGACATAGTGTATACTGCTCCGCCGCTGCACTTACACGCTACTGGACATTAAAATTTCTACACCAAGAAGAAATGCAGATAATAAACGAGTATTCATTGGACAAATATATTATACTGTAACTGACATGTGATTACATTTTCAAGCAATTTGGGTGCATGGATCCTGAGAAATCAGTACCCAGAACAACCACCTCTGGCCGTAATAATGCCCTTGATACGCCTGTCATTGAGTCAAACAGAGCTTGGATGGCGTGTACAGGTACAGCTGCCCATGCAGCTTCAACACGATACCACAGTTCATCAAGAGTAGTGACTGGCGTATTGTGACGAGCCAGTTGCTCGGCCACCAATGACCAACGTTTTCAATTGGTGAGAGGTCTGGAGAATGTGCTGGCTAGGGCAGCAGTCGAACATTTACTGTATCCAGAAACGCCCGTACAGGATCTGCAACATGCGATCGTGCATTATCCTGCTGAAATGTAGGGTTTGGCAGGGATCGAATGAAGGGTACAGCCACGGGTCGTAACACATCTGAAACGTAACATACATCCACTGTTCAAAGTGCCATCAATGCGAACAAGAGGTGACCGAGACGTGTAACCAATGGCACTCCACACCATCACACCGGGTGATACGCCAGTATGGCGATGACGAATACACGCTTCCGATGTGCGTTCACCGCGTTGTCGCCAAACACGGATGCGACCGTCATGATGCTGTAAACAGAGCCTGGATTCATCAAAAAAAAAAATGACGTTTTGCCATTCGTGCACCCAGGTTCGTCGTTGAGCACACCACTGCAGGTGCTCCTGTCTGTGATGCAGCGTCAAGGGTAGCCGCAGCCATGGTCTCCGAGCTGATAGTCTATGCTGCTGCAAACGTCGTCGAACTGTTCGTGCAGATGGTTGTTGTCATGCAAACGTCCCCATATGATGACTCAGGAATCGAGACGTGGCTGCACGACCCGTTGCAGCCATGCGGATAAGATGACTGTCATCTCAACTGCTAGTGATACGAGGCCGTTGGTATCCAGCACGGCGTTCCGTGTTGCCCTCCTGAACCCGCTAATTCCATATTCTGCTAACAGTCATTGGATCTCGACCAAAGCGAGCAGCAATGTCGCGATACGATAAACCGCAATCCTAATAGGCTACAATCCGACCTTTATCAAAGTCGGAAACGTGATGGTACGCATTTCTCCTCCTTAAATGAGGCATCACAACAACGTTTCACCAGGAAACGCCGGTAAACTGCAGTTTGTGTATGAGAAATCGGTTAGAAACATTCCTTATGTCAGCAAGTTGTAGGTGTCGCCACCGGCGGCAACCTTGTGTGAATGCTCTGAAAAGCTAATCATTTGCATATCACAGCATCTTCTTCCTGTCGGTTAAATTTCGCTTCTGTTGCACGTCATCTTCGTGGTGTAGCAATTTTAATGGCCAGTAGTGTATTTATTGTGTACTCCTACTTTGTTACTTGCAGTAAAACTACAGATAAAACACCGTCAACTATTTATACGTGCCTTCTGATATTTAGCGAACAGAAGCATATGGCTGCTATTTGAAAACTAGACAAAATGTGTGACTCGACGTCGAATTGAGTCTCACGGCGTTGACGAGCTCATTTTATTTCCATAGCATTTTGAGTGATGTGCAGTATAGCTTACGTATGCATTAACCTAACAAAGTATGCGGCACTGCCGCTCTTCGTCCTATGTGGCATACATGTACAATAAATCTGACTTTGCTAGTAAAAAAAGTTGCTGTTAATCGCTAGCACGGGCTTCGTATTGGAAATGCAGGGAGCTATGTCGCTCAAACAAAATGATAATTAATGACCGTCAAAAGTAAATATCTAAGGTAGAATTATAATACACAACACACTACAAAATTTGAAAGAATAGACTATAGCCTTAACTATTCTTTCTCCTTCGTATGTTAGTAAAACAGAATTCATTACTTCTTTATTAATTTGAAAAATATCCGTATCATTTTAATAAATTATGTACACGGACACACTGGAATTCACTTTGCTTATTTTAGTGTCTCGAAAAACATTAACAAGTCAGCAAATTGTCGTTGAATGCAGAATCCAGAATGAATGATACCAGCATCGTCTTTTATATATGTGTTAATTTTTTTTATTATTTAACGGTGTCAGCAAATCGGTACGAGTGTCAGGAAAAACCGCTAAGGGATCTTTAGTTTTCAACGCAGAGATAAGACAAGGGCGCAAATATGAGCTCAAAATAATATACTATAGCAATTTTGTACTGGAACCATAGAAAATACCCTCACTTTCAGCTATCCAGTTTGTATATAGCTTTGAACATTGGTGTGCAATTTTTGTGAACGCAGACAATGTAATAATTGCATTAATCAACAGACACTCACACACAAACACACACACACACACACACACACACACACACACACACACACACACACAGAGAGAGAGAGAGAGAGAGAGAGAGAGAGGGAGAGATTCCCACGAGTTTTACAGCGTTGCTTATGTCGTCAATTTGTACTGCTTAAATTAAAATGAACTCATGTTATAGTATAATCATACACTGACATAAATTAACCACACGATACTAACAGTAGCCGGCCGCGGTGGCCGAGTGGTTCTAGGCGCTTCAGTCCGGAACCGCGCGACTGCTACGGTCGCAGGTTCGAATCCCACCTCGGGCATGGATGTGTGTGATGTCCTTAGGTTAGTTAGGGTTAAGTAGTTCTTAGTTCTAGGGGACTGATGATCTCCGATGTTGGGTCCCATAGTGCTCAGAGCCATTTGAACCATTTTTTACTAACAGTATATCACATTATATGCAAAAAGGTGGGAATTTAAGGAGATGGGACCTGCATAAACTGAAGGAACCAGAGGTTGTACAGAGTTTGAAGGAGAGCATAAGGGAACAATTGACAGGAATGGGGGAAAGAAATACAGTAGAAGAAGAATGGGTAGCTTTGAGAGATGAAGTAGTGAAGGCAGCAAAGGATAAAGTAGGTAAACAGACGAGGGCTGCTAGAAATCCTTGGGTAACAGAAGAAATATTGAACTTAATTGATAAAAGGAGAAAATATAAAAATGCAGTAAATGAAGCAGGCAAAAAGGAATACAAACGTCTCAGAAATGAGATCGACAGGAAGGGCAAAATGACTAAGCAAGGACGGCTAGAGGACAAATGCAAGGATGTAGAGGCTTGTCTCACAAGGGGTAAGATAGATACTGCCGACAGGAAGATCATAGAGACCTTTGGAGAAAAGAGAACCACTTGTATGAATATCAGGAGCTCAGATGGAAACCCAGTTCTAAGCAAAGAAGGGAAAGCAGAAAGGTGGAAGGAGTATATAGAGGGTCTATACAAGGGCGATGTACTTGAGGACAACATTATGGAAATGGAAGAGGATGTAGATGAAGATGAAATGGGAGATATGATACTGCGTGAAGAGTGTGACGGATCACTGAAAGACCTGAGTCGAAACAAGGCCCCGGGAGTACACAACATTCCATTAGAACTACTGACAGCCTTGGGAGAGCCAGTCCTGACAAAACTCTACCATCTGGTGAGCAAGATATATGAGACAGGCGAAATACCCTCAGACTTCAGGAAGAATATAATAATTCCAATCCCAAAGAAAGCAGGTGTTGACGGATGTGAAAATTACCGAACTATCAGTTTGATAAGTCACGGCTGCAAAATGCTAACGCGAATTCTTTACAGGCGAATGGAAAACCTAGTAGAAGCCGACCTCGGGGAAGATCAGTTTGGATTCCGTAGAAATATTGGAACACGTGAGGCAATACTGACCCTACGACTTATCTTAGAAGCTAGATTAAGGAAAGGCAAACCTACGTTTCTAGCATTTGTAGACTTAGAGAAAGCTTTTGACAGTGTTGACTGGAATACTGTCTTTCAAATTCTGAAGGTGTCAGGGATAAAATACAGGGAGCGAATGGCTATTTACAATTTGTACAGAAACCAGATGGCAGTTATAAGAGTCGAGGGACACGAAAGGGAAGCAGTATTTGGGAAGGTAGTGAGACAGGGTTGAAGCGTCTACCCGATGTTATTCAATCTGTGTATTGAGCAAGCAGTGAAGGAAACAAAAGAAAAATTCGGAGTAGGTATTAAAATCCATGGAGAAGAAATAAATACTTTGAGGTTTGCCGATGATATTGTAATTCTGTCAGAGACAGCAAAGGACTTGGAAGAGCAGTTGAACGGAATGGATAGTGTCTTGAAAGGAGGGTATAAGATGAACATCAACAAAAGCAAAACGAGGATAATGGAATGTAGTCGAATTAAGTCGGGTGATGCTGAGGGAATTAGATTAGGAAATGAGACACTTAAAGTAGTAAAGAAGTTTTGCTATTTGGGGAGCAAAATAACTGATGACGGTCGAAGTAGAGAGGATATAAAATGTAGACTGGCAAAGGCAAGGAAAGCGTTTCTGAAGAAGAGAAATTTGTTAACATCGAGTATAGATTTAAGTGTCAGGAAGTCGTTTCTGAAAGTATTTGTATGGAGTGTAGCCATGTATGGAAGTGAAACATGGACGATAAATAGTTTGGACAAGAAGAGAATAGAAGCTTTTGAAATGTGGTGCTACAGAAGAATGCTGCAAATTAGATGGGTAGATCACATAACTAATGAGGAGGTATTGAATAGGATTGGGGAGAAGAGAAATTTGTGGCACAACTTGACTAGAAGAAGGGATCGGTTGGTAGGACATCTTCTGAGGCATCAAGGGATCACCAATTTAGTATTGGAGGGCAGCGTGGAGGGCAAAAATCGTAGAGGGAGACCAAGAGATGAATACACTAAGCAGATGCAGAAGGATGTAATTTGCAGTAGTTACTGGGAGACGAAGAAGCTTGCACGGGATAGAGTAGCATGGAGAGCTGCAAACCAGTATCAGGACTGAAGACCACAACAACAACAACATATCACATTATAACACCTCTATCTATTTATCGCCCTTGCCTGTCTGTACTTGTTGTATTTACCAAATACTTCTGGTGTCAGACATAAAATTGGCAGAAACAGTACCCTCTACCAGTGAAAGTTTTAGCTGTTATTCAGGTGGCCTGATTGCACGCAACAGCCATACAACCTCGTCATAGGGCCAAATGTGTAAATGGCGTTGGAAAACTACTGCGAAATCGAAGGCAAGACAAATTAGCAACAATTTGCTGTAATTTATGGAAAGAAAATACACATTAAGTGTCTTATGTGTGAAGATGACGCATGAGAATGTCGTTGAAAGTTTACTTGCACTTACCTGTGGATGCGCGCCCCGATAGGTGAGTGGTCAGCGTGACAGATTGCCGTCCTACGGTCACGGGTTCGATTCACGGTTGTGTCGGAGATTTTCTACACTCAGGGACTGGGTGTTTTGTTGTCTTCATCATCAGGTCGCCCAATGTGGCGTCGAATGTAATAAGACTTGCACCAAGGCGGCCGGACCTCCGCCGCAAGGGGTCTCCCGGCCAATTACGCCAAAAGGTCATTTCCATTTTTTTTCCATCTGTGGATACTGCTCAGTTCCTGAATCTAGTGAATTACGATTCATATAACTAGTACAAAAACTGGGCTCTTTGTGGCTGTAGGTACGCTCTGATGCGATATTCAGACACGGTGTTCATACGAACTAATTGTCGATACCCTCTGTCGGAATGGAGTCGTGGGTCTGCTTGTATGCCCTTTTGCCGGAGTCACGTTCACTTCGGATTTGTTTGCGTGTCGTAAGGCGGAGGTATAATACAGCTCGTGCTATGTGCGTCCTCTGTGGCATATGGACATAACGATTTTGCACCTCTCGAGAGTCTGGCCTTGCCGTTTAGGCGTCGTCTCTGTACGACTGCGTGTTGTCTCAACTGGCTGACACAGCAAGGCGTATCAGGGGCCGAAATTCATCGAAGACTTTCTATACAGTACGGGAACAGTGTTTTGCCACAACTGAGTGTCTACGAATGGATTGAAAAATGTGTTACGCACGATGTTGGAGCCGGACGACCGTTTACCGCCACAAATGGAGAAACCATTGAGCGTTCCCGTGAAATGATTCTCTTAGACAGACGATTAACTATTGACGAAGTGGCAGATCGTCTGCAAATTACTCACGGTTCTGCCTACGAAATCATCACAACAGACTTGGGTTTCATAAAGTTTGTACAAGATGGGTCCCAAAACAACTCACACAGTTGCATAGCCGGCCTGTGTGGCCGTGCGGTTCTAGGCGCTTCAATCTGGAACCGCGTGACCACTACGGTCGCAGGTTCGAATCCTGCCTCGAGCATGGATGTGTGTGATGTCCTTAGGTTAGTTAGGTTTAAGTAGTTCTACGTTCCAGGGAACTGATGACCACAGATGTTAAGTCCCATAGTGCTCAGAGCCATTTGAACCATATGAACCACAGTTGCATAAACAAACACACTTGGACATCTGCAAAAAAATTTGGATCGCTATGGTGACGAAGGGGAGAACTTCTTAGACAGGATCATTACTGGTGACGAAACGTGGATCCATCATTACGAGCCGGAGAGTAAACGGCGGAGTATGGAATGGTAACATACAAATTCGCCGTGTAGGAAAAAGTTCAAGACCCAACCTTCCGCAGGAGAACTGATGCTTACGGTTTTTTGGTACGCACAAGGTCCAGTACTGGAACGTTATGGGGAAAGGGCACAGCAATAAACCGTGTACTTTACAGTGAGACGCTTACTGCCAGGCTAAGCCTGCAATTCGTAGCTAAGGCCGAGGAATGCTGTCGAAAGGTTTGTGTTGTTGCACGACAATTCCCGTCCGCATACTACTGCCCATACTGCTGTAACGCTCCAGAAACTCAAATTTGAAGTACTGGATCATTCTACATATAGTCCCGATCTTTCCCTTTCTGACTATCACTTGTTTAGTTCACTCAAACAAGCATTAAGGGGCCGTCAATTTGCCTCGGACGAAGCAGTGAGAGAAGCGGTGCATTCCTTTCTCGCAGCTCAACCGAGAACCTTCTTTTATGAGGGTATCAGGAAGCTTGTACAACGATGAACCAAGTGCGTTGAAACGCAAGGAGACTATGTCGAAAAATGATGTAAGTTTCCTATTTGATAACAATATAATTTTATGAGTACTTTGCGGATAATAGTTGACTTACCCTCGTAGTATATGTATAAGCGTAAATAACTACATTATTCTCTTTGTTTTTACGCAAGTTCTCGCTTACGCTCTTTTTGTATTAAAGATGTATTAATCTCTGTCTGCATTCATCAACTCAATGAAACTCTCCTCCCACAAAAGAGCAGCTAGTAACTCCTTATTAACCCTTATGATCAGCAAATTAACTAATCAATAAATGCTTTGCTTATTTAGGCTACGTAAGGTCGTGCAGATCTCGCGCTTTTCGTCTTTTCGTTGTTGGGGCAATTCGCTCTCGCAGACCCGTTGCGACCATTGCACTTACGGAACCGCTGATAACTAAATCAAATTCTTCCCTTCCGTATAAGGGAAATGTCATGGCTCGCTGCAGGTCATGAACAAAATTGCACTTGATGTGATGAAAGCTGGTTGCCTTATCCTGAATAATTGATAGACAGTTTGAATTAAATATCTATCGCCTGTTCACTAAATTTATTTGTTGAGGAATCTTTCCCCATTTTACCAATGATAGGTAATTTAAGACAAACAAGGCGCCGCTTTTAACATCGCAAAAGGCATTTAACAGCATTTAACAGGCAATTGACTGCTCGCGGAGGCACAGTACGTTAGCCATCTCGTTCCCCCCTGCATTAATCCCTCTGAGTTTTGATTTTGGGGACACTTGAAATCTTTGGTGTATACAAGGTACATTAACGCTATACAGATACTACAGGAATACATCATCAATGCCTGCCAGGGCATCTTTGAAAACCTTCGTGATTCTCAAACACACAGGACAGAAGGAATAAAGACTATCAAGAGTTGCCCAGAAAGTAATGCAACGCATTTTTTTTCTCAGCTGAAAACAATGCTACGTTGTGTATATATTATTTGAAGTCTCCTGAGTGATCACGCCAAGTTCCCGTCACTTCCGACAGATAGCGTAGCTGCATGACAGTTTCAAAATGACATCTGTAGGTGACGTACGTTACAAGCAACGTGCCGTCATTGAATTTCTCACTGCAGAGAAAGAAACTGTGGGGAATATTCACAAACCCTTGTGCGAAGTCTATGGAGCACCTGCTGTCGACAGAAGTACAGTTAGTCGCTGGGCACGGAGGGTGAGGTCATCAGAAGGCGGTTCAGCGGAGCTCCACGATTTACAGCGGTCGAGGAGACCATTCACGGCTGTCACACGTGACACATTGCAGCGAGCTGATGTTGTAATTCACGAGGGCAGACATGTTAAAGGATGCCATTGGTGGGAGACACTTTGAGAACGATGGCGAGCCGATTGACACAGTGAAGCAGTGGCTCCGCCAGCAGCACAAGGATTGGTACCGACAGGACAGACACGCCCTTGTTTCGCACTGGAGGAAGGCCATACAATGAGATGGAGACTACCTGGAAAAATAGGTTGGTGGTGGTTGTTGGGATGTTTAAGGGGGACTAAACAGCTAAGGTCATCAGTCCCCTATTCCAAAAACAGGCGAGACAAAGTCGCGGATCAGATAAACCCCCCCCCCCCCCCCAGGCACTAAAGAACACAAATTAGGCAACGAAAACTACAGAAAAGAAGAGTACAGACGAACACAAGACAGAAAGAAACAGAAGAAAAGAAGATGGCCAGAGACTGGCTGACTGACCACAAGAACAAAAAAAAGGGGGAAAGAGTCAACCATCCGACGACACACCAAAACAGCAACAAATATTGAGAGACGCGAGGACAAAAGACACAGAAAGGGAAAGGTGCAGGACCCCCCCTAAATGGAACCATAAAAAGGACTACCACGGATAAGACGTAAATCATTGTCAGCCATGAAGGCATTGTTGCATAAAATCAAAGGCAATGTTCCCAGGAGATTAAAAGACTGCCGGAGGGCGCGCAGTCGGGGACACTCCAATAAAATGTGGGCGACCATCAGCTGGGACCCACACCGACACAGGGGGGGATCCTCCTGATGCAAAAGATGGCCGTGCATCAGGTAGGTATGGCCGATGCACAGCCGACACAGGATTACAGAGTCCCTGCGAGAAGGCCGCAGGGAGGAGCGCCACACATCGGTCGTCTCCTTGACAGCCCGCAGTTTATTCGGGGCTGTCATGCCACGCCACTCAACAGACCACATCCCAAGCACCTTACGGCGCAACACCAGCTGCTGATCGCGAGCCGTAAGGCCGATCTCCAAAGCGGGGCGCCGATCGCCCCTTTGGCCAGCCTGTCAACACGTTCGTTCCCTGGGATGCCAACGTGACCTGGCGTCCAAACAAAGACCACCGAACGACCAGAGTGGGTAATGGTGGAAACAGACTCCCGAATAGAGGAAACCAGGGGAGAAGAGGGATAGCAGCAGTCGATGGCCTGGAGGCTGCTCAGGGTATCACTGCAGATGACGATGGACGTACCTGAGCAGGAAAGCATATGCTCAAGAGCGCGCAATATGGCCACCAGCTCTGCAGTAAAAATACTGCAGCCAGCCGGCAAGGAGCGCTGTTCAACATGGGCAGCGTGAGCAAAAGCATAGGCAGTGCGGCCATCAACCAGGGAACCATCAGTGTAGAGAGGCTCACAGCCTGGAAATGAGGCGAGGAGCGCAAGAAAACGGCGACGGAGGGCCACAGGCGGAACCGAGTCCTTGGGTCCCTGTGCCAAGTCCAGACAGACGGACGGCCGGGGCAAACACCAGGGAGGCGTAGGTGCACGGATCCGGAAGGGAGGCAGAAGAGGGAATGACCCTAGTTCGGACAGCAGGGACTGGATGCGGACAGCTATGGAAAGCCCAGACCTAGGTCGCCGTTCGGGCAGATGGAGGACCACGGCAGGAAAAAGCAGGCGATGATTGGGATGGCCGGGCGAGCAATGCACGTGGACAGCATAGTCGGCGAGCAGTCGATGGCGGCGAATCCGCAGCGGGGGAACCCCAGCCTCCACCAGTAGACTATCCACGAGGCTCGTACGGAAAGCGCCAGTTGCAAGCCGAACCCCACAGTGGTGTATGGGGTCTAATGACTTCAACACTGAGGGTGATGCAGACCCATAAGCCAGGCTCCCATAAGCTAGCCGGGACTGCACAAGGGCTCCGTACAATCGCAGCAGCGTGCAGCGATCTGCACCCCAAGATGTGTGGCTAAGGCAGCGGAGGGCGTTGAGGTGCCGCCAGCACTTTTGCTTCAGCTGAGTAAGATGAGGAACCCACGTGAGCCGGGCATCAAACACGAGTCCTAAGAAGCGGCAAGTCTCCACCACTTCAAGCAGGTGGCAGTCGAGGTAAAGTTCAGGATGAGGGTGGACCGTCCGACGCCTGCAGAAGTGCATAACTCGAGTCTTGGCTGCAGAGAACTGAAAACCATGAGTCAGAGCCCATGATGCTGCCTTGCGAACGGCTACTTGCAGCCTGCGTTCGGCGACTCCAGTAGTCGTTGAACTAAAGGAGATGCAAAAGTCGTCAGCATACAAAGAAGGAGACACCGACGACCCCACGGCTGCAGCCAGACCATTAATGGCCACCAGAAATAAGGAGACGCTCAACACCGAGCCCTGTGGGACCCCATTTTCCTGTATATAAGAGGAACTAGAGGCGGCACCCACTTGCACCCGGAAAGAGCGGCGCAATAAAAAGGTTTGAAGAAAAGCCGGGAGCTGACCACGAAGACCCCAGTCATGTAACGTAGCAAGGATGTGATGCCTCCAAGTGGTGTCATACGCCTTCCGCAGATCGAAAAATACAGCAACGAGATGCTGACGTCGGGCAAAGGCCGTACGGACAGCAGATTCCAGCCGCACCAAATTGTCCGCTGCAGACCGGCCCCGACGGAAGCCACCCTGGGATGGAGCGAGGAGACTGCTCGACTCAAGGACCCAACACAAACGCCGCCCCACCATATGTTCGAGCAATTTGCACAAAACGTTGGTGAGGGTAATGGGACGATAGCTGTCCACCGCCAGTGGGTCCGCACCAGGCTTCAAGATGGGGACAATAACACCCTCTCGCCATTGTGACGGGAACACGCCTTCGCTCCAAATGCGATTAAATATCGCGAGAATGTGTCTCTGGCAGTCCCTGGAGAGGTGCGTCAGCATCTGCGCTTGGAAGCAGTCTGGTCCTGGTGCTGTATCAGGGCAATCAGGGAGGGCAGCAAGGAATTCCCTCTCGCTGAAACGAGCATTGTATTTTTCAGAACGACGCGTGTGGAATGAGAACGGCGTCCGCTCGGCTCGCTCCTTTAGAGAGCGAAAGGCGGGGGGATAAGATGCAGTCGCAGAGCTCTGAGCAAAGTGCGCGGCAAGCCGTTCAGCAATGGCGGCAGCGTCCGTGCAGACAGCGCCGTCCAAGGAGAGCCCTGTGACACCCATAGGGGTCTGGTATCCATAAATCCGCCGGATCCGGGACCACACGAGCGAGGGGGAGACATGGGAACCCAAGGATGAGACATACCTCTCCCAGCACTCCTGCTTACGCCGTGCAATAAGACGACAGGCCAAGGCACGGAGCCTCTTAAAGGCGATGAGGGTCTCTAGAGACGGGTGCCGCCTATGACGCTGGAGAACCCGCCGACGGTAGCGAATAGCCTCAGCAATCTCTGGCGACCACCAGGGTACAGCCTTCCTACGAGGGAGGCCTCGGCCGCCAAAATAATTGACGTGGTTAAGACGCGGACCACCTTGTCAATGTCACCCTGTGGGGGAGACTCAATGGTTGCAGCGGAAGTAAAAGCCACCCAGTCAGCCCTATGGAGAGCCCAGGACCATGTACAGCAGGCGGTGCTGAAACCGCTGGAACGTCCTTCTTCTTGGACACATGCCGTTCCTTCTTCTCACGTCGGCCCTTAGGGTGAGAGGGCTGGGAGAGCTTCTCTGAAGGAGCGTCGGAGGCTGACGACGACGCAGAAGTCCTACGACCAGCAGGTGGCGGAACCTTCAGCCACTGGCTGACTTCCGGCTGGGTAGGAGAAGAAACGGAGGAAGGGAGAGCCCCGAGGGACCCCTTCCGCGAGAGAGGAACCGGCGGAGGCAACGCCGGCGGAGAAGGAGGGGGAGGGATCGAGCCTCCCGGTTGTGGAGCAGATGTCACTCCCGAAGTAAGCATGGGGTGAGCGACAGAAGAGGGTTTGCCCCCAACTGCTAAGGGGGCAACAGAGGAAGGCTTGCCCCCAGACACGAGGGGGGCAGACAGAGATACACGGCCCCGAGGGCCCACTGAAGGCTGCACAGATGAGGCGACAACCGTCGCTCGCGTGGGCGACGATAACGTGGCTGCAGCATAAGATGTTCGAATGGAAGCAGGATACAACCTTTCATATTTCAGTTTTGCCTCTCGATATGTAAGCCGGTCCAGAGTCTTAAATTACATGATCTTCCGCTCCTTATGAAGAATGGGGCAATCCGGCGAGCATGGAGAGTGGTGCTCCCCACAGTTGACACATATAGGCGGAGGCGCACATGGAGAATCGGGATGAGAGGGGCGTCCGCAATCTCGACATGTAGCGCTGGACGGGCAACGGGAGGACATATGCCCAAACTTCCAGCACTGGAAGCACCACATCGGGGGAGGGACGTATGCCTTGATGTTGCAATGGTAAACCATCACCTTGACCTTCTCGGGCAAGACATCACCCTCGAAGGCCAAGATAAAGGCACCGGTGGCCACCCTGTTAGTCTTGGGTCCTCTATGTGCACGACGGACAAAATGTACACCACGTCGTTCCAAGTCGGCTCTCAGCTCGTCATCGGATTGTAACAAGAGGTCACGATGGTAAATAATCCCCTGGACCATATTTAAGCTACTGTGGGGAGTGACGGTAACAGGGACGTCCCCCAGCTTATCACACAAGAGCAACACTCGTGACTGGGCTGGGGAGGATGTCTTGAGGAGGGTGGACCCATTCCTCATTTTAGACAACCCCGCCACTTCCCCAAACTTATGCTCCAGGTGTTCCACAAAAAACAGAGGCTTCGTCGTAAGAAAGGAGTCACCATCAGTCCTGCTGTAGACAAGGTATTGCGGTACGTAAGGCTCCCGGTTGGCACTAGATCGGCGTCCCTCCCATGGCGCAGCCAACGAAGGAAACGACTGAGGGTCATATTGCGCAGCATCAAAGTCTACTCTACCTCGCTTAGAGACGCTGGTGGCCGTGCGACCACCAGCTTGGTGTGATTTATTGCGCTTCATTGCGCCACATTCGCCCAGATGCCACCTACTTCGAACGAGGGCTCTCCCCAAGGGCACCACCCAGCCAAAGCAACGGGTACCTGGCTGATATCCCGTTGCCTGGAGTCCCCGTGCCCCAGACAAGATGGGCACATACTCCTTGGCATGCATGGGGAGGAAACAGCTCTGGCATCTGTAGTGCGATCCCTGCATGGACAGGGGGCTAACACCAAGAGGGTACATGACGACCCCACCACAACGGACTGGCTACCGTGCTGGATTTTAGGTGTTGAAAGGGCCCACAGTTGTCGTGGGCGCGAAGAAGAAGAGTGCGCACAAGGCGAGAAGGAGACAACCCAGAAGATGTTGGGCGTAGTCCCCCCCCACACGACAATAGGTAACATGCAAGATGGTGGAGCATGATGGACCAATAGAAAAACACCACGTAAGGTGTCCTTCCCCAAATGGCACGCACTAACAACGGAAATTTGGAAAAAAAATGGAGGTCAAACCCAAGAGGGGACCATCACAGAAGACCGAAACGTTTGAGACTCCTTTTAGTCGCCTCTTACGACAGGCAGGAATACCGCGGGCCTATTCTTACCCCCGAACCAGCAGGGGGATGGAAAAATAGGATGTGAAGATAAAACACCGTTCTTTCGTGTGTGTAATTCTCATTATGTTCATAAAGAATTGTTGAAAAAATGGTTCAAATGGCTCTGAGCACTATGGGACTTAACTGCTTAGGTCATCAGTCCCCTAGAACTTAGAACTACTTAAACCTAACTAACCTAAGGACATCACACACATCCATGCCCGAGGCAGGATTCGAACCTGCGACCGTAGCGGTCGCGCGGCTCCAGACTGCAGCGCCTAGAACCGCTCGGCCATTCCGGCCGGCAATTGTTGAAAAAATGCGGTGCATTATTTTCTGGGCAAACCTGGTATTTTAACGTCCCGTCGACAACGATGTCACTAGAAAGTGAGCACATGGTCGGATTACGAAAGGATGGGGAGGAAAATCGGCCGTGTCCTTTTCGGAGGAGCTATCCAAACATTTGCCTGGGGTGATCTAGGGAATTCAGGAAAAACCTAAATATAAATGGCCGGACGCGCATTTGAGCCGCCGTCCTCCTGAATGCACGCTGGAAAGTAGCAGGCCTTTCTACTTTTATACTGAACACGTCCTTTAGCGATGGCTCACAAGTGCAGGTCGGATGCGATAGCAAGCTTGTTACGTTGGAAGCACTGCTGTTTCACAGTGACAAAATGATGTTTTCTCATCTGTTTTTTGCGCTCTGTTTGTCGTTCGTAGCAGCACATTGCTTGCAGTAGAAGTTTCACAATAGCGAAGATGAACTAGTGCTCGTAGCTCTTAAAGTATATATTAGGAAAACTGTAACTGAAAATATCGCAGATAGCAGAAAGGGGTGGTTTTACCACTGTAGTTCCTTAAACGTGCATGATTACACGATTATTAATTGCGCACTTGCTTGATGGGGCGGCACTAGGACACAAATATGGTAGCACAAGAAGTTTTCTACAAGGCAGAAAGGATTTTCACGTCATAAACATTTTATAAAAGTGGTTCTGCTGCAATTGTTAATGAATGGGGAAGACACCTCATAACAACAGTGATAACTGAGGAACATAATATGTGGGTATGTTTAGCTACGACCCAAAGTGCGGTAAAATCAACCAGACGAGTAGCAGCTGAGCTGGATTTATCACGAAGGTCAGTGCAAAGAATTTTACGCAAACAGATGTTTAAGCTATACATTCCACACCGAGCGAGGTGACACAGTGGCTAACACATTGGACCCGCATTCGGAATGAATGGCTCTGAGCACTATGGGACTTAACATCTATGGTCATCAGTCCCCTAGAACTTAGAACTACTTAAACCTAACTAATCTAAGGACAACACACAACACGCAGTCATCATGAGGCAGAGAAAATCCCTGACCCCGCCGGGAATCGAACCCGGGAACCCGGGCGTGGGAAGTGAAAACGCTACCGCACGACCACGAGCTGCGGACCCGCATTCAGGAGGACGACGGTTCAGCGACCGGCCATCCTGACTTAGGTCTGGCGTGATTTCCCTAAATCGCTACATGCAAATGCCGGGATGGTTCCTTTGAAAGGGCACTGCCCACTTCCTTCCCCGTCGTTCCCTAATCCAATGAGACCGATGACCTCACTGTCTGGTCTCCTTTCCCAAACAACCCAACCCAAACCCACTCTGGTGTCTAGACAAAAAAAAAAAAAAATGGTTCAAATGGCTCTGAGCACTATGGGACTCAATTGCTGTGGTCATAAGTCCCCTAGAACTTAGAACCACTTAAACCTAACTAACCTAAGGACATCACACACATCCATGCCCGAGGCAGGATTCGAACCTGCGACCGTAGCGGTCGTGCGGTTCCAGACTGTAGCGCCTTTAACCGCTCGGCCACTCCGGCCGTGTGTCTAGAAAACAGCACAGTCTATACATTCCACGTTTACGACATGGGCTACCTGAAGATGATCCAGATCGACGTCTTCTGTTTTGTGAATTGATACTTGATAAGCGAACAAGCAAACAGACAAGACTGCACTTACTGGTAGGCTGCAATCAAAATCTTTTCTTAGAACAACCTGTACATCAACCTGATGTGACTGTTTGGTGGGTAATATCATCATTTGGTGTACTTGGAACATATTTTTTGATGGAACGCTGACAGGAGGTAACTGTATATGCTTCAGAATAACATTGCATCATGACTTGTGTGCTGAAAACTTTCAAGAAATTTACTTTCAACAAGAAGTAATTGGTCGGATGACAGAGACTGACATGCCTTTAGTTTCACCAGACATCATACTCACGGATTTTTTCCTATGGAAACCTGTTTATTC
Organism: Schistocerca piceifrons; assembly: GCF_021461385.2. Taxonomy (NCBI): domain Eukaryota; kingdom Metazoa; phylum Arthropoda; class Insecta; order Orthoptera; family Acrididae; genus Schistocerca; species Schistocerca piceifrons. The sequence goes on from NC_060144.1 coordinate 546,276,830, forward strand.
TCAAAAGCCTAAGACTGTTGATGAACTGCAAACACGACACATTTCATGATTTGGACAGTGATACCATTCTGTGCCACAGAGGGTGTAACAGTGTTCCCAAAAGACTTCAAAGATATGTCAATGAAGACGGAACACAGTCTGAACATAAATAGTATTTGTAAGCATTGTTTGTATTTGTAATGAAACATAAATTGAATTTTTTGTTTAAATCAGTGCTCGGTTTCCAATGACCTTCGCGCCACCCATCTCCGGTGAAATGAAACAGAAAGATTACTGGCGCTGATGGGGAAGTCTACACAGGGGGCTTCTCATTAATGTTGAAATACCCTCGAAGCGACGTAGATAACGCTCAGACACTAATGTACACTACTGGTCATTAAAACTGCTACACCAAGAAGAAATGCAGATGATAAACAGGTATTCGTTGGACAAATACATTATACTAGAATTGACATGTGATTAATTTTTCACGCAATTTGGGTGCATAGATACTGAGAAATCAGCACCCAGAACAACCACCTCTGGCTGTAATAACGGCTTGATACGCCTGGGAATTGAGTCAAACAGAGCTTGGATGGCGTGTAAAGGTACAGCGGCCCATCCAGCTTCAACACAATACCACAGTTCATCAAGAGTAGTGACTGGTGTATTGTGACGAGCCAGTTGCTCGGCCACCATTGACCAGACGTTTTCAATTGGTGAGAGACCTGGAGAATGTGCTGGCCAGAGCATCAGTCGAACATTTTCTGTATCCAAAAAGGCCCGTACAGGACCTGCAACATGCAGTCGTGAATTATCCTGCTGAAATGTAGGGTTTCGCAGGGATCGAATGAAGGGTAGAGCCACGGGTCGTAACACATCTAAAATGTAACGTCGACTGTTCAAAGTGCCGTCAGTGCGAACAAGAGGTGACCGAGACGTGTAACCAATGGCACCCCATACCATCAAGCCGGGTGATACGCCAGTATGGCGATGACGAATACACGCTTCCAATGTGCGTTCACCGCGATGTCGCCAATCACGGATGCGACCATCATGATGCTGTAAACAGAACCTGCATTCATCCGAAAAACTGACGTTTTGCCATCTGTGCACCCAGGATCGTCGTTGAGTACACCATCGCAGGCGCACCTGTCTGTGATGCAGCGTCATGAGTAACCGCAGCCATGGTCTCCGAGCTAATAGTCCGTGCTACTGCAAACGTCGTCGAACTGTTCGTGCAAATGGTTGTTTTCTTGCAAACGTCCCCATCTGTTGACTTAGGGATCGAGACGTGGCTGCACGATCCGTTACTGCCATGCGGATAAGATGCCTGTCATCTCGACTGGTAGTGATACGAGGCCGTTGGAATCCAGCACGGCGTTCCGTATTACCCTCCTGAACCCACCGATTCAATATTCTGCTAACAGTCATTGGATCTCGACCAAAGGGAGCAGCAATGTCGCGATACGATAAACCGCAAACGCGATACGCTACAATCCGACCTTTATCAGGTCCAGGGTTCGCGCCTGGCAGGCAGTATTTTTTCCATTGCGTTAGACAATTATGTGTTTACAATGGGGTAAAATTTATTGTTCTATTTGCCGGTCTTGCAGTGTCCGCTGGTGTAGTGCAAGTACACTACGTGAAAACCCTTCGGTATTGCGTCATAAGTAAATGAGTACAAACTTGCGAATGGCGTCGTTCCAGTAAATGACCTACGCTTTCTACACTAAATAAAGTTTGTAAAAAAAGGGGACAAAAGGAAAGAAACACGAAACGAAAAGAGGTCTTGCTTGATTACAGTGAGGGCAATAATTTTGTGACTTTCACATTTACAGTAGATCACCTTTACAAAAAGTATTCGAAATTCGCATCATTTGCTTGAATGCAGGTACTGTATCGCTCAATCATCCCTTCACGCACGCACCTACACGTACGGCGACGTCGGAAATTTAACATTCGTCATCCGCCTTTGGGGTATTATTCGGCATTCGCGGTCCCATGTGTCTTACATTAAATTACTTGTCTCAGTGTCATCTAAGTCACTTCGGGTTTTTTTAAGCTGTACTAAGAATCACCCTGTACATGAAACACTGTGACACGATACTTTTCAACACGGAAAATTCCTCTTAATAACCATAAATAGATATCTGAGGTACTTATATATGAAAAGCAACCTTTCCTCCTTTAACGTATTTGGAGTATGCATCCGTGGTAGCAACAGTTATAGACCGTTGCTGATGCTAACAAATAAATCCGTAAAAACAGAGCAAGTACGTGTGATACTAAAGTTTCGATCTTAGCGCAAAATATAAACATACAGCGTTATAGGAAAGTCACGTCACAATCCCATTTTGATGTTGGCGACCTGTGTAGTGCCGTACGTCTGTTCCACTGATATTCTCACGGATAACAGAATACACGGTAGGGTCAATCGCACCCGAGCTGTGAGCTGTGGCCGGCCGGAGTGGCCGAGTGCTTCTACGGTCGCGGGTTCGACTCCTGCCTCGGTCATGGATGTGTGTGATGTCCTTAGGTTAGTTAGGTTTAAGTAATCCTACGTTCTAGGGGACTGATTACCTCAGAAGTTAAGTCCCATAGTGCTCAGAGCCATTTGAACAATTTGTGAGCTGTGACGCCACCGTGAACTCTCTCGCCACGTCGTACTGCATTGAAGGTTATAGGTAGACAGCCCACTCATGTCTGACTCATACGCAGATATGAATGTACTCGAGATATTCCAGGTTTTAGTGTATTATTGTAACTTATTATTATGAAGATTAATATTAGTTGCTCAGAGGCGCAGCAGTTTTTAGTTTTCAGGTGTACGATTACGGAAACCGTTCGACGCAGCCCTGTTGTAATGATCCCATTACGCCTCTAATATTTCCACAGGGGGGGAATCTCTGTCCAAGTGGTGCTCTCAGTGGTGCTGGCGGGGGAGCAATAACCGCCTCAGCCACGTGGCCGGAAGCCGCCGAGGGCCCGCCCAGCGGCGCTATTGTGGCCCCGACTACGCCGCGCCATCTGGCTGTTAATTACCGGCTAATCGAATGAGGCCGGCCCGGCCCCCTTGTCGCGCCGGCCGTGTATCGCTGCGGTTATTGGTTTATCAGGCGACTCGTCGGCCGCCGCCGGCGCCCCGCTGTGCCAATATTTGTGTTCCCCACTCCAGGGCGGGCCGCGCCACCCCCGCTCCGCCCCCGCTCGCGCCCGCCAGATTGCTTTATTCGGTGCGCGGCGTTTGTCTTAATTAGCCTGCTCTGTGCTCCGACGCCCGGCGCCGGCGCCGGCGCCGCCGCCGCGTGCCGTGCCGTCTCAGCGCACTCCTCGGCGACGCGTCTCCGCGGCTCCGCTTCCGCTCCTTCCTTCTCTTCGCCTCCTTTCCCACTCCTTCCTCTCTCCTTTCTGCCAGCCCCTGCCGCCTCTTTCCGACGTTCCTGTCCCCCAGCAGAGCACCTCGGCCCGGATGCGACAACCGCTCAGCGCTCGTGCTGTGTCAACACACTGCTTCTTGCTGCCCAATCACTACCTGCAGAGGTCTGCCGCTGGATTCCAGAGTGGATGCTGTGCGCTCTTTGACAGAAGAGCGGATTGTTGTGTATGACTTCGCACACAACGGTCACAAGAGAGATGGGCTACAGAGTGGTGCGTCAACTGTCGTTGTAGGGATGCTGGATAGGAGCAGAAGCGATTAGCAAACACGTTAACAAAGTAAACAGAATATTCCAGAATGAAATTTTCACTCTGCAGCGGAGTGTGCGCTGATATGAAACTTCCTGGCAGATTAAAACTGTGTGCCCGACCGAGACTCGAAATCGGGACCTTTGCCTTTCGCGGGCAAGTGCTCTACCATCTGAGCTACCGAAGCACGACTCACGCCCGGTACTCACAGCTTTGCTTCTGCCAGTATCGCCGGCCGAAGTGGCCGTGCGGTTAAAGGCGCTGCAGTCTGGAACCGCAAGGCCGCTACGGTCGCAGGTTCGAATCCTGCCTCGGGCATGGATGTTTGTGATGTCCTTAGGTTAGTTATGTTTAACTAGTTCTAAGTTCTAGGGGACTAATGACGTCAGCAGTTGAGTCCCATAGTGCTCAGAGCCATTTGAACCATTTTTTCTGCCAGTATCTCGTCTCCTACCTTCCAAACTTTAGCTCTCCTGCGAATACTGGCAGAAGCTAAGCTGTGAGTACCGGGCGTGAGTCGTGCTTCGGTAGCTCAGATGGTAGAGCACTTGCCCGCGAACGGCAAAGGTCCCGAGTTCGAGTCTTGGTCGGGCACACAGTTTTAATCCGCCAGGAAGTTTCATAAACAGAAGATGTACTTATCTTGTATTTCTCCAAGTTTACGAAGTCTCTGAGCCGTGGCGCGGCTGGTGTCAGTGTTCTTGTACTTATAATGGCATCGCTGCCATCGATTATAGTGTCACCATCTTTGCCTTGCGCGATTCAGGCCGGTGTTCGGGTGGTTAACGGGAGAGAAAAGGGACAGCGGAGTGGATATTCCAGGGTTTGAGGTGGCTTGTTGACGTTACCGTGAGGCATGTGGTACGACGCTATGGGCAGGGTCAGCGAGAGATCCCGGCTGGACTTGATGGGACCTCGGGTTTGGTATCGGGGTGGTGCAATGTTGTGTTTTGGGACTTTTCTGCTGCGAGGGCATGTATAGGCTCTTGTTACTGGCCATTGAAATTGAGATGTGTCTATGGCGTGACGGAGGAAATGTGTGATGCTCGCCGCTGTTGCATGTGAAAACGCTTCGTCTGCCTTGTGTCTGTGCAGGAAATTATGTGAAGTAAATATCTGATACCACGGCGACGTCTTGCTCTCACGCGTTGTTGAATATATTTCGGATATTACTGAATGGTGAAGATATCCCACGTGTAAAGCAAATGAAGCCATTTGTACCGTACTAAGGTACTGTTTTATTCTGCTTAAATCTGTGTCAGTTATATGTGCATTTATATGCCCTTCTTTAGTTGCAGAAGTTATAGAAGTGTGTAAAGAGAGAGCTGTGTGGAAAGGGATATAAAGTTGAAACTCTTCCAATAAGTGAATAGACTCGAACTCTGTATTACTAAAGGTGCCTTTCGATACTAGCACCTGTTTGTTGTTGTTGTTGTGGTGCTGTAAGTAGTTATTATATACAAAATTGTTTATTCTGATTATACTAAATTGTAGATGTAAGGTCGGTTGTGTGCCGCTGTAAATTACTATTGTCTCCTCTGTGCGGCAGCCTAGCATTGTCAGTGGCTTCAATCAGTATTCCTGTCGTATTTCGAGTTTTGTATTTGCGGGTTTGCTTAAGCTGACACTGTTGAATTGTAAGATCTATAAACAGGCAAGTCAAAGTGAGTATTCTATGAGCTCAAGACGATGTTCTATTACGTGGTACCTTAGTTTGTTATAGGTTAGAAGTATTTTACGTGTTATTAATATTATGCTCTTTGCTTTGTCTAAAGAGGAGGTAGTTCTGTGAAGTAGTCGTTTATACCTGTGTTACGCGTTGTGCCTTTTCATGTTAATTGTTTTTAAGAAGCTACAAATGACTCTGTGTATGTTGCAGGTAGCTGAAACTGACGTGTTCAGGGGGTCGCGACCTGACGGGGTTGATAGTGGCCCTTTTTACTACGGCCCATCCGGCTATCCTCCTTCAGTACATTTGTCTCACTTTTATCGTTACTACTTTTGTCGAGTGGAATTAGGGCTTACTGTAATCACCTTATATGTTGAAGTTAAGTATCTCCCTTGCCAGGGCGAAAACCTTCGTGGATATAGTCCTATTCTAATCTGTAAAGGTTGATAGTGTTATTCATTTGTTATCGTCACATGTATGATTATTTATCTTGTTATATTTAATGTCAGTAAAATGTAAGTGTTAGCGATGTACGAATTGGGACGTTGTATTCTCCTCTTGTGGAAACAAATTTAAGTGATTTCATTCCTTTTCTGGTTCAAATGGCTCCGAGAATTATGGGACTTAACTTCTGAGGTCATCAGTCCCCTAGAACTTAGAACTACTTAAACCTAACTAAACTAACGACATCACACACATAAATGACCGAGGCAGGATTCGAACTTGCGACCGTAGCTGTCGCGCGGTTCCAGACTGTAGCGCCTAGAACCGATTCCTTTTTTAAGTAGCCTTTAGATGCGTACATTTTTCCTCCATGTTTGGTGTTTTTATGGCTTCCACGTTAATTAAAATTACAATAAAGGTAAATTTGGCAACGGAGAGTTTCGTGTAGTTATTAGTTGCTAAGTGGGTCCTGAGTTAAGTGCAGGAACCCTACCAGACTCATTACAAATAATGCATTAAGAAATAAAGTCCATCTCTCTCTAATCAGCAACGATGAGGCTCACTGAACTGAAGCACTAGCGAAGGCATTGAAACTGCGACTATTCGACGTCTGCATAGAGATGAGGCTCTGAGTCTGAGTGGGCTGTCGTCAGCCACGCTATATTGCGGCTGCGGAGGGCCCCCGTAGTCCAGAGCCACTGGAGGTGTGGCGCGACAAGCGTGCTTTGTGGGGTCCGCCGGATCCCGTATGACTGCTCTCGGCGTCGGATGGAAAATTGCAGTTCCACCGCCAACTATGACGGCAAAGGGGTGGTACTGGTACGTGATGCCACATGGATAACACGAGCTCTCAGTACGAATGAGATTTCTAATTGCCACTCCACGTTTGTGACTGAATACTCATAGACTCTTGTTTTTCGTTGACTGTAAAGCTTCTGAATCATTAGAGTCAGATGTACAAAATACGCTCAATAGCTTAAAATGGCTCAAATGGCTCTGAGCACTATGCGACTTAACTTCTGAGGTCATCAGTCGCCTAGAACTTAGAACTAAGTAAACCTAACTAACCTAAGGACATCACACACATCCATGCTCGAGGCAGGATTCGAACCTGCGACCGTAGCGGTCGCTTCGGTTCCAGGCTGTAGCGCCCAGCTTAAAATGCTTTAAACTATTAATGAGCATAGTTTTTTGTTCTTTTCTGTTCGAACATACAGCACTCAAAGGGAAAATAATTGAAATCCCTACTAAACCATCGTAAATCTTACAAACTAAATGTGAAATGTCTTGTTTCATAATTCGTAACGAAAATTTTCTGCTCACAATTTTATTGGTAAAGAAGTCATGATTTATGTTACATATGTGCTATGTAATGAACCTTACGACCTTCGAACTTTTATATTTTAACCGAAATGTTCGATTCCGTATAAATTGTCGCCAGACTTGGTTTAATCTTCCTACTTAAATTATATATTTCTCATCTGAAGATACCTCTGAACATATTTAATTACTAAAAATTTTTTTCTCTTATACCATGAAAATTAGTACTCACAACTGACAACTCAAATGATCTAAAATCAAATTTTCAGAAAACATATTGCTGCTTTGCTTCACTTTTGACGCAATTAAAATTTCTATCTTCCTTTACAGTTTTCCTGATTTTATCAATGGTTCAAATGGTTCAAATGGCTCTGAGCGCTATGGGACTCAACTTCTGAGGTCATTAGTCCCCTAGAACTTAGAACTAGTTAAACCTAACTAACCTAAGGACATCACACACATCCATGCCCGAGGCAGGATTCGAACCTGCGACCGTAGCGGTCTCGCGGTTCCAGACTGCAGCGCCTAGAACCGCACGGCCACGTCGGCCGGCTCCTGATTTTATCATCGATAATGAAATCGATTTTATAAAATTACAGGAAGCATCTGTTTTTCATATTGTCAAAATTTGCAGCTCTTGTTAATAATCATTAGGCCTATCAATCTTCACTTAAATAATTATTTTCAGAAAATATTACGAAAATTAAATCTGCAAAAGAATTTCATATGAGACAGTTATGTTAATGCTAATTGGGACTACATGCTGTTCTACATTGTACTGGAAGCTGGACTCTGTAACACATAATGTATTTTTGGCGTCAAGCATTTCCGAATAGCTTCAGATAGCGTCAGAGTAAGCTCAGATAGTAAAAGAGTGGGTCTAGCATCTATTGAGTTTGGTACACGTTGTTTTCTCATCGATTATGTTCTCTTATAACTCAAGCAAGTTGCATAACTTATACCTGAAAAATGTCGAATATCTAATGATAGCCGGCCACTGTGGCCGAGCGGTTGTAGGCGCTTCAGTCCGGAACAGCGCTGCCGCTACGGTCGCAGGTTCGAATCCTGCCTCGGGCATGGGTGTGTGTGATGTCCTTAGGTTAGTTAGGTTTAAGTAGTTCCAAGTTTAGGGGACTGATGACCTCAGCTGTTAAGTCCCATAATGCTTAGAGCCATTTGAACCATTTGTAATGATAAACTGTGTTTCAAGAACATGCAAGTAAAAGATGAAATGGTTAAAAGCGATGTAAAGTTCCAACAACTTGACATTTTAACGATCCTGAACAAAATCGTTTCGGTACGTTATACAGGAAAAAAGGAACCAGCCCTGACAGTAACACCAACTTTGCAAGATAAGTACTATTTATCTGCAAATATAATGCATCTGCTCTTACTTAAGGTAAGGATACGGCGTGGGCTGGGAGATCTCGACACTTTTAACACAACACTGATCTAGAAAGCAGTGCACTGCAACAGAGAGGGCTAAAAGTACATTTCTCAGTAGTGGGACATCTCGTTTTAACATATGTGTATTGTTTGGTTTTCGAGTATAAACGACGAAAAGAAGCCTCGGAAGAAAATCCTGTGCGTACATCATATGCTACAACAATCCAGTTATAAGAATAACGACGAAAATAACAATGTATGTTGTAGATATGTTTGTCAATGAATGATTTCTAACGGTTGTATTGTTGAAAGTGTGGTGTTAGCTTTCTTGTCTCGGAAGATGAAAGTTCTGCGACTCAATGGCTGATTACAATGCTATCTCTTATTCAGCTGCATAGCTTGGTCAGATTTCGTCACTCTCGCATGTTGTGGTGCCGAAACGTCGACTCCTCCCAAAATTTCGTATTTGCTGCTTTAAAGTAACGTGAGGTTGGAGGTTGTAGTAGTCGCTATTCAAGAAGTGAGAGGCAGCAAAATGCGCCTTGCAACTGATACCAAACGATTCCCAGTACCGATAAAGACTTTGCGTTAAAGAGTTCTGAATGGCAACGTGTCTAATCGACAAAATGTGAATGGAGCCACCCTAACTGTAGAGGACGAACTCGTAGGACTGCTGGATACCAAACGATTTGGGTTAACTGTGACTCAACGTTAGATAAATCGCTTTCGAATATGATGAAAGAATCGAGCGTTAATCATATTAATTGTTCTAAATAAATGGCAGGATGTGTTTGGGATTATTCTTTCCTAGAAATATGTCCAAATTTCAGTGTGAGAAAAGCTCAGAGGCTTTTTTATTGTCACTCAAGGGGACTCAGTAACGAAGAAGCGAAGAATTTTTTTACAAATCTCCGAACTATGTACGATACGGTTTGATTATGGGAATATCCGGGAAGAATTTTCAATGGGGACGAAACTGGACTTCAGCTCATTTTCAAAACGGGAAAAGTCATTTCTCCGAGAGGAAAGAAGGACATTTATCACGTTACTACAGGAGAAAGGGTTCTAGTATGACTGTAATGGTTTGCAGCAGTGCGACGGGGAATCCGATTGCACCATTTGTGATCATGATGGGTGTTAGACAGAAACCCTCATGTTCGAAAGGGTTGCCAAATGGATCATCGATTTAGATGTCCGAATCTGGATACATGGTCAGTGAGGTGTTTTCTTCGTTTCTGGAACATCTGAACAAAAACAAAACTCAAGGGAACGTTTTACTTGTTTTGATGGTCACGCTTCCCATTATAAAGAACCCACCGTGTTGGATAAAGCATCACAGTTAGGGATTGAGGTGCTGTGTCTTCTTCCGCACGGCACGCATAAGCGTCAGCCGCTTGTATCGTATTTCAGAGCCTGAAACACTACTACAACGATGCGTGCCGAAACTTCGTCCAGCATGACCCGGGAAAGGACATCACAAAAGAAGATTTCGGCGATGTACTCAAACAATCTGGGGTCAAGTCAACAACCATAGGCAATCTAGCGAGAGGGTTTAGAAAATGTGGGGTCTACCCGTATAATCCAGATGTATTGGCTGACGGTGTCTCTGAATATGAGTTGGTCGCTATACCACACGATATTGTTCAACATAGAGTAGGAGATGACATCGCTGTGGATAATGATTCCGTCCGGCCATTACTACTCAGCCGTCATTTGAGGTAATATCATCCAGTGCAGATGTACAAAACACTGTTTCTGGAAGAAAGTTGTCTAGAAAACAAGAATCTGTCGTTCTCACACCCGAAAATCAACGAAGACAACTTCGGGAGAAAGCACTCACTCAGGAATCAGAGCGACGTTTAGGGAAGAATGTAATGTGATCGTCTGCAGACTCTACTGTGGTGAATGGGTTGGTTTTTATTATGATGATACTGCTGGACAGAAGTGGGCAAATGTGTTGGCCAGTGGTACAAATGGATCCATAAGACGTGTTGAAAACGGTGATTAACTCAATTATACATGCGAAAATTATTCATAATCACTTCGTATGATTTATACTAATTTTATAATTTAACCAGATGACTACGATTCCTGTCTGTTTTGCAAAAGTTCATTTTATTAAGTTTTATTGTTATTTGTTTATTTTTGTTTCCCATATTGTCTGTCACGTAAAATCAAGTGTCAAGATTTCCCAAACTTTAGGGAGAAGTGGATATTTTGCTTTAGTCTCTAATGATTTAAACATTACATGACCTGTACTAATTAAATTTTTCGTTCTAACAAAGTAAGTATAACAAGTACTTGAAAAAATGTATGTTGCACAATTTTTTGAACAGTGGCCCCGTAATTTCAATTTCCGTCCTAGGGTGACAAATTATCCGAAAACAATCTTACATATTTTTCTAACGTTGTTTAAACTGTGAGGCAGTTATTACAACATAATAATTGTGCTTCGTAATGTATAGGCTATAAGTAGGCTAGTGTATTATAGCTAGTTCCAAGATATTGTAACTCGAAGACTATGTTATGCACAAAATGAGTAAAGAGTCTTCTGTTTTGGACACTATTATTACTCCCGAAGGTTCACAAAGAGGGGGTACCATTACGCCCCATTGTCAGCAACATCAGGGCACCTACATATTTGTTGGCCAAATACCTGACGGGAATATTAAGTCCTTATGTGAGTAAATGGCCTCATCACATCCGTAATTCCGTGGATTTTGTTAAACGCCTTGATAGCTTCAGGTTGGATGAGTCAGATATCATGGTGAGTTTTGACGTCGTTTCCTTGTTTACGAGGGTACCCCTGCGAGAGTCACTAGAATTGATTAGTCAGAAGTTTGACGAGAAGACCACTGAACTTTTTAGGCATGTCTTGACTTCCACGTATTTTCTTTTTCGTGGAGAATACTACGAACAAACGGAGGGAGTCGCCATGGGTAGCCCACTCTCACCGGTGGTGGCGAATTTGTACATGGAGAACTTCGAGGAGGAAGCCCTGTCGTCATCCGAATGGAAACCTACTTGCTTTTTCCGTTACGTGGACGACACGTTCGTCATCTGGCCACATGGTATGGATAATCTCCTTGACTTCCTTACACATCTAAACTCCATACACCCAGCCGGCCGAAGTGGCCGTGCGGTTAAAGGCGCTGCAGTCTGGAACCGCAAGACCGCTACGGTCGCAGGTTCGAATCCTGCCTCGGGCATGGTTGTTTGTGATGTCCTTAGGTTAGTTAGGTTTAACTAGTTCTAAGTTCTAGGGGACTAATGACCTCAACAGTTGAGTCCCATAGTGCTCAGAGCCATTTTTCCATACACCCCAACATCAAATTCACTATGGAGACTGAAACGGTGGGTAAATTACCTTTCCTTGACGTCTTGGTCAAGAGAAGGGCTGACGGCACCCTAGGTCATGGGGTGTATCAGAAGACAACGCACACTGATCTGTATTTTCACGCAGACAGTTGCCACCACCTTACACAGAGGAATGGGGTACTTAAAACTCTAGTACATGGGGCGCGCACTACCTCTGGCGCAGAGAGTCTACCCCAGGAATTGGAACATCTGAGAACTGTATTTCGAAAAAATGGGTACTCAGAGTGGCAGATTCAACGTGCTCTTCGTCCAGCCACTACAGCACAACCTGTGGAGATGTATGAAATCACGAGGGAGGAGGTAAGCACTGCGTTTATTCCAGATACAGGCGCACTCTCGGGGAAAATCGCCCGCATTATGAAGAAACACCGGGTCGGAACACTCGTACACTGGTGGGGAGCGCCAAAGATGACCTCGGTTTGAGGGAGGCCGGCGTGTACCAGATTCGGTGTCAATATGGCGAGTCGTATATTCGTCAGACGATGCGTACTGTCGAGGATCGATGCCGTGAACACCAGAGGCACACTCGACTGATGTATCCGAGCAAGTCGGCGGTCGCTGAACATTGTTTGTCGGAAAATCACGCTATGGAGTATGAACGCACGAGGATTCTGGTACAGACATCGAGATACTGGGACAGCGTTGTTAGAGAAGCCATCGAAATTCGCACCAATGACGACCTCATAAACCGTGACTGTGGCTATAATCTTAGCAAGGCTTGGGAACCAGCGATTGGGTTAATCGAGAGTAAATCGAGCAAACGTGTAGTTGTTGCGACCACGGTGGACAGAGCCATCACACCGGCGTCATCTCAGACGCCGTCGCAAATCTGTTCCACCGCGCGACCGTGGCGCGGGGCGGGGACGGCGGAGGGAGCGCGCCGCGGGCGGAGGGTATTTAAATCGACCGCCGCCGCGACCGAACCCAGTTCCCCCTGAGCAGTCATAGCGTACGGATCTCCGTACCGGCACGTTCACTGGAGCTCAGTCCGTCAGTTCACCTGATGATGATGACATGTACGATCGCCGAAATATTGTGCCCGTTGGACACTGTAGACCGGCAGTACACCCGTGGATATTTTGATTACTATTATTACGGTCTAAGCAAGACCTAACTCGATGTCCTGTACAAACTGCTTTTGGGCAGTGGTTACAAAATATCATCGTTACTCTTAGTTTACTCGAAGGGCAAACCAAAAACGGTGAAGATTCCACATTACTGTGAAAATAGTTTGCAGTACCATTTTGATGTATGACATATGATTTCAAGATATTTCAGCAGACCATATACCTGAACATTAGTGGTAATACGGTATTTGGGGTGTACTACTGCGGACTTTTCCACCTACGTGTTACACGGCAAAGTACAGGGGTTGCACAAAAATAAGTAAACGCGGCGAGAAATGCGTTCATGAACATAAATGCTGATGCTAGGCAATCCTTTAGGTTGCGGTGTTGTATTTGACCACAAATAGCACTTGCAAAATACGTTGCAAATATGAGTCGTGGTCAGAACAGCGTTCTGTGTAACTGTGAGTGCATTATGTCGCAGCTAAGTGTCTTCTAACGTGCACAAATCGTTGGTGCTCGTATGGTGTGTGCTTTAGTAATTAATTGAGCCCAAGTGTTTTTTGTTTCAAGAGACATCGTATCGGCGGTTTACATCGCGTACAGGGGAAGCGGAAAAACATTATCCGCTGAGTCACAACGGGGACGTAAATGGGTGTTGAGTGATCCTGACGGACGGTCGTGACGACAATAAGGAGACGACAGCTGCAAAAATCGCTGCATAACTGAATGGTGCACTCGCGAACCCTGTCACCACCAAAGGAGCTCCAGAAGAAGAGCGAACTGGAAATCCAAAGCCACTCATCATCGACGCAAACGTTCGTAACAGGGAAACACGGCGCCGAAGCCATAAAGCCGCCACTGTGGAGCTGTGGAAGAATTTCATTAGCTCGGATGATTGTTTTACAATGACCACTCCCAAGAATGAAACATGGCGGGGTCAGCCATATCCAGGGTATTCCAGGGGCAACTCTAAAAGGTCGCACTACTTCTAATGGTTATGTGACCATTTTCGCTGATAATGTGCGTCCCACGGTACAATTTGTTCCCCAGTGGTGATGACAGGAATCCTGAGGCGACAGCGCTCCAGTGCACTGGGCTCGCATCGTCCGGGACTGGTTTTGAGAGCGCGAGGATGAATTGATGCACCTCCCACGGTCGCCACAGCCACAAGATCTCAGTCTCGTCGAGCCTCTGTGGTCTAATTTGGAGAGAAGTGTGCGCGCTCGAAATCAACCTTCGTAATCGCTACCAGTTGCCACTGTTTTGCAAGAAAATGGTATAACATCCATTTGAAAACCATACAGGACTTGTATTTATATATTCCCGAACGAATGAAAGCCGCTTTGAATGCCAAAGTGTTTCCTGCACGTATTACGCGCAGTAATATGTTGTAGTCTTTCCATATTTTTGTCCACATTTTTTATAATAATTATAATACGTGATACATAAACGTTCTTAATTTTACAGTGGGAACAATTTAACATAAAACTACAAATTGTTTGTTTTGCGTTTTCTTTGTTGCATTAGCAGGGCTTAACTGAACATACTTAGAAAGCACATACTTCATTTCAGTGATAGCGAAAAATAAAAAGATGAGTGTGTAACCTCCCCCTCACTTATCGACCTTAATGACAGTGAAAAATTGAACCGCGTGCACCTAAGGGAAATTTGGGAAAAGTAATCGTCACCGAAGTTAATTTGTCGATAAAGAGGGAGGAAAGGGTTACATCTAAATCAAAGGAAAAATGCAAATGAAATTGGTGGAAATTAATTTTGAGAAAAGGGTAAAATTAATAAAGAAAGTAAATGTCCGGTCGTTACGTTAACAGTTAATTGGCGTTAATTAGATATTTGAGATTTGGGGAAAATTACGGTCGCCAGCCCTATGGACAACTATTATAATAGCTGAAAATGAAAGATTAATGCACATATAATTAGCACGAAAAGCGTGGCAACTGAAGATTGACACGTGCTGTGTGAAAACTGAATGTCTGTCAGAAGTAATAAATTTCGCTACACTCTGACTTAATTTAGCAAAAGAATTAATAAAAACGGAAAATTGAAAGTTAATTTAGTGACTGAAATTAGTAGTGAACTTTGTTTCTGAAGCATTACGAAATTGAATAAAATAAGGTTAGTCTTGGGCTACCTCAACAATCATTTCAAAAGCTACTTGAATCTACGCAATTTAGAAATAAGAGATTTAACTTTGAACTTGAATTAAATGATTCTGAACAATTAACAATAGTAAAATTTAGTACGTACCAAGCTGAGCTGCAGTCACAGTTGAGCTGCAGTCACAGTTAAGCTAAATATGGTAACAAATCTCGCACTCTTACTTTTTGCTTGTGTAATCTAAATATTGTAGCCAGCTATGAATACCTTAACTGAACTTTGAAATTAAAGCAGTGAAATGGAATGATATTACTTTAATGCTGGCGTTTGAATTTCAACGACACTTGAGTTGTTTTTGGAAAAGGAAGGGACCCTGCTTGGTAATGCAATTGGGACAATGAGCAACAAAGGTTCATGCTAAGTTGTTGTATTTTGCTAATGGAATAGTGTGAAAAGCTAAGGTCTGCAATACAGTTCTAAAACTTTACGTGCTTCCAGTCTTCCTTGTTGGCTGATTGAAGGTTTGAAGTCGTCGATGGAGGAGGTGGCGACAGTCACTCATTGTCGGCCGTCCTGTTGCAGAAGCTGGATGTTGGCGCGCCTTCTTCTTGACACGATCACGAGGCGAAACGGGCTCTTGATGTGCGCCAGCTAATGCTTCCAGTCCGCGACATCGTGTCAGAAACTATCATAGCAAGTCTAGCGCAATTACATGCTGCCAAAACCCGAAAGCGCGGCAACTCGCGGGAGCGTCACACAACACACCTACTCCACTGCCCTACTCGAGCCACACTCCCTCTGCTCGCGCTCCATGCGGCAGAGTTAACACTACCAAAGATCCTAAACACTTTGGTTCTCCACACGACCTATCGTTCGACAGCATAGTTTTCCTTAGGCCAGACCCAGCGTAAAAATACAAATAATATTTACAAAACAAACCAAATACACATCGACATAAATGGATAAATATATATATACAAATAGTAAAGCAATTACAATATATAAAGACACAGAAATGTCATATCTTCATGTAACAAATAAAGGAAAAAAATTATAGTACAATAGATGGAAATAGGAGGACATGCATTTCCGGCATTACAAGTGAACTGAGGAGGGTGCTCTATTAAACATAATCGCTGCTTGTCTAAGCAACACGGCAATCAACAACTGCATTAGGACAAATGTTATGCTAATTTATAACTAGCATTAGGGTCCCTAACTTTTATGATGAAAAACCTATAAATTAATAAATAACTAATAAACAGGCAGAAGCTGTGGTGTACTCATAGCTGTACACGGTCTAAGGAAAAAAAATAAAAATATTATCAATCGGAACGAAATAGGCCTACATAAAAGCTATGTGACGTAACACACTACACAGTGCTTTACAAGTTTTCTAATTTATACGCTGAAGCGCCAAAGAAACTGATATAGGCACGGGCATTCAAATGCAGACATACGTAAACAGGCGCTGCGGTCGGCAACGCCTATATAAGACAACAAGTGTCTGGCGCAGTTGTTAGATCGGTTACTGCTGCTACAATGGCTGTTTCTCAAGATCTGAGTGACTTTGAACATTGTGTTGTAGTCGGTGCACGAGCAATGGGACCCAACATCTCCAAGCTAGCGACGAAGTGGGGATTTTCCTGTATGACCATTTTACGAGTGTGCCGTGAATATCAGGAATCCGGTGAAACATCAAATCTCCGACATCGCTGCGGCCGCGAAAATCTCCTGCAAGAACGCAATCAACGACGACTGAAGAAAATCGTTCAACGTGACAGAAAAGCAACCCTTCCACAAATTGCTGCAGATTTCAATGCAGGGCCATCAACAACTGCCAGCGTGCCAACCATTCAACGAAACATAATCGATATGGGCTTTCGGAGCCGAAGGCCCACTCCTGTACTCTTGATGACTGCACGACACAAAGCTTTACGCCTCGCCTGGGCCCCTCAACACCGACATTGGATTGTTGATGACTGCAAACGTGCTGCCTGGTCAGGCGAGTCTAACTTCAAATTGTATCTAGCAGGTAGACGTGTACGGGTATGGAGACAACCTCATAAATCCATGGACCCTCCATGTCAGCAGGCGACTGTTGAAGCCGATGAAGACTCTGTAATGGTGTCGGGCGAGTGCAGCTGGAATGATATGGGATTCCTGATACGTCTAGATAAGACACTGACAGGTGACACGTACGTAAGCATCCTGTCTGATCACCTGCATCTATTCATGTCCATTGTGCATTTCGATGGCCCTGGACGATCCCAGCAGGACCATACAGCACCTCGTTGTTGTTGTTGTTGTCTTCAGTCCTGAGACTGGTTTGATGCAGCTCTCCATACTACTCTATCCTGTGCAAGCAGCTTCATCTCCCAGTACCTGCTGCAACCTACATCCTTCTAAATCTGCTTAGTGTATTCATCTCTTGGGCTCCCTCTACGATTTTTACCCTCCACGCTGCCCTCCAATACTAAATTGGTGATCCCTTGATGCCTCAGAACATGTCCTACCAACCGATCCCTTCTTCTAGTCAAGGTGTGCCACAAACTTCTCTTCTCCCCAATCCTATTCAATACTTCGTCATTAGTTCTACCCATCTAATCTTCAGCATTGTTCTGTAGCACCACATTTCGAAAGCTTCTATTCTCTTCTTGTCCAAACTATTTACCGTCCATGTTTCACTTCCATACATGGCTACACTCCATACAAATACTTTCAGAAACGACTTCCTGACACTTAAATCTATACTAGAGGTTAACAAATTTCTCTTCTTCAGAAACGGCACCTCACAAGTCCAGAATTCCTACATAGTGGCATGAGGAATACTCTTATGAGTTTAAACAGTTCCAAAGGCCACCGAACTCCCCAGACATGAACATATCTGATATGCCTTGCAACATGCTGTTCAGAAGAGATCTCCACCCCCTTCTTCTCTTAACGACTTACGGACAGCAGTGCAGGATTCATGGTGTCAATTCCCTCCAGCACGACTTCAGACATTAGTGGAGTCCATGTCACGTCGTTTTGCGGCACTTCTGCGTGCTTGCTGGGGCTCTACACGATATTACACAGTTGTACAAATTTCTTTGGATCTTCAGTGTTTATTGTAAATAGCAACTGCAAGTAATATTGTGCATACAGATATCACTAGCAAGTTGTTACATTGTTTTAATCTGCCAGGAAGTTTCATATCAGTGCACACTTCGCTGCAGAGTGAAAACATCATTCAAATGGTTCAAATGGCTCTGAGCACTATGGGACTTAACTGCTGTGGTCATCAGTCCCCTAGAACTTAGAGCTACTTAAACCTAACTAACTTAAGGACATCAGACACATCCATGCCCGAGGCAGGATTCGAACCTGCGACCGTAGCGGTCGCGCAGTTCCAGACTGCAGCGCCTAGAACCGCTCGGCCATCCCGGCCGGCGAAAACATCATTCTCAAGTTGTTACATTGTTTGCTTTCACCTCTGGAAGAGGTGAATCGTAGTGTCCGGTGTGGCTTACGCCACATACGGGAACATCTCTACTTGGACCCGTGTGCTATTAAGGCCAATCATTCATCTTATGCTCTCTGAGAAAACTTACGTGGCACAGTGGTACGTTCTGTTCCTGTGTTTACCGACGCTAATGTACTATGAAGATCCGTTGAAAGTGAGTTATAGAATGTAAATATAAGGGGCAGTCAAATGAAAACTAGACAGATGAGTGGCAACTATTTATTTACAGTTCGTACAAAATATATACGTGTTTCAAAGTTTTACTGACCATCAAAGCAGTCACCAGCATTGTGTATAACCAGTTGCCAGCGATGTGGAAGTCGTAGGATACTCTTAGCAGTGCCAGTTGTGTTGACAGTTCGGGTGGCGCGGTCTATTGCCCGACGAATTTGTAGCAGTTCAGAGGCGAATACCGTGAAGTGTTTCCTTCAGTTTAGAAATCGAGTTGAACTTACGAGGACTTAAGTCAGAGGAGTGCAGTAGGTGGTATAGCACTTAGCAGCCCCATCAGTCAAACACTTCAGTAACAGCTTGCACTGTACGTGCTTGAGCATTGTCCTGCAAAATGATGATCAGGTCCTGCAGAATGTGTCATCAATTCTGTATCTAAGCTGGTCGTAGGTTGTGTTCCAAAAATGAACAGCCAGCGTAACTCACGCCGTGCATATTACCCACGTTGTATTCATCCAGTATTTGGGAATGAGAGCACTTGGCGACTTCTACCCGATTTTACACGTAATTTCAAGCCCTTTCGAAACTTCTTCAAGCTGCCCCTCCCTCTCAAAAATAAATAAATAAATAAATAAATGAAAGGGAAAAAGCATCTGGTACGACGTTTTAATTTACTACTTTCTTACTTCTAACTGCATTAGCAAAATATTTTATAGACAGTGGCGACATATTCCACAAATTTTACCTGCAGAATTGTATCATTCTACGACATACTGTTCGGGATATATGCTGACATATACATTGAGATTTGTGGAGAGAACTAGCGTTACTTAAAGAGCAGCGCAAATTGCTCAGACTATACTCAAACAGTGTTTGATAGTGAGAGCACTTAGCGGCTTCCGACATACTTTAAACATAATTTTAAGCTTTCCTAAATTTTTTATTATTCCGTGATTTATTGATCCGAAACTAATAAAACAGACAGAATTAGGATTCTGCGTCTTCAACTATAAACATCTTACATGAGTAACGTTAACTATTTAAAGCATTAACCCTTAACTCAAGAGGTGTGGTCTCTCAAACCGCGCGAAAGTTTTCTATCTCCCTCTGCAAGTTTAGTTCTAGCGGAATGCTTCTAAGCCTCCCCTAGCCTCCTTAAATCACCAATCCTGTAATGTTTTGATGTCGGTTGCATATTACTTTCTTGTTGTTTACACGTGTTGTTCATACGTGACGGGTCTCTTCGACCACACCTCGTGAACTGCGTACCTGGTTTCTTCAGTATAGTACAGAATGTGACGGCAGTAACACGTCAGTTTTAACCATCCTAATTTTGATGATATGTTATTCGGTGGATGGAGGGAGATGTCAATAGATCAATAAACAGACGAAAAAGGCGAAGATTTTACAAGAGCCAGTGATGATAGTTCATAGCAAACAAGACGTTCTCCTAAGAACAACTGTGATGGGGATCTTTCTGTTTCTTCAATAAAGTAGTTGAAGTGTTAATTGAAATCAAATGTGTCCTGAGTGATGATAAAGAAAAAGTAGATCACAGCACTGAATGCCAGTTTTGCAGTTTCTTTTTATACCCATCGAGTATAATTTTTATGTGCAAATTTAAACACTGGAATTTAGCTTTCTGTGAACATTTACTTGCTACAGATATGCTACAATTTTTCAAAGGACTTAATCCAGTTGTCTAACAGATCGTTTATACGAACTATTTTAAAAAAAAACTGCACAAAAGTTTTTGATTTTGTGTGAAAAAAGTAAAATCTGCCGGCATTATTTAATGAAATTAAATTAACAAAGAGAATATAATGAACACTTAAGTACAGTAGTTGTAAAAATAATTATTACATAACTTAAATTAAAAATTTCAAATGATTTGCGCCTTAAATCTCGGGCTAAACTCAAGGGTCCCAGAGACCCAACCTCGTGCGTTAAGGGTTAACTCACCTGTAAAGTAATCAAAATTTTGAGTCTGTTTTATACACCGGAGTTCGATTCTTTAAAGAATTTGGGGTGGGATTATTGGGTGCTTACATTATGAAGAACTCGTCGTGGAAGTCTGTGAAAAATTAGAATGTGGTTTTATGTAATTTGAACCAAGCTGGTTGGTATTTAATAAGTGATAGATCTGAACAGTTACTATCACTGCGTGTTGAGCACGAGCAAAATTGGAAATAATTATTTACCGTGCCATTAGTTTTTTCCTACCTTGTCCATTGCACAGCGGTGCGGCACTGATATGCCATATAATTCCTGCAGGCAGAGGGACGTTGAAATGAAATACTCAGGTGCTCCAGCAATCTTATTTCGCAAGTGGCGCGCGTGCGACGTGATTTCGCTATACTTTGAATTTCCTGCATTTCTGTATCTGCAACTTCGCTCTCTAGTTTTCATAGAATCGTCTTGCTCTTCATGCCCCAAAAAATAAGGAAGCAAGAGACTACGCAGCGATTCTCGGATATTCCACCTGTCTCCCTTATTTAAACCAACGGATTTTAAACTTGATTGTCTTTTCTATTGCTCTTTCGCTTTGCCTTATAAGTCTTTGACATTGACAATTAAGAATTGTGAACATCAGCGACCCACTTTATGACACTATTATTGCTTTATGATCTTTTCTTTACGGCTACTAGAGATTCGTGTTACGTAAACGTGTCACAAACGTAAGTGTTTTAATCCATTGCTGTGTTCGAAACGAAATGTGTGTTAGAAATTTTTATACTGTTTCTTCCAAACGTGGTTGTTAGAAGTTCATGTCCATTAATCAAAGAGTGTTTCATAAGTTAAGAAAGAAGAAAGAGATTGTATCATTGTTAAACACTGTGGACATAACTGAGACTAAATAATACAGAATCAGATAAAGTGGTGTGATTACAAGAGTCTGTGTCTCGAATAGCATAAACACATTTTGATGGGATTTGGAGCAACCAAATACGAGTATTGTAGTGTCGCAGAATAGTAAAGAGTTGGAAACGTGGAATATTGTCAAAGTTTCATTGCCTATGTCGAGAGCCATAGGCAGTAGGTTAACCAAGAGGTAAGAGGATTGAGCATGTATCGGGATATGTCGTCACGCAGGGGAAATGGCCTGGTTACACACAACAGGCAAGAGAGAATTGCTTAGCACGCGGGTTTGTGTTGGACTGAGACTTTCGTTAAGTGTAAGACAGAGGTATAGCGTCAGCTGTACTGCATTTCACAACTTCGCGTGAGTCTGCCGTAACAACACGTAACTCTGTCGAAAGAACACCTAAGGGGCGAGTACGACAGATAAGTCAGCAGTATAAATGGAACGAATGCGTTCATTACAAACGAGCATGACGTCAGGACGTCGTTCGTGCTTCCTTTAAATACACCAACTTTGATAGCAACAAGGCATTCGCAGTTAGACTTGCAGTTAGATGTGTACGGGGACGCTGCGTAGCGCTCAGCTTGGTGATAGACATGTTAATCTTTAGTAAGGAGATGTTGCTGTAAGGGCGGCCCATCAAGCAGCAGACGTAAGGGGACAGTACCAGCTCTGGTCCACTCTGCTGCCGCTGTCAATCATCAACCCAGGATTAGCAGACATCGCGGCAGACTCGCTCGCAGCCAATGCTGAGCACATCAGTGAGCCGTCGTCGAGATCGTGCGGGGCCTAGGCCCTGTGCATCCACTGTTACAACCGGGTGAGCCGACGATGCTGGGGAACTGCAGCCCGTTCCGCCCGTCCACCGCGGACGAACCACCTGGAGGAGCAGCGAAGAACATGGGGTGGGATAGAGTACACTCCGCACTACAAGAACGCTTCTCGTGCCGACAGCGCTGGGACTCCAACCCGGAGCCTCCTACGTGCAGCGGCCTGGTATCCGAGCCGGCCGGCCAGCCGGACGCCGCCAGCCACGCGCGGCTTAAGTCCACCGCTACGTCACAGCACGCGGCGCTGCGCTAGCAGGATTGGTGCGGCCCGGAGCTGGTGTCATCGCTACGAGTCAGCGAGGACTCGGAGAAGGTCGTTGATATCACCAGCTCAGCCGGCCTGTGTTACGCGGGCCACATTGCACTCAGCAGGAATAAAGGTGTTATAAATTAATAATATTTCTTTGGCGTTTCTGAAGCGTCCACAGTCATTTCCTAGCATCCTGACAACTGGAGAGGTCACCGCTCTGGCTCCAGTCCGTCGTAGGCACCCGGGACCACCGAGGTGTCTACAGTATTTTGCTAATGAATTTGGCAGGATCCATAAATTGAGATGTCTAGCGAAACTGGATTTCAAATTGGATTACGATTCTACTGTGCTTTTGTTGTTATGAAGAACGATGCAGTGCTGCTCCTAAAATGCATCGTTCTTCTTAACAACAAAGGCACTGCAATTCCACATTCGTCCCTCGAAACCAAGAAGCGACGTTCAGTTAAAATTTTCTTCTCTGTACGGGAATTACGAAATGTGTGTTCGAGTATAGTTTGTGATGACAGATGGAAGTTTGGGTCTAGCTGATGTCGTGCAGGGACAGACGAAATGGTTAAGACGACCGCTAGCATAAAGCGGGAAATCCGGTGTCGAAACCCGGTCTAGAAAAAATTTTCATTTTTGTCATTCCCTTATCCATTTGATCGTTGTTGGTATTGGCAACTGCGAGCGCATTTCATGCACTTCATACAGAAATTTAATTAGCTGATAAAGGATGTGTTCATAAAATTTCGAGACTAGAGGTAACTCGTGAATATCTCGATCATTTATATGATCATCATGGGTAATTAATCAGAGAAAATATTTCCAGTCAAGGTACATTTTACCCTTCGACAAGATGAGATTATTCCGTGTTGAATATAAGAACACTTTTTCCCGCGTAAATGTTGTCCTAGTGGTACGTATTTAGCAATTTTATAGAAGAAATAAAATGTAATTTAAAATACTATGTGTATGTAGAGCTTCAGAATTGTTTCTAATATCAGTAGCAGGGATGTTTCCCGAAAAGTTACATTTCTTTTTGGGTGCCAGGAAACCTCGGAGAAATGTAAGTGAGTCTGAGTTCTGTTTCCGGAGGCACTTTTAATATATTCCTCGTGTTCGGCTGCGCCCAGAACTGGGGCACGGTCGGATGCGACTAATATGGATAGCGCAGACCACTCATGTCATCGCGAAAAATGCAATAACACGGGGGGCGGCGCTCCAGGGGGCGGGCATCTCCTCCCGCACAGAACAAACTGCAATCTCCTCAGAGGACGCCCGCCGCTCCTGCTCGCTGCTGCAGCTCTCATTCTGGACAGCTGTTGCTTCTCTGCGCGCGTAAGAAGCAGATCAGTTCAGCTCTCATACAGCGAGAGTATCGCAAGCGTTCGATGTCAGAACGAAATTAACTGTTCCATCCTTTCTTTATATACCTACTGATGTGAGCTGTATGAAGTAAAAGCAGATAAAGAAAGCGATACAGAAATGGAGACGAACGTAAGGCGAAATATAGGAATATTGTGGTACACTTATAAAAACTGTATTGAAAGTATGAGACGATATGACCCTTTAAGATGTAATAGGGCCACCACTTTTTATCATAGACTGTGACGGTAAAACCTATGAATGGCAAAATGATCCAAATCTTTCTCCTATCAGAGTACCGCTACGAAAGAAATCTCTACAAATCCGATTCTATAGAAGAATTGTACCTATGGGAGTAATATACACTACTGGCCATTAAAATTGCGACACGAAGAAGAAATGTAGATGATAAACGGGTATTCATTGGACAAATGTATTATACTAGAACTGACATGTGATTACATTTTCACGCAATTTGGGTGCACAGATCCTGAGAAATCAGTACCCAGAACAACCACCTCTGGCCGTAATAAAGACATTGATACGTCTGGGCATTGAGTCAGAGCTTGCATGGCGTGTACAGGTACAGCTGCCCATGCAGCTTCAACACGATACTACAGTTCATCAAGAGTAGTGACTGGCGTATTGTGACGAGCCAGTTGCTCGGCCACCATTTACCAGATGTTTCCAATTGGTAAGAGATCAGGAGAATGTGCTGGCCAGGGCAGCAGTCGAACATTTTCTGCATCCAGAAAGGCCGTACAGGACCTACAACATGCAGTCGTGCATTATCCTGCTGAAATGTAGGGTTTCGCAGGGCTCGAATGAAGGGTAGAGCCACGGGTCGTAACACATCTGAAATGTAACGTCCACTGTTCAAAGTGCCGTCAATGCGAACAAGAGGTGACTCAGACGTGTAACCAATGGTACCCTATACGATCATGCCGGGTGATACGCCAGTATGGCGATGACGACTACACGCTTCCAATGTGCGTTCAGCGTGATGTCGCCAAACACGGATGCGACCATCATGATGGTGTAAAGAGAACCTGGATTCATCCGAAAAAAGGACGTTTTGCCATGCGTGCAGCCAGGTTCGTCGTTGAGTACACCATCGCAGGCGCTCCTGTTCTGTGATGCAGCGTCAAGGGTAACCGCAACCATGGTCTCCGAGCTGATAGTCCATGTTGCTTCAAACGTCGTCGAACTGTTCGTGCAGATGGTTGTTGTCTAGCAAACGTCCACATCTGTTGATTCAGTGATCGAGACGTGACTGCACGATCCGTTACAGCCATGAGGATAAGATGCCTGTCATCTCGACTGCTAGTGATACGAGGCCGTTGGGATCCAGTACGGCGTTCCGTATTACGCTCCTGAACCCACCGATTCTATATTCTGCTAACAGTCATTGGATCTTGACCAACGCGAGCAGCAAAGTCGCGATACGATAAACCCCATTCGCGATTGGCTACAATCCGACCTTTATCAAAGTCGGAAACGTGATGGTTTCTCCTCCTTACACGAGGCATCACAACAACGTTTCACCAGGCAACGCCGGTGGTGGTGGTGGTTAGTGTTTAACGTCCCGTCGACAACGAGGTCATTAGAGACGGAGCGCAAGCTCGGGGTAGGGAAGGATTGGGAAGGAAATCGGCCGTGCCCTTTCAAAGGAACCATCCCGGCATTTGCCTGAAACGATTTAGGAAAATCACGGAAAACCTAAATCAGGAAGGCTGGAGGCGGGATTGAACTGTCGTCCTCCCGAATGCGAGTCCAGTGTGCTAACAACGCCGGTCAACTGCTGTTTGTGTATAAGAAATCAGTTGGAAACTTTCCTCATGTCAGCACGTTGTAGGTGTCGCCACCGGCGGCATCCTTGTGTGAGTGCTCTGAAAAGCTAATCATTTGCATGTCACAGCATCTTCTTCCTGTCGGTTAAATTTCGCGTCCGTAGCACGTCATCTTCGTGGTGTAGCAGTTTTAATGGCCAGTAGTGTAGATGGTCTTAAACAATGGTCTATAATATTTAGCTACAAAACAATATTGTATCATATAATTAATTTTCACACAATTTGAAGCAACGCGGCAATCGCAACGCTGTATCATAAAAGTGAAGCTCGAACACGAGGCACACTATACAATGGCACTGATTTTGAAATTAAAACCGTAACTTACTCTTACATTCATATCTTCTCAAGTATTTCACTCACATAGTTAAGTACATTAAACTGCTAATGTTTCTACGGAATTAATCTAGAAAGCACTTTTAATAAACAGTAATGGTGTACAATGTGGCATCATTAACGACGTCACGATGACGTTACTTACTTAAATATGCTGTACATCGAATAAGCTGGTGTACATCTACTAACTTTACAGCAAACATAGTCGTTAATGATGACCTTTATTAAAGTACTGGACCAGCAGTAAAGGGAACGGGAGTAAAATTGTACATCTGCAGACGTAGGACGATTATAAGTAAGTGGTTGAGACCATTATAATTTTCACCACAATTTATCTGTTGCAACGACGATGGCTCGAACATGAATTCGTTTCCGCCTTTTCTTTCTAGGCGTCTAATAAACTTCTGAACTAGTTGACATTTCTGTTGTTACCGTTGCTAATTTGCGAAAAAGTCATCACACCTTCTCTTTTAGTTGATATAGCTAAATTCGTGAAGGCCATTTCATTCTCAGCAGAGATCAACAAGAAGTATCACAACATCCGTTGCGACTTCATCTCTCGAAACGATTTCTTCAGACGTTTCTTGTGGTGACGATTGCTAACCGATTCAGTCACCTCTAGAAGACTTCTGTCGTGCGAGAGAGAGAACAGTGCTTATGGTATTCGCTGATAATTCCTCCTCACTTTACCATCTGCTGTTCTTCTGTGCTGCCATTACTGATTTCATATTCCCATTACTATTTTACATGTTTGAACAGTTTCAGTATATCAAGTACATACTTATTTGTGATGTATTGAATGTAGTATCATACTTGGTAATAGGTACATCATTTACTTTAAAAACATATGGCATCACCCTGGCACAGCGTTGTTATAAGAACTACTTACGGTAGCGAACGATTACATAACATTCACTAAAACAAAAAAATAACCAAAAATCATTGTATCATGTGATACTTTTAAAGTCAGCTACGCAGACAGTATGTGTGAGGTTATATTTCCAAGGCTATCTGTAAGAATTATATGTGTAACCAAGAGCGTACGCAGGATCTGAGCTATGGGAAAGGGAGGAGGAGCAGGAGGAGGAGGAGGAGGGGGGGGGGGCTACCTTATGTCAGTTTCGCAGTGAATGACAAAATAGTTTTGAGATGTCACAACAGATGATGACGATGAGTAAATTGTACTGTAGTAATGATGTTGTCTGGATAACGTCCTGTGCTTGTTTATCTGTATCCTATTCCATGATACCGTTACAGTGCTACCTAGCAATATACTCCAGTGCAGACACCACTCAGTCAAAAAATCTGCGCAGCCAAAGTCTTGATTCGGAAGATAGTGCATTTACAAACCTTATGTAAAAAAAAAAAAAGTTTTAAATGACCCCGAGGAAATATTCTGTATAAGAATGACTTCGGATTCCGTCGAAATCACAGTAATGTTGCAGTAAAGAAAGTCGCAAAACCCGACGAGCTCTTCAGTCTTGTTCGGTTTCACGTGCTTTGTGATGACAGCAGATGGTCGCTTACTACCCACAGTTAAGCACAGCGAGCCGGTACCACTCGTCTGCGGTTAGCTTCAGTAATGACTGACTGCCTCTTGTGAGCAAAAACTTTTCAAAAGTATTAGGAGGAAATATGACTTTGGAGCCTCCCATTCTCCATTGATCAATAATTGAGGAATGGGTATGTTACCAAATTATGCTTATCTTTTACAAATTAAGTACATAATAAGACACCATTACATCCTCTATCATTTACATAAAAAGAACTGAAATGTCCGGCAGGTGTCGAAAACTTGTGTGGTTTTCAGTGGCTTTTGAGAGCTTCTATAACATTTATGCCCAACATAAGCGCTGATCATTACTTCACAGCAACATGACATGCTCCGTGTAAGTCTGTAGAGGTCATCCTGTCTTATCCGTTCCAATTTTTCGATTTCGATGACAGCCCAACCGAGTTCTTGGACAGTGTGTGGTGGAACAGCACGATAAGGAATACGACTGTCAAGCATGTCCTACAAATCTACGATGGGGTTTACATCGGAGCTCACCGCTCGATCATTTCAATCTCCAGGTTTCGCAAGACATCCCTGCTGACGCCTGCCACATAGGCCCTGGCATTAGAAGGAATTCAAGGTCACCACCGTAAACAGCAGCCACCACATTCTGCAGCACAATCTGTTCGATGTACTACCTGGCGGTAAGGCGACCATGAACAGTGACATGATCCGTACGGCTGCTAGCGTTGAAGCCTCGCCAGAACATCACAGAACACTGGAAATCTGTCGGTTTCCTTGACATCTGGCAGACACTGCTCACATCAGAGGATACAGGGAATCGCCTGTGAACAACACATTTTGCCAGTGACAAAGTGGCTAGTTGGGAAAAGCAGCAGTGAAGGCGAGCTGGGTCGTGAGGTCCTGTCTCGTAATCTGTTGACACAGTCTGATCGGACACGAGGCCAGATATCGTTCAGCATAACGTGTGCACAACCTTGGATGAGACATCTAGAGGCACTGCCATCTGCAGCAACGTGACGGGAAGCCCATACTTTTTGGATCAAACAGACCATCCTTCCAACTCGCACGCCATTAATATGTCGCATTGAATGTGCTCGGCTGAATTCGACGTCCACAAATGATAACGGCCATCTGTCTACCCCATTAGAAAACTCTGAGGCGCCGGCACTCATTTCCTTCTGAGGGGTCACCTGACATTGTAATGCATAACACAGTCAGTAGATGGAGAATTATTTTAAATGTCGCCTCCGTTGAATACGAAGACCTCAAGCCATGCAATAGGACTACAAGTACAGCCCAATTAACATACGAGTGTTCCCCTACTTCTTTTGCACTGTGTATTTAATTCGTAACAGTAGTACACTCCTGGAAATGGAAAAAAGAACACATTGACACCGGTGTGTCAGACCCACCATACTTGCTCCGGACACTGCGACAGGGCTGTACAAGCAATGATCACATGCACGGCACAGCGGACACACCAGGAACCGCGGTGTTGGCCGTCGAATGGCGCTAGCTGCGCAGCATTTGTGCACCGCCGCCGTCAGTGTCAGCCAGTTTGCCGTGGCATACGGAGCTCCATCGCAGTCTTTAACACTGGTAGCATGCCGCGACAGCGTGGACGTGAACCGTATGTGCAGTTGACGGACTTTGAGCGAGGGCGTATAGTGGGCATGCGGGGGGCCGGGTGGACGTACCGCCGAATTGCTCAACACGTGGGGCGTGAGGTCTCCACAGTACATCGATGTTGTCGCCAGTGGTCGGCGGAAGGTGAACGTGCCCGTCGACCTGGGACCGGACTGCAGCGACGCACGGATGCACGCCAAGACCGTAGGATCCTACGCAGTGCCGTAGGGGACCGCACCGCCACTTCCCAGCAAATTAGGGACACTGTTGCTCCTGGGGTATCGGCGAGGACCATTCGCAACCGTCTCCATGAAGCTGGGCTACGGTCCCGCACACCGTTAGGCCGTCTTCCGCTCACGCCCCAACATCGTGCAGCCCGCCTCCAGTGGTGTCGCGACAGGCGTGAATGGAGGGACGAATGGAGACGTGTCGTCTTCAGCGATGAGAGTCGCTTCTGCCTTGGTGCCAATGATGGTCGTATGCGTGTTTGGCGCCGTGCAGGTGAGCGCCACAATCAGGACTGCATACGACCGAGGCACACAGGGCCAACACCCGGCATCATGGTGTGGGGAGCGATCTCCTACACTGGCCGTACACTACTGGTGATCGTCGAGGGGACACTGAATAGTGCACGGTACATCCAAACCGTCATCGAACCCATCGTTCTACTATTCCTAGACCGGCAAGGGAACTTGCCGTTCCAACAGGACAATGCACGTCCGCATGTATCCCGTGCCACCCAACGTGCTCTAGAAGGTGTAAGTCAACTACCCTGGCCAGCAAGATCTCCGGATCTGTCCCCCATTGAGCATGTTTGGGACTGGATGAAGCGTCGTCTCACGCGGTCTGCACGTCCAGCACGAACGCTGGTCCAACTGAGGCGCCAGGTGGAAATGGCATGGCAAGCCGTTCCACAGGACTACATCCAGCATCTCTACGATCGTCTCCATGGGAGAATAGCAGCCTGCATTGCTGCGAAAGGTGGATATACACTGTACTAGTGCCGACATTGTGCATGCTCTGTTGCCTGTGTCTATGTGCCTGTGGTTCTGTCAGTGTGATCATGTGATGTATCTGACCCCAGGAATGTGTCAATAAAGTTTCCCCTTCCTGGGACAATGAATTCACGGTGTTCTTATTTCAATTTCCAGGAGTGTATTTGTACAATCCGTCCAGGAGAGAATAAAAATTTGATGAAAATTATGCGGGAAATAGATACACAATTGTAAAAGACATCAGTATACTCACTACGTCGCATCATCCATGGCTCATGCTGTTAAACTTAACTCTGTCCCACCTAGTCTATATCACTCGAAGTCATTTTTGCCTCATTTCAGGAAGTATGCAGATGGAAGGTGGAATCTGAGATCGATTCATATCTTTATATTTTCTGAGTGCAGGGTCCATTATAATGTTCTTTAGCCTCATTCATCGCGAAATCCCTAGCCCGGTTGCTATTTGCTCCTGAGACTGTGGGCAATTTCCTTGCGCCCGCTTGCAAAATGGAGTTCCGGCAGCGTATTTCACGTTAAATTGCTCAGAGTCATCAACAACCCCGTTACTCAAGGCTCACCAAGTGATAAATAATGCATGCCACCTCTTTAAGGCTCTACGTCAGTTTAACCACTAGAATTTGTCGTCAGCGCGTCGCAGTTTATGTTCCCCCAAGTCGCTCCCGTAATTAATATTCCTCTTATAGCATCAGGATCTTTAGGGCTTCTAAACGAGACGTTACACAGTCTAGGCGAGGACGACAGTCACAGACACTGTGTATGCGGTTCCTTTCACCCAGCTAGAGGAGACGCACGAGCCGTTTTAAAGCGTACTCCAACGTGAGTCGATGTTCCCGAGCGTTGACAAGTGTCCTTACCGACTACTTACTTCATGTCCTTTCTGGGTGGAGCAGGGTCCCATGAGTTTTAATGTCTGACGCTGAAAGTAACCTCATAATTACAATAAGAGAATTGTGTTACCAGCAGATACAGGTTCGTTCCAGGTACAGTTTTTCATCAATAACAGTTAGGTTTACAGTATCAATGCCTCTAAAGACATCAACACATTTTAATCAGTCAGGGAATAAATCTTCAATGAAACATCTCTATAAGTGTGCGCTGGGCAGGTACTAAACACGAACCATTGTTATCGGCGTATGCTTTGTGAATGGTGCTGTACACAACACAATTAATACGCGGAGCAGAATTTCCAAGATTCTCACAGCTTCCTGTGTTCTTAAGGGCGTTATGTGCCCTATGGCCACTGACGCTCTGGATTACGGAACCGCGCGACTGCTACGGTCGCAGGCTCTAATACTGCCTTGGGCATGGATGTATGTGATGTTCTTAGGTTAGTTAGGTTTAAGTAGTTCTAAGTTCTAGGGGACTGATGACCTCAGATGTTAAGTCCCATAGTGCTCAGAGCCATTTGAACCATTTTTCGCCCTGGATCTCCCTTTATGGTGAATTGTTTTGAGTGTCAGTAAACTTGTTTCTGTGAAAATCATTGACTGAAAAAATAAGTTACGAAGCAGTACTTTTCCTATAAATGAAATTATTTGGGAGCAAAATACTCTGAATAAAATATGTATGTAAAATATCTATGTATACATTCCTTACTTTACTGTACATTAATATCCTCCGTAGGGCAATACACAACACATCAAGCATCCTAGAAGTGGTCTCCAAAGGAGAGAAGCATAAACTTCTGTCTGTACCTGATTCAACCCACCACAGAAAGTAAGGATACGAAAGTTTAAATGCACTTTTACTTTATAATTACTCGTGAGCTTATAACTAAGCTGATCCTGCTGTATCAGTCTGGCGTACTTTAACGCAGATTCATCTCCTCTGTGGAGAAACGCGGAAACCACGCTTCTGCGTTGCTTTATACGAGGGTTGCTCAGAAAGTAATGCACAACATTTTCTTTCTCAGCCGAAAACAATGCTACGAATGAGAAACGTTACGTTTGTATTATCTGAAATGTTAAAATGTGTGTGAAACGTTATGGGACTTAACTGCTAAGGTCATCAGTCCCTCAGCTTACACACTACTTAACCTAAATTATCCTAAGGACAAACACACACACACCCATGCCCGAGGGAGGACTCGAACCTCCGCCGGGACCAGCCGCACAGTCCAGGACTGCAGCGCCCTAGACCGCTCGGCTAATCCTGCGCGGCTGTTATTTGAAGTATCCTGAGTGAGCGAGCCAAGTTCCCGCGACTTCCGACAGACAGCGTTGCTGCAGGACAGTTTCAAAATGGCGTCTGTAGGTGGTGTACGTTACAAGCAACTCGCCTTCATTGACTTTCTCATTACAGAGAAAGAAACTGTGAGGAATATTCAAAAACGCTTGTGCAAAGTCTATCTGCTGTCGACAGAAGTACAGTTAGTCGTTGGCCACGCTGGTTGAAGTCATCAGAAGGCGGTTTGGCGGAGCTCCTCAATTTTCAGCGATCCGGGAGACCACCCACGACTGTCACACCTGACATGCTGCAGCGAGCTGATGACGTCAGTCGCGACTACAGACGCATTACGACTCGGCCGTTGGGGATGCACCTGTCAATCAGCAAAGGAAGTTCACACAGTGAAGCAGTGGCTCTGCCAGCAATGCAAGGATTGGTACCGACAGGGCATGCACGCCCCTGTTTCGCGTTGCTGGAGGGCCATAGAACGGAATGGAGATTACTTGGAAAAATAGGGCGTCGAGATAAAACACCATTCCTTCGCGTGTTCTCATTATGTTCAATAAAGAATCTGTGAATTGCAACATGTTATGTAATCTCTCTGTGATATAGAAGCTCTGTGCAAACAAAGTTATTTGTGTTTGACTTGCAAATTTGCATTATAATTGTGCCTCAACATTGTTGGTGTCGAAACCTGTGAGGCGGAGACACGGACGGCAACTTCCAGAATCCCGCGGACGTCGACGACAAGTCGAGCGAGGGCACGCCCATTCCGGCCGACTACGCGGTGACTACGAGGCAAGATCTCGCGCCTCCAGGAAAGTCATTCACGCATTTGGGCATTCTTTTTATCTCTATTCATTACTGAAACATGCTACATGAGTGCCCGCATACTAGTAATTGAAGTCATAGTCGAGTAGGACGTAGGGGGACAACTGATTGCGTAACAAACATTGTTGATCCCTAGAAGGTCAATACAGAATCTTGCAGAGTACCATCACGGATCATGGCCACGGATACTGGAACAGTAGGTTATCTCTCCAAGCTAAAACGTAGTCGAGGAACGTAGTATTCCAATTTTACTCGCTTAATCAGCGAAATAATTTCGTTTAACGACTCCACGCCCAAAAACGAGATGGAATCTGCTTGTAATCGTCTGCAGAAGACTTCAACTAATTTTATAACTTTGGATAACACTATTCAAGACTTACTCGACAACGTAGGTTAGGAAGCCGATGCCTCAGCGAGCGAAGTATACACAGATTCAGCGAAACCAGAGATCCTGAAGGTAAAACACGGTACTGAAGGAAGAATGTCTGACGGCACGACCGCCAGGACGACTTCCGCAGCCGAGTGACAGAGTTCGACTTCCACTGCCGTTCTCTCGTAACATCGAACACTGGGCTCGCTTCTGCGAACAATCTGAATCTTCCATCGACGCAGACCCATAGGGAATCGCTATAACTGTAGTTTCCTATGAATACATTAAAGAGTTTTGTGACAAAAGCAGGTTTATTCAGGCACATGTTGATTATCTGGAGGCTGTCCCGCATGCATCGTCCGACTCCCCAGAAGCTCCCAACTTAAAATGTATTGAATGTAAGAAGCGCATCGAGGTTCTACAGGAGCAAAGGAAGAACATATAATCTTATGATCGACTGTTAGTTCCTAAAATACTTCGCGCTTTCCTGGAGGACATATGTCGGCGAGGTATAATCCATACCAAGAAGGTACTAATGTCAGAAGGGAACATTCTGAATCTGATTGAATACATGTCAGAAGAGGTAGATCAGGCGCTGATACCACAAAGTATTCGATGGGAAACTAATAGATTACCTAGCATTGTACCGTCTACCGCAACTCTCTATGTCCGTTCAGAGTTAGGACTCACAAAACGTAAGTCAGTACAAAGGGTACCTACTGCGTGTTTTATGAGCAGCGTCATCACTGGATCCAAGATTGCAAGACAGTAAAGAATGTTCATGACAAACTCAACATTTTGAGACACAATAATAGATGCTTTCTTTGCCTTAACCAGCGCCATATCGCAAAGACTGCAGGAGGAAAAGGGAAAAGCGTTTTGTCTCTTCTGCAAGAAAGGTCATCATAAGTCAGTTTGTACACATGCAGAACATTTCAATTGGCCAGTTCCTATTACCGAACACACTTCCGTCGGCAACGTGAACAACATTTTGTTTGTAATAGGGCCAACCACAGTAAGTAAACTCACACGCTGTACTCCAGATGGTGGCAGACAGTCTAATTTTATAAGTAGATCGCTGGTCGATAACTTAAAACAACAAGTCATTGCAAATCATTCATTAGAAGTTGATATATTCTAGTCTTCATTCGCTGTAGCACACTCTCGACGTTTGATTCGACTGGCACTAAGAAGCGCGTGGTGCCATTTGAGAACTTTCATTCTGATTCAAGCCATCCGCCAGTACCTCAAGAATTCGAAGGTAAACACATTACTAATTTCCGACTGGCCGACGCAGTAGAAGGATACGATAAAATTCCCATCGAGTTACTAATGGAGCGGATCATTACTGGAAAAAGGTTAAGAACTAAGCACTGATACACGTCTCTCAATTGCCTTTCAAATTTGGATGAACCCTTGGCGGAAGCCGCTTAAGAGTTTTCGCAGGCCGAACCGTCGTTAACCACGACCACGAGCATTTAGAGTCTGTTTTTTTGGGATTAGAAGCAGTAGGGATACGTGACGATAAAGATTGCACGATGAGTGCGAAGGAATCACAACTCATCGAGGAATTTCACGCTTCAACGAGGGCTAGCCCATCTTTCACAAAAACCAGAAGTCATTCTTCCTAATACGATAACTTGGGTAATGGCGAAAAACGTTTCCTTACGTTACAGAGGCATCTGGAAAAGAATGACGCCTTTCGTGCCGCGTACGAGACTCAGACGTCAAACTACATCCAAAACGAACACGTTGAACTTGTCCCTCCACTGGATTCAACT
This sequence comes from Schistocerca piceifrons, assembly GCF_021461385.2. Lineage (NCBI taxonomy): Eukaryota > Metazoa > Arthropoda > Insecta > Orthoptera > Acrididae > Schistocerca > Schistocerca piceifrons. The sequence continues at coordinate 546,312,357 of NC_060144.1, forward strand.
GAGGCATTTTATTTACCTCACCAAATAGGATGGAGGGAGAGAAAGGCAGCACGAAATGGAGAATCGTGTTCAATGTAAAGCCCAGCGGAGACAGCATTTTGAAATGCAAAACGTGGAATAATTTTGATTTTCAGCTGTGTTGTATGTATTACCACTCTCGCCAGAAATCCAAGTTTTAGGTCTTGTCCCCCTTGTGCGTTATCCACCATCTCAAAAAATCTGCTAGAAAGTAGCACTTTTCTAACTTTTCCCTCAGTAACTCGCTACCGGCCTATCTTAGGCGAAAATATGCCATTACCGATTTTAGGGAACGTCGAATTTCCTGCAATTTTCATTCGTAACATGCTATAAAATTCTGAACAGCTGCCAATATACAACACTATGAAAATCTCAAAAAATATCAAGAAATCGCAAAATGTTAGACATGTCTGATGTATTGGTCCTTTCGACTCATCGAAATGAAACACTTAACCAGTTTGTAGTTGCCATACTCTTCTTTATTACAGACGCATGCTCTTAACGAAATTAACAGTAACAACGATTATAATACAAGGCACCTGCCCTACAGAACCACCAGCAGGATGATTCAGATTAAAACATTAATCCACTTAAGTCCGACAGACACAGATCTTCCAAAATTTACTCAACCAATTTTCACTAATTAAAACAATGTTCACAAAACCACCATTAATCAAATTTAACTGACATAACTGAATCACACAAACCTTTTAAACATGCTTCATTAGTTACATAGAAACTTGCTTTCACATAACTCATATCAAATTCTAAAACTGCTCCCAACAACTAAGACATCTTCCATGGACTGATCTTAAGCAATTCTAACAATTTAAAAGTATTATCAAATTAATACACTCAGCTAAACTTCTCTTTAGTATTACTTACAGGCACGAGGTTTACATTTCATCCCCAGAATATAACGGCATATTAAATAGTCTTAAAATGGGACCGTTTCAATTTTACGTTAAAATTTAGTGATGGTAGCGAGCAGACCGAAAGGTTGTAACAGATACAGGAGATTCACGGGCCAAAACGTGAAGTAGAACTATACTCAACTTTGAGCTACAATTAAGCTTCCGGAAAACCACAACGCTCCACCGGAAAGATGGAATTGCATCACACTAACAGCGTAACCATAAACCATAAACTGAAATACCATCCTCAGTCAAAATTAGTATTCATGATCGTAATATCATCTTTAAGCAACTATGTATGCGATATATACGCGTAATTCGCTAGATTCATGTAATTTCAGGGAAATAAGTATTTTTGAAAAATAAAAACACGAATTTTCAACACTTTTACATATACTTACATTTCAAGAAAATACAGTTTTAAAATAGATCTTGAATATAATTTTGATAATACATACAAAATTTTATCTAAAAAACTCATCAACTTCTACTGTTTTGGAGCAGATGCGGTTGAAGCTATGACGGTACTGGGCACTACGCACTGTAAATTGGATGGTTAGCTCGAGCCCCCACGTGCTGTAGCACGAAAATATATATGTTATACTCAGCTTAATTGAGCGGCCCACATATGTGGCTGGTCTCAATGTTGGGCTACGTTTTTCGTCATAGGGTGCCAGCTCACACCTGTCGTAAACTTAGTTTTTAAGCTGAAATAAAATCCAAAAAAATAATGCAGGCAGGTACTGCGGTGAAATTTAAAATATTGAGTCACTCACGTTGATTTATAATTTGAACAAGTAGTTTATTTTTCTTCAATATGTTCACTAAACACTTAAAATGAAGTCTGAAGGGCTCTTACGTAAGGGCGGCCGTTAATAACGGATGCTACAACACTTCAATATAAAATGTCGCGATCACGGCACTCGACAGTCTGTTCACAATTCACAAAATACACTCTTGTCTGCTGTCTTAAATAACTATATTGCGCTCCGGTAGATCGCTTTCGAACGACGCTACATACATACAGGGTGTTTCAAAAATGACCGGTATATTTGAAATGGCAATAAAAACTAAACGAGCAGCGATAGAAATACACCGTTTGTTGCAATATGCTTGGGACAACAGTACATTTTCAGGCAGACAAACTTTCGAAATTACAGTAGTTACAATTTTCAACAACAGATGGCGCTGCGGTCTGGGAAACTATAGTACGATATTTTCCACATATCCACCATGCGTAGCAATAATGTGGCGTAGTATCTGAATGTAATTACCCGAAACCTTTGACAACGTGTCTGGCGGAATGGCTTCACATGCAGATGAGATGTACTGCTTCAGCTGTTCAATTGTTTCTGGATTCTGGCGGTACACCTGGTCTTTCAAGTGTCCCCACAGAAAGAAGTCATAGGGGTTCATGTCTGGCGAATAGGGAGGCCAATCCACGCCGCCTCCTGTATGTTTCGGATAGCCCAAAGCAATCACACGATCATCGAAATATTCATTCAGGAAATTAAAGACGTCGGCTGTGCGATGTGGCCGGGCACCATCTTGCATAAACCACGAGGTGTTCGCACTGTCGTCTAAGGCAGTTTGTACCGCCACAAATTCACGAAGAATGTCCAGATAGCGTGATGCAGTAATCGTTTCGGATCTGAAAAATGGGCCAATGATTCCTTTGGAAGAAATGGCGGCCCAGACCAGTACCTTTTGAGGATGCAGGGACGATGGGACTGCAACATGGGGCTTTTCGGTTCCCCATATGCGCCAGTTCTGTTTATTGACGAAGCCGTCCAGGTAAAAATAAGCTTCGTCAGTAAACCAAATGCTGCCCACATGCATATCGCCGTCATCAATCCTGTGCACTATATCGTTAGCGAATATCTCTCGTGCAGCAATGGTAGCGGCGCTGAGGGGTTGCCGCATTTGAATTTTGTATGGATAGAGGTGTAAACTCTGGCGCATGAGACGATACGTGGACGTTGGCGTCATTTGGACCGCAGCTGCAACACGGCGAACGGAAACCCGAGGCCGCTGTTGGATCACCTGCTGCAATAGCTGCGCGTTACCCTCTGTGGTTGCCGTACGCGGTCGCCCTACCTTTCCAGCAAGTTCATCCGTCATGTTCCCAGTCCGTTGAAATTTTTCAAACAGATCCTTTATTGTATCGCTTTCCGGTCCTTTGGTTACATTAAACCTCCGTTGAAAACTTCGTCTTGTTGCAACAACACTGTGTTCTAGGCGGTGGAATTCCAACACCAGAAAAATCCTCTATTCTAAGGAATAAACCATGTTGTCTGCAGCACACTTGCACGTTGTGAACAGCACACGCTTACAGCAGAAAGACGATGTACAGAATGGCGCACCCACAGACTGCGTTGTCTTCTATATCTTTCACATCACTTGCAGCGCCATCTGTTGTTGAAAATTGTAACTACTGTAATTTCGAAAGTTTGTCCACCTGAAAATGTACTGTTGTCCCAAGCATATTGCAACAAACGGTGTATTTCTATCGCTGCTCGTTTAGTTTTTATTGCCGTTTCAAATATACCGGTCATTTTTGAAACACCCTGTACTTGTCCCCAAACGTGGCTACCAACCCACTACTACTCCCAGATGCGCGGCACGTACGGCTCTTAACGTCGCTCAAAACCAACTCTACTACCGTCAAAGATGGCCGCCCTATGCACCCTCGAAACTGCCATCTAACTCAAAACAATGTTTGAAAAAAAGAATTACGAATTTTCTCAAGATAAACACAACAACACATATGATACATTGAAAAAATTCCGGGCGATAACAATTTAAGGTCCAATTTTCTGTATTTGCCTCCGTTTTTTCACAAATAATGTTCTTGTGGAGTGATATTGCTTTTCCCAGATTTTTGATACTAAACATAAATAAACAAAAAAAGTACGTACTTAATTACTCATCTACCTCTTTAACCTTTAGAATGCTGTCGCTAGTTTCGTCTCTTTATGTTTATTTACTATTAAAAACACAGTTTCTCTCAGTCGAATCCCACATTCCGACCTCTCATTCAAAAATGGTACATATTCAGCTAAATTGGCTATGATTGCTCGATGCAGCTCTACTAGCCGCATCTGTGAACACTTTGCCCATATTAATCGGCCAAAGCATTGCCGAGATAATAGATTTTGAACTTTCATAAATATACAATTTTTAAGATGACAATAACTTTTAAATTATTATATACTTTTGTGGCGCGTCTAGATAATATAGTTTTTCATATTTTTCTGTCCATGAGTGACATTTCGCATCTCCGTGGCACTCTTAGTTTTATCCATTCTTCTCTGGCATATAAGTTACTCCAAGCTCGCAAACGCGCCCATATGCGGCCCTGCCAAGCGTCTGCTCGGGTTTTTCCAAGGCTGCGTAAACGGTAGGTAATCGCCACGGCTCTATAGCAACCGCCAGCCACGTACTCTGTGCAGGAAACAGCCGCTCTAAACTCCCGCCACAGCTTGTACGCTCACAAAGCGTACAATTCACCGTTTCGAACAACACGTAGTGAATCATCTAATTTGTCTTCTTCCATGTTGAATTCAACATACGGTGCATTACCACATGACTGGAATCCACACTGAACACGTACAATGGAGACCGAACTCTATTTTCTTCAGGTGCATGTGATGCCAGTAGTATCTTCTGCATTCGCATGAAATCGTGGTTAGCAATGACTGGCAGCTGGTTGTTTATTCATTGCCACTGGAGTTATGCACCAATAGCCTTCTTCCAACCCCACCTGAGAACGTCTTTTTCATATTCCATTCACGTTTGAACTTGCAGTTCTATATGAATTATATTGAACTGTATCCCTTGTTGGAGATATGCGAGTGAAATCGAATTTCGTGTTTGTAGCAGCTTTAGAAAAAGCAAGATATCGCAACTCATCTACAGAAGTGTTCGAGACACCTCCATGAAATGACGCAAGGAAATTTTCACTTACTTCCCCGATCTTCTATTTTTCTGCATCTGGATCTTTGAAAATAGGAACACTTTTATTGTGAGAAGCTTCACTTTCAAATGTGGTGCAAAAACATGGCTTTCCCGGACCGAACAGAGCGGAGGTAGTATTGCAACCACTTATCGCATGGTAAAATAGAACATTTTCCACTGTATCTTTATATCTGAAAAATGTTTTGAAATAAAGCTCATCTCCTAAGTTACCCCTTCCATATTTGCAAAATAACACATCATCTGGCGCCAAAACCGTCACCAAAACCAAAATATTAATGTCTCCTCCAATAAAAAAAAAAAAAAAAAAAACAGAAACTACGGAAGACAATGAAATGGCGGTTTTCATAGTTAACAAGCCAGCTTCTTCTATTGCCCGGTTGATGACCATTTGTGCTCGCTGAAGTTCCTTCTGAAGCCGCACTTTTTCATTTCATTCGATAACAGTTTATCCTTGGACATCTACGGAAACGTGGTGCCATCAAAGAGAACTTCTGCGCATGACTTCAGCCTGGAACGACAAGTTTTTTCTGTACTTTTTGTATTTCTTTTATCTTCTTCTGTCCGGTACCCATCGAAGACTTCTACAGCATTTTGACCATGATGTCGCATTACTTAGGCTACGAATCTTTTAAAAATCGCAGAAAAAAATTCTTACCGATTCCAGCGAACTCTGTGTAGGAGACAGCAATCATCTATTATATCAACTTTGTTCTTTCCCATTTCTTTGACACTTAGTAAGGGCGTAAAGGCAAAGTTAAATGTGAACTTCGTGGTTTCGTGAATAACTTCCTCAGAAAAAAATGACAATTGGAGCAAGTTCGCACTCGAAGTATTTTTTCAGGTCACCTTCAGACTACTAAGAGAAGATAGAGAGGATCCACGGATTCTTTCCATTTCTTCGTGTTTATATTGTTAACAACGATTGGCAGAGACACTACTGCATCTTTGCGTCGGAAATTCATTTTCTCAGAACTGATGTTCACAGTTCCATTCATACCTATAGAATCAACCTTCCAGGGGAGATGGCAATTGATGTTTTCACCTCCAATCACTCAATTTATTATTGACATTAAGTATTTAACAGTTGGAAAATGACTGTGACTCGAAAACCACTGAGTTAGTTTATTAACGTCAGTATTGTCCCTGGGAACGTCTCATGCCATTACGTTCTTCCGCAGTAGCCGATTCACAGCTGTGGAAGTTCTCAGTTTCTGCACAGACATTTTGTAATGCAGCCAACCCCAGAATCCACTGAGTGAGAACGCTGTCCGTTATACCTTGTCCACGAGTCAGCGCACCAGAGTTCTGTACAAACAGTAAATTCAAATTTCACTAGCATACCTTCAAAAAGCGATAAAGTTCGATGTGATGCATATACAACCGCAGATTCAGACGTGAATGGGGTATGAAAAAGACGCCCTCAAGTGGGGTTGGAACAAGGGTATTGGTATCTTAACTCCATTACCAATGAATAAAGAACCATTTACATAGCCATTGCTGAATGTCGATGCTTCACTGCAAGTGTACATTGTTGATTCGAATCATGTGGTAACGTTGAAATCAACATGGAAGAAGACGATTTAGATGATTCACTGCCTGTTGGTAGAAGTCATTAACAGTACACACCAAACACATCTGCTCCAAAACAATAAAAATTGAAGAACTTTTAACTTAAAATGTTGTACATATTATAAAAAATGCAAGATCTATTTTTAAACTGTAGTTTGTTGAAATATAAGTATACGTAAAACTATTGACAAATTGTGTTTTTATTTTTCAAAAGTACTTATTCCCCAGAAATTAAATGAATCTCATGATCTACATGTATACATTGCATACATAATGGCTTAAAGACGACATTACATTATTACATTAATGAATACTATTTTTGTCTAAGGATTATATTTCAGTTTCGAGGCCTGTTTCACATTTTTCGTCATGTACAGGGAGTAATTACAGATATTATGTATGAATCTTGAAGGAAATTAAATCCTCTACGACGCTGGTTAATTTACTTTGTGCCCGAAGTTGCACTAAACAAAGGTTACTGAGGCTAAGCCACCGACATACGACTTCCTGCGACTTCTTGACATTTTCTGATATTTCCATAGATTCGTATTTTGGCAACTGTTCAGAATTTTACAGCACGATGAAACGGAACTTGTTGTCCCGTTCCATATTTTCTTGAATAAATCCTGGCAAATGAGAACTTATACAAGTGCTTTTTTATTCAGCAGAAGTAATTACTGGGGTAGTATACAGAAGAGAATGGACCAGGTGTTTATTTATTTATTTATTCAGTCATTCATTTCATGTGTGCCACATTTCGTAGTTGCCATTGCTTTATGCGACCTGGTTTGTGTGATTGAGATAGTTATGATGTAGCAGAAAGCTTGGTCAAAGGCCGTAGCTGTGCATGTGTAGAGTGGTTTTGTGGTAGGATAGTACAAACCCCCTAAACGTGAGCAAGTTTATCTAAGACGGTGGGCAAGTCAGGTCAAAGAGCTCGCGAAGTCACGCTGTACGGCTCTATTAGGTTGGCGAATCTTCCCCCCACCACCTCTTTGACGAAGTTCGGTTAGGCGAGGTATCCGGTCGTCTCTTGCTCCTGGGACCCGGCACTGAACAGACGTGGAGACGCAGCTCTGGATTTGGTAAAGTAACAAAGGTATTAGATTGAGTGAAATCTGTTCAGTAATGAAGTCCAGTTGTTCAAATCAGATGCAAGATGACCACTAAACCCCAATAAGGGAGTTTATTTTCACAGTTTATTCACATTTCAGTTGAACTTTTCGTTTGGACTTTGGTCACGCCAGCACCATGGGCCTTAAACTCACGGTCATTATTATTGCTCTCCGCTTAACAGAAATTCGCTCATTAAATGTGTTTGAATCTGCTCTTTCATTTTCGGTAGTATTTTGGGGAATTTACAAATATTTTCTATGTGTTTCCTTTTTGGACTTGTTTTCGTGCGCCACGTGGTAAAAAAATGGTTCAAATGGATCTGAGCGCTATGGGACTAAACATCTAAGGTCATCAGTCCCCTAGACTTAGAACTACTTAAACCTAACTAACCTAAGGACATCACACACACCCATGCCCGAGGCAGGATTCGAACCTGCAACCGTAGCAGCAGCGCGGTTCCGGACTGAAGCGCCTAGAACCGCTCGGTCACAGCGGCCGGCTGCCACGTGGTAGGTCGGAGCAACAGCCACAATGATTCAGTGTAGTTTCGGACTGAAAATGTATTGTCAACGATGGATAACAATATGACACTGCGCGAGTGTAAATAGCGAAAGAATAATCTTGTGTTTCCGTATTTTTCTGGATTTTTTTGCCCAATGAAACTTGGCCACGTGTGAAGTGACAGTGTTTCGTGTGGTCCCACATAACTACTTGATTTGTTGGCACTGTTGTGCATTACGGAATATACACGGTTTAAGCTCGTGCATTTAGCAAAGGATCTGATTTTAATAACTCTTGACTTGACAAAGACTTGAAATTCTCTTCCACACTGACCTAGTTCACTTATAGCGTCTTTGCTCAACTTGTTTTGCGTGCCCAATAGCAATTTAATACAATAAGCATGGATTTTGGTGTAATTGTGTGTTTGTAGAAAATTACATTGAAGCCAGGTCTGCGCTCCAGTCTCCCATTCCACAGTTACGTGGTGGAAGTGAACGATGTTAACTAGCGAGACCAATTTTGATCATATTCATTGCAACAGAAATAAGTCCAGTAGTTTAAACGTCATTGATGCTTATTTATTTTTGTTTTTTATTTATTAATTATTTTTATTTATTTATTCAATATCTTTTACGCCATTTTTTGCTAATTATTTGCTCTCTCATCATAGAAAATAATTCAAAATCAGTACCTGAGTCGAATCCTGGGTCACGAAATTAAGAAAATGAAATATTGCCTAGTAAGCCCTGAATAGGTACCTTCTGTAGTCGTTCTAAATAGAAATAATGCATTATCTGTTGCGTGCTAATTTTTACTGGTTGGTGAAAACCTTCCAGTGGAAATTATTAATACCCGGCAAAAAGTTTAAGGGGCCAGTGATTTCGTGGACCACACGAACTTGAGCATCTATTTAATACAGACGGCAGCTTACAGGAGATGTAGGACACAAAAGCAACGACAACTATCCTCCTAACAGGTCCAGTCGTACCACCCACACCTAAAAAATGAGTCTACAATTATGTCTTCACGATTAGTTGTCACGTTTCAACGTTACGTATGGAAACTGGAGGAAATTCAACGCTCTTTAAAATTGATAATGGAACATTTTCGTCTAAAATGGAATGGAAACGAGCTACTGAGGAAAGGGTGAAACAGCGTCATTTCTTAGCGGTTTTGCAAGATGGCAGATACCGCACAAGGGGGCCAACATCTAAAACTTGTATGTTTCACGAGTAGGGTAATACACAGAATATACCTGAAAATCAAAACTAATCCACATTCTGCTATCCAGCCGCATTTTCAGAACAATCTCTTCTGAACTATTTTAGTTAAAATGGCTTAGAAACTTAACCTAGCCTGCTTCCTGAAGCAACCGCAGTACTCATGGGGTTTCGAACGCGGCGACCTTTTGCCGTTATCGCGGTTATTAGCCAGGCGTTTTTACACTTACTTCTCGATCCTGATAGCGGAGATCTGACCATCGAAGGAGACTCGTACTGATTTAAAAGACTTTCCTTTGGGCTTAAATGTAGTCCGTCCTTACTTCCAACGCCTCTGAGAGAATTGGCAAACATGTACTTATCGCCGTTTCCTACCGCACGTTCCTTGTTAGACGGTAATACTTGTATGGACGATTCTTCATGAGGCGCTGCAGACGACAAAGTGGCGACAACTCTTTATTACGAACTGACCGCACTCATAAGTCAAATTAAACTGCCTTTGTCGAAGTGGGCAACAAACTCTCAGCAAGTATTTGCAGTGTGGAAATCGGAAGGACGAGAGTTCATAAAAACTTGTCAAATGTTGGGAGTTCAATGGAACACGGTGACCTATACGTAATGTACGGATCAACAATAACTCATCGACAAGATATCTTAGACCACAGCCACCAGAATCAACTTACTACAGCTGACCGCTAGTTTATATGTACCAACGTGCTTAGTAATCCCACTATCCATAACAGGAATGATTTTATATCAAGATACTTGGATACTTTGGCTAGGGTGGGATGAACTTCTGCCTCAGCATCTTACCTCTCTGTGGCATCGTTGGATCTCAGCTCTTGCAAAACGATCACACACTTGTGTAAAAAGATGGGTACAAGACTCAGGGACCGGATTCAAGCCAAGTCTTTTGTGATGCTTCAGAGAGAACAAAAGGCGCAGTCCTGCATATTAGGTTAACGCTATTTGTAAGTTCCATGTTCCATTAATATGTAGCAGAAGTAGACTAACACCCATAAAATGGCTACGTTGCCGCGACTGGAACTATTGGAAGCAATGATAGGAACGAGATTCCTACGTTACTACTGCGAGGCTACCAACACAGATATGAGCACGGCAACTCTTTGGACGGACTCCATGGTGACACTTACATGGATAAAAGGTAATACCAATACCTGGTAAACCTTTGTGTGCAACACAGTAACGGAAATTCGAAAGTACACCTCGCAGTCCCGGTGGAAACATTGTCCAGGTAAAGGCAATCCTGCGGATCATCCATCTAGAGTCTAGACGAACAATGCCTCAGACCCTACATATGATGGACATACGGAGGCACGGTCTACCTCGGTTACCGCAAAGGTGTCATGAACCAGCCGCTTTGCCATAAACTAAGAACATTCATACGGATCCACAGGTCCTCATTGCGGAAACGCCCCAACCACTAACAGATGTTGAAAGATTTAGTTCTTACTGGAAACTACTGAGAGTCACGGCTCACGTGTTTCGATTTGACAGAAGACTGATGTAGTATCATTGCCACAGATACAACTACAACGCCGCGCCAACACAACGGTGGCAGCCCGTCGTCTGCACAGCACAGTGCACTCTAGCGGGCTGTGCAGCTCGACGGAACTGGAGTGAGCCTCGTTCACTTCTTAGCTAGATTTCAGCCTAGGCAGACGCACTTTCATAATCGGCCCTCAGCTAGTTCTGTTTGCATTGATTCTCTGAGGAGGGCGCGGCAGGCTTAGTCCCTGAGAATATTTTGTATTAGTTCATGGTATTCCATGTTTCGAGATTGTTAGTTCATAGTCGCAGCTGCAGTCCTGCAAACTACTGAAGATACGTAATTTTCATTGTACTATGTGTTTCTTGAATAATAATCCTCTCTAACAATGTGCCGTACCGCATATTATTGCAACCTGGACTCCTTCAGATCCTATCAACTTGGCCTCCTACTTATTTGCATTTAGTAACAAGCTGAAAACACCCACGCGTTTTGAGCCACTAAACAGTGACAGACAGTAACTGAGTGACAAAGTGAACTCTGTAATATTAGTAATTTTCGCCTCACAAACATTAATATACGCTCAATAGTAAACGCCTGATGGCCTAAAGTTATCGAACAACTGTAAAGTAAAAGAAATGAATCATCGCATAGCAGCGACAGAATCTATTATTCTTTATCTTTGCCGTTCTTGCGCGGTGCCAGTAAATCTCTATGTACATGTATCGATTAATGGTATAAAAAAGAATTCTGTTGTTTCAAGACAAATGAGGCTTTTGGCGCCTCACCTTTTACTGTTTGTATTCCATGAGAGGCGGACGCGGACTTGCTGCGTTCCACAACTGTATTTTATATTTGATGTGAAAATATTGAGTGAATATGCTAATTGTTATTTTTTCCAATCAGAAAAGATGTAGTTTCTTGTAACTGATATCGAACAGACAGCATCAAGAGGACATTTTGACTGTTATGTATAAAGTATTTAACCACAATTGTCATCTATTGTAATTTAATATGAAAAGGTACGTAGCATTAAGAAAAAACGTGTGTTAAAGATAAGTGTGCTTATTTTCGTAAATTAATCTTGATGAGTCCATCCCCTTATTTACTTAACTGTTAATTATTTTGTGTTACTTCATCATCAGAAATTACGATCACGCTGATGGGCCGAACGCAGCATGAGGCAGAAGGAACATTATCGTTTTCCTATTATTTCTGAACCAACTTTTTTTTAATTGTGTAGTGTTGCATTTCTTTTAAAGTCTATAAATCTTCTGGTCCCTTAGTGTTGATCCGGGTATGACTACATCGCGACTATAAAAATGCACAGAAATGATAATGTTTCTTCCGAGTGATCTCAAATATATATATCAATATGCTGCTCTTATTAAGGTATTTAATGGTCAACGTATGTTATTATAATAGCGTAATAAATCCCTGATTCTGTTGCCAAGTGGCCCACCAAAAATATTCACCTTTCCGACATTAAAAAAAAGTAACAATTCTTTTTATTTTCGTCCCCCAAGAGCAACGCTACACTTGGCGCCCGAACAGGGACTTGATCAAAAATCATTTCATGTATGTGTTTATTAATTTTTCAGTGCTTGTTCTAGTAATTGTTTCATTTTTTCATGTGGATGCAATTCAACCGAGAAAGAGAAGTGGGAAAACCTTTTAATTAATTCAGAAGAACGATTGATGAAATTACCAAAATACGCGAGTATCCAGCTGTATCATTATCAAGACAGCCATAGTAAGTCAAATTTTTATACGCAGTAGCCAAGCTTTCGTAGTGACGTAGCATCTTTCGAGTTGATCAGAACGTAAACCTGTCTTTCCTTGCCTTGAAACAGCTTTATTTCAATTTGTCCATAGTCCATTCGTATGTAGTTAAATTCAGTGAAAGTGTACCATTGTTGTCAGTGCATAAAAAAAAGTTACGATATGGCGGATAACTACGCTCAAAACTGGTAAAACGTGTGATATTTCATTTGTTTGTAATTAGTAGGAACCATCTTGTCTTCTTGGCGTAAATGAACGTCAGTTGTTACCCAGAGTTAAAATTTTATCTTAGGTCCCAGTAAGCCATAGCACTACGTCACAGACAAACGACTGACGGCAGTGACAAACAATATCTGTAGCATTTTGACGTTTGACAAATAATTCATGAACATGGCTGACGGCAAACAGCGGACACAAACAAAACCAGACGACAGCGGTGATGCGAATGGACCTCACTATCCATTACGATCACGCGCGATAGGTACACGAGCGGAGGCAGAAGCAGCCTCGACCGAAGTTTTAGAAGCTGGTCCTAGTGTGCAAACTATTCCCGCTTTTGAAAAAAATGACTTGGCTGCAATGATCGAAGCAATAATGGAACGCAAGTTCGAAAGCCAAAAACAGGAAAGATTAGATGAAAAGGCCCGCGAAGAAAAAGAGAAGGCCGAAAGAAGAGAAGGCCGAAAGACGGCATAATAAAAATCAGGTCCTTACAAATCTGTGCAACTCAGTAAAAGAAGGCATAAATTCAGTAAAAACAGAAATAAATTCGGTAAAAACAGACATAAATTCAGTAAAAACAGACATAAATTCAGTAAAAACAGATCTGCAAACGGAAATAAATGACCTAAATACACGGTTAAATTCGGTAAAGGCCGAACTAAAGGCAGACATAACAGCTGATTTAAATACCCTGTTGGGTAATGTCCAAAGCCAAATCAGTAGTCAGATCACGATCATGAGGTTAGAAATTGACACACAAGTAGAGTCAAAAATAGAAGATATTTCAAAACGGTTAGTTGAAAAAATCGACGCAGCCAAGGGAGAGATAAATTCAAAAGTGATAGAATATCAAAAACAAGCAGCGACCTTAAAAGAAGATTATACTGCAATCTCTGATGAGATCAAAGGAGTTAAAACCGCAGTAGACACGATCGAGAATGTTGTTGATGATCTTTCCAAACAGATTGAGACTCTTAATGTAGAGGATCAAATAAAGAATACTGTTAAGGCACATGCTGAAGCATTGTCCGACCACTACCAAGAGTGGATTAAAAACAAAAACGGATTCATAGAAAACAAGGTCAAGAACGAACTCAGGGAAACGGTCAAAAACGTGGCCTTTGAAATATTGGCAGCCCCTGGAAATACAGGAGACACGGTGATGTCAGAATTAGGCCAGATAAGACGAACGTTAGCTCAAGATTTACCTGAATGGCGTCAACAGATAGTTGATGAAGTTCGTACACTAAAATGTCAAGTTGAAAATTCCCCACCTCCCGTGTCAGGAAACTGGAATAATTCACCACGAAGTAATGAACAACAGCAGGTACATTACCGTTCACCATTTGATAACGCTCAAACTCATAGTTCTATAGAAGCACAAGTTAACCAGACTACCAGCCCACCCACTTTTGTCAGTTTGATGCAGGAGGAAAGCGTGATCAAACATCGTATTTTTCCGACCTTTCACCCACAGAAAAGAGAAATTCATCCTATAGTGTTCCTCCGAAATTTTTCAGGAATTTTCCCGAATAGCTGGAGTGACCGCCAGCGAATTCAATTCGTTAGTGGATTTATCGTAGGCGATGCTGCCTTATGGGGAACCGAAATGGTCGACTCTTGTAAAAGTTACAAAGAGTTTGAACAGATGTTTTTAGCTAAATTCTGGAGTTCTGGTGTGCAGCAGCGCCTGAGAAAAGAGGTTTACAACGCCGAAGTGTTTAACAGTAAGCGCGGTAGTTTGAGAAGATATTTTGAAAAGTATTTAGCGAAAATCAAGTTCTGGGATTCGCCGATCACCGCCAAAGACGTTGTTATGATTCTAAAAACTAAGCTACCGATTGCGATCAGAGAAAAGTTACTAAACGTGTCTGAGGACGATACGGGCACTTTCCTATCTGTGTTAGACTCGTTATATCTGATTTACGAGGACGCTAGAGTTGATGTTGGCAACGCCCACTTCAGTGCAGGCGGCCAGCACAATACAGAATACGTAGGCAACAATGGTGGCCGAGCGAAAGCGCGTCACAGCGACAGCCAGTACCAACCCCACAACGGTTTCAAAAATAAACACACTACGTACTCCAACAGCAAGTACAAAAATAAGTACAATAACGGCCAGAGATACAATCCAATATATAATTCGTCACCACCTCAGTACGAAAATGCACATTATAACATACAGCCCCAGCAATATGGAAACACGCAACCGATCAACGGGAATTATCAAAACGATCAGTCTTACGTCTCAGATCTTAAGAAATCCAAGTTTGGAAAAAGTGAAATTAAATTTTTAGGACACATCATCACCCCTGAAGGAATTAAACCCGACCCGGAAAAATTGTCTGCTATAAAAAACTTTCCAATCCCTGTTACAAAAAGGCAACTGAGAGGATTTATCGGTCTTACGTCATTTTTCAGACGTCTTGTTCCCAACCAGGTATTGAACAATCCCGCTCTTCACAACCTTTTAAAAAAGAATTCACATTGGAATTGGACGCCGGAATGCCAAGACGGATTTAAGAAAATTAAAGACAGTCTGGTTAACAGTAACAATCTCCATCATCCTCAGATGGATAAGGAATTTTGTATTACTGCAGACGCACTTTCTCGCTCACCTGAGGGCTTACTAGAAACCAGCGAACTGGTGGAACAAATGTCTAATTATAAAGTTTTGTTAATGAAAGATCCAATTCACAGAAAGTATTTTCTTCAGTTATGTAGGCAGATTCAGATTCTTCAAAATACAGATCCAAAATAGAAAAAGGTTAGACAAATTCTTCACGAAAATCCAGCCCACAAGTTGTCCAAGTTTTATAAAGTTCATAACCAAGTGCTATTTCACAAGACGTCTGAGTCATCTGAGAGGTGGTGTGTTTGCATCCCTCGAAATTTCTTTGAACATCATCTGTGGTACACTCACATTTCATGGGGTCACTACGGACCAGAAAAATGTAGAAGGAAAATCTCGACTTACTGTTATGTTCCGAATCTACACCAGAGAATTCATAAATTATTGAGAAACTGTGTCATCTGTCAAAAGGCAAAATCCTTAAACATTTCCACTTCAATTCCACTAAATCCAATAGTTGCTGAAAGGCCAAACCAGCTTCTTAGTATTGATTTAGCAGGTCCACCACCCACCGGTAGGGAAGGCGCTAAATACTTAGTAGCAATCCTGGACAATTTTTCTAAGCGCATAAGACTGTACGCAGTAAAATCTTCTTGTGAAAATCCAATAATTCGTCGCATTGAAAATGATTATTTCCCACGATTCGGGGTTCCAGAATCAATCTTGTCTGATAATGCTTCAAATTTCACATCACGCCCGTGGCGTGCATTTCTTGCTCGCCATGGAATCACACAAATTTTGATATCCCTGTTTCGACCGCACTCGAATCCGACAGAAAGAATCTTCAAAGAATTTAACAGATTTATAAGGACGTACATTCCGAATAAGCAATCTAAGTGGGTAGACTTCGTAGCACCATTCGAACAGATTGTAAACCACCTTCCTCATCTGTCGACCGGATTCACGCCACATGAGTTAATGTCAAGATCAAAAGAGAGGAATGAATGGATAGACCCCCTTCCAAAGTTACAAGACAACGAATTGGACCTAGACGCAAAAATCAGGCAAGCTCTCATATCATTGACAACGTATGCTAACCTCCGAAAAAAGGCATTTGATAAGAAGGTAAACAGAGTTATAGATTTCAAAGAAGGAGAAAAGGTATTAGTCAGGACTCACTTTAAACCATCCCTGTTGTTAAAGAAGAATCGTAAGTGGCAACACATTTATGAAGGTCCCTTTGTGATAATGAGGAAACCACACATTGGTAGCTATTTGTTATCTGACCCTGCCACGAATAAAATCAAAGGATTGTTCCACCATCAAGATTTAAGAAAATTTTATAACGCCAGGAATTAAGTTAATTTAAGCTGTAAGAAAATTCTAAGGTATTGGAGATCAGGATTAACCAATGAGTAACAAGAACGGAACTGAACTGACTACGGACGATAACCGGTGCTGAAAGGAAACCTTATGTATTAAAACAACGCGTCTGGAAAATAAAATACAGAATAAGTTGTAGACAAGTATTTACATGAATAATCTTTATGCAAACAGGAGGACATGTCATAGAGGCGATTTTCAATTTTAGTTATAAGTTAGTATGTAAGGAAAATGATGTACTCGAGAGGTATTAATTAGCCCCGAGGTACTAAAATGAGGAAAGAGGAAGGAGCGAATAATGCACTTCTCTCGCTAAATAGTAATTTGAGAATGAGCAGGAAGGAGCGAATAATGCACTTCTCTCACTAAATAGTAATATGAAAATGATGATTATATGTGCTTTATATTAGTAAGTGAAATTTAATCGAGGACAAATTAATGACCTGTTTTAAAAGGAAATACTTAAACGTCCAGATAAAAGAGGAAAGTTGTGAGAAAGATTCGATTCCATGAGGTTATTCCCTATTTTCAAAGGTGACGTAAATAAGGCACCACCTGTTAGCGTAAAACAGTCGGTAGATTTAACTTGTAAATTCCAGCACAGTGCTGTGCCAGCGATAAAATAACATCTCTTTGAAGTGAACAGATACCTAGGATTAAGCATGAACAGATTGATAACGCAGTGCAATTGTTCTAAAAAGGCCTGACGTTAACCTTAAGTAAAAGCGTGATGGAATAAAAAAGAAGTTTATTATGTAACGCAAAGTAAGATGAGTCCAGACTATAAACAAGCTGAGTAAAAGAAGATATGAGTAACATGGTTTATTATGGCAACTTCACGGTACTATTGAGCATTAGCGATACTGCAAATTCACAAGCTAGCAGCACATAGAATAAGGATCTCGCCCAAGCTTCACAGGTAGCGACAGCAGCAAACAACAACACTCTAGTGAGAGGCTTATATATACAAATGATAATTAATACCCAAATGCGTAATTCATAAACCTGACTTAGGCTAAGAAATGAGCAAAGAGTAGTAAGCAAGCTGCAGCAAGATACATATTAGATATACATGCTTGAAGTGATAGATTTTATTTTAAGTGTGCACTGCAATATTTATTGTTTTCTCTGTGATTATGTGATTATTGAATCCCTTTCCTAAGTGCAAATCCTTTAAGATCCTTGATCCTATCCACTCCTCAGGATCAACTTGTAAAGATGCACGTGTGCTTAGGAAGTGAGGCACTACATATAAAAATGAATAGGTTCGCGACGCGCATATTGCTTTTGTAATGCGCAAGGTAAATTAAATTTTCGACCTGGTTGAGGAGTAATTTAAATTCTGTCGACGATCAGCGAGTAGACCCGCTTTTCCCACCTTTCTTTTTTCGACTGTTTGTATTTCTACACGAAACTCAGAGGCTATTTTCAAATCTGTCCTCGAACTTTCTTTAAAGACAACCACATACGAGAAAACTTTTGACATAAATGAAGCTCCCCTCACAAGTCACTAAATAAGACGAGCACTAAAAAAAATGTATTGGTCCTACAAAACGAATAAGCAAGCGTGATAAAGATTACTATGAATGAAATTAATTTGTAAAGGAGATTGGAATGGATTTGGTCAAAGAAAAAGGACTTGTAATAGCCTACCTGTGACCGTAGGCTTAAATAAAAAGACTAATTAAGAAACAATTGTTTTGATTCAAAGTGGTCAATTAGATTATTTATCGATTTAAATGAACTCTTGTAAATATTAGTATGTAAATCAACTTGTAAACACCGTGTGATGTTATGACGCGAGAATTTCTTTTAATACGCCGTTCACGCAGACGCTCACCACAGTGCCAGTGAAGTTTTAAAGTTCGACGATTTTCAGTGGCAGTATTCTACTGCACCATATGTGTGAAAATTTCGTTGATGTGTGCAGTGTGTAATAATCAGTGTCATTCCACACATGCAGTTGCAGCGGTAGCTACCACTTACCTGTGAATCCGTAACTGGATAGTGGACAGGAAGTGATGTGAGGCAGCTTCGGTGACAGAAGCTCCCTCCAGCAATCTAAAAAGCACAAAGCCACGATCCGCCGAACAAAAGCGACGCACGGCACCTCAAGCGCGAGATCAACGCTCTGCAAGAAAGCTCCGGTCACGTGCGCGCGCACAGACTGAATTTCAAGATTGCTGGCAACAGTGGAGGCGGACAGCCACCACGTGACGAAATAATGTAAACGTTCAACCGCCAACACAGTGCTGTGCGCTACATTCTGTAGCAAAAACATTCACACCCAGTACTGAAAACATTTTGTATGTATCATAAACCTTCCGAGAGACTCTAAGATAGAGAAGTTAACGTAATTATTATAATGACTGATTGTACACAGAGACAAGTCACAAGGTCACCTCTGAACACTGTTGAAATGTAAACTTTGACGAGAGGTCACGATACGAATGAAAATAAGCACACGAAAATACGTCAAAGGATCCGATCCTTCCTATATCCCATCCCACATGTATATAAAATTAGTTTTGTAAGCTATTCTAATATAATCCAAATTTGACGCGGCAAGTAAACCGAGAACTTTTTATGCAAGGACTCCGTAGTCATATTCTAATATATTTTATCTGTTTCATATGTGAAATAATTCGGAGAGCCACACTCGAGCCCTGAAAGTGAAAGATATGGACTTCCTTGTCGAAGCCATCACCAGTGGCCGCTCTACAATCCAAGTCTATCATAAATAGTGTATGTGCGACGAAAATAAATGTATAATTAAGTGCGACGACGGACAAGGCAATCAATCGACAAGACGATGACAATATAATGAATACTGTCAAAACAGAAAGTTGTGTACCAGTTGTGATAGTCAAATTACTTTTGCAACGATGAAAAATGAAGTGTGACTCTATTTCCTTATAAATTTTGTAAATATGTGTACTTATAGCCTTAATTTTAAGAATCATCAAGACAGACTGAATCCATACAAACACTGATAGAAACACAGAACTAATTCACAATGATCCATCGTCAGTAATTACAAATTGAAACGTTAATTCTTTTATTATGGAATGAATATGAAATGAAACTTTTAATAACCTGTATGTTACATCCGAAAATTACAAATATTCCAATGGGCATGAGGATGAAAGTAATACCTTCGGTATTCCTTCCCTCCTCATGGGAGGCAGTGTAATATTAGTAATTTTCGCCTCACAAACATTAATATACGCTCAATAGTAAACGCCTGATGGCCTAAAGTTATCGAACAACTGTAAAGTAAAAGAAATGAATCATCGCATAGCAGCGACAGAATCTATTATTCTTTATCTTTGCCGTTCTTGCGCGGTGCCAGTAAATCTCTATGTACATGTATCGATTAATGGTATAAAAAAGAATTCTGTTGTTTCAAGACAAATGAGGCTTTTGGCGCCTCACCTTTTACTGTTTGTATTCCATGAGAGGCGGACGCAGACTTGCTGCGTTCCACAACTGTATTTTATATTTGATGTGAAAATATTGAGTGAATATGCTAATTGTTATTTTTTCTGAGTGAATATGCTAATTGTTATTTTTTCCAATCAGAAAAGATGTAGTTTCTTGTAACTGATATCGAACAGACAGCATCAAGAGGACATTTTGACTGTTATGTATAAAGTATTTAACCACAATTGTCATCTATTGTAATTTAATATGAAAAGGTACGTAGCATTAAAAAAAAACGTGTGTTAAAGATAAGTGTGCTTATTTTCGTAAATTAACCTTGATGAGTCCATCCCCTTATTTACTTAACTGTTAATTATTTTGTGTTACTTCATCATCAGAAATTACGATCACGCTGATGGGCCGAACGCAGCATGAGGCAGAAGGAACATTATCGTTTTCCTATTATTTCTGAACCAACTTTTTTTAATTGTGTAGTGTTGCATTTCTTTTAAAGTCTATAAATCTTCTGGTCCCTTAGTGTTGATCCGGGTATGACTACATCGCGACTATAAAAATGCACAGAAATGATAATGTTTCTTCCGAGCGATCTCAAATATATATATCAATATGCTGCTCTTATTCAGGTATTTAATGGTCAACGTATGTTATTATAATAGCGTAATAAATCCCTGATTCTGTTGCCAAGTGGCCCACCAAAAATATTCACCTTTCCGACATTAAAAAAAAGTAACAATTCTTTTTATTTTCGTCCCCCAAGAGCAACGCTACAACTCGCACGAAGAAATTACCGCGGAAGAAATCACATCAGCTCGACTCTATTGGATTAAAACTACACAATACCACTGTTTTTTTTTTAAAGAAATCCGTCATCTAAAGGAAAAAGCACCGCCACCCACTGGATCAAAAAAGGTCCCGACCCGTTTTTGGATGAAGACATGGTACGCTAGGCCAGGTTAATCACAGAAGAACCATACCCACTTCTTTTAGACGGAAACTATCATGTCACGAAGCCTTTAATCTTGTATACACACGTACACTTGCACCACTTTAGAGTCATAAATGAACTTTCGGAGCTTCGAACTTCCTTTTGGATATTACACTCCCGTCGCACAATACTGAAGATTATTCATAGATGCCTCCACTTAAAACAGCAAGCGGTGTGACCAGTCAATAAATTGAAGCTCCACTGACATCCGGCCGAGTAAGACCACACACGTGCTTCCATGCAACCAGGGCTGATTTTATAGAACCGCTATACGCCATAGTAGGAAATACCAGCGCTAAACGCCATGTTGCACTATTTACCTACGCTGAGATTAGAGTCAGCCCGCAGCACATCAACGACCAGTTTATATTGAATCAAGATTCATTGGTCGACGTGTCACCCACACACTATCTTCAGCGAAAATGCTCAAACGTTCCAAAAGCCAACAAAGAAATAATGAGCTGTGGTAGGTATAACTTGGAAATATTTAAAACTGTGTGTGCGGCTTGGTGGGAAGGGTTCTGGGAAAGAATGATCCATTCAAAGAAAAGATGTCTCAGGAAAGTATTCGAACGGGCGACTATAGTCAAAGAAGGCTACACACGGTGCTCGTAAATACTGAAGCCGCTCTGAACTCAAAATCCATTTCCCAGCACACTTCCTCGCCAATCGGACGTGACCCACTGACAGCAGCACATTTGACGAGTGTGCTCAAACTCAGTCAGAAAACAGCAGAAGATTTCTGGCAGCGCTGGAATAAGCAGTACCGCATGCTCTTGCGTAACTTTCGCCAAGTTAAATGGTCAAATGGAGTAGCGGTTACAATCCGATTTGGTGACATCGTAATTCCACAAGAACAAGTCTTTCCACGGCACCTGTGGAAGTGCAGGAGCTAAAATACGACAGAAACGGAATCACGCGCACCGCTCTCCTTGTGACCGCTGGCACCTCACTAGGCCGGTGCAGCTGGTCGTGGGTGGGGAGGATGTGGAGAATCGCTAAAACGACGCTTCCTCGTGAGCTGCCAGTGACATTTCCTGTAATCTCTCTGAGATATGGACGCTCTATACAAATAAAGTTACTTGTGTTTGACGTTTCAAATTCAATTTTGATTGTTCCCCAACATCCTCGTTCAGAGAGTCTGATACACCCGTATCCGTGTACAGCGATAACGATAACTTACCATTGTGAGAGTAATCATTGGTCACTTAATGAAACAGGCAAGATCTCAAATACTAATTTATTTAAAAATGATGACCAGTTTAGGCCTTTATGCTAGGTCTACGGCATCGTATGGCTCCAGTCGGCGGTACGCAGAGCAGTTGCGTGAAGCCACAATTCTTGGCCAGGTAAACCTCATTTTAAAAGATCATTTTATTTGCCAATTGCATGTTTTTAATTAATAAATCCTTGAAGTTATCATTCTGCACGTTATTCGCCCAGAGGTCGCTCCACATAACCCGTTGGTACTCATCTGACCTTTCAGTTAGTAGGATCACTGGCAACAGTATACTGTTACTGATGATTCACAGAGCTATTAAATCTCGGATAAATTAACTTTGTGACTAGCAGATTGAAGCGGCGCGTGTCAGTGTTGCTGGTGTGCTGCTAAACGCCGTTGACAAGGCTGTGCAGTAAAGGGCAAAAGAGGCGACACACAGAGCTCGTGGTGCTCGGGAAAGAACTACGACTGGCTAATGGCTGTCCCCCATCACTCGACTGGCTCAAACGTCATTTATAAAGTCATTTTAATAGAGGTGTATATATCTCGGTTAAATGCTTTGAAACAATGCTCACCTGCAGTCACTCAGGACTCAGACTGCTCTTTAGTCAATAAACCTTTGTTTGCCAGTGCTCAGACCTATAAGTATACCACACACGCAGCACAGAATCTCAGTTACTAACAACTGAAATAATTAACTGACCCAGCCCTATAAACGACTGATGTGTCTATAGTGCCGAATAAATATCGGTGAAAATTTGTTTTATCATTTTTACAATGCTAATAACAACCTATGGTATATACGAATATGATAAACAGCATATATTTCATTTACCATACAAAAGCTTCAGAACCTGGAGGTAACAAAACAAAATCTTTAGTTTTCAGAGTACTCAGAAATTACAAATGGGAGCTACAGTAAAATGTTATCGTCTTTGTAGGTTATTGTTCACATTAGCAGCCTCTGGGAATCAAATTTTAGTTTTTAGAACAAATAATGTCAACTCGTCAAATGAAGGGCATGGTAAAATGTATGACTTGTGCTAGACGTTTAGTCTCTAGGTGCTGGGACATTCATAGACGCAATGGGGCTGCGGGTAGTTGTTTTTCCAACGTAAACCGTAATGAACACTTTAGCTGTTAGTTAGCCTAAACTGCTGAACTGTTTGTGAGCGCGCAGTGGTACCCGTTACGTAATCATCTGGCTTTGAGACCCTCTTATTTTCTGCTTAATTTGTTTTCGTGTTTCTGTATTTCCTCACGCAGCAGCAGACGAAACATGAGGCTCAGAAGTATTTCTTACAACACATTTGGTACCCTGTGTTCAGGCCCAGCTCAGCACTGCCCATAAACCTCTGAGTGGAACTATTCAAGAAGCTGCTCTGCCCCCTATTTGAGTACGATGCGGCTGTATGGGACGAAGCAGCTGAAAGTCCAAACTGAAGAATCAAGCGCTGTGGATAGCTCAACGTGTGGAGAGACATCTCCCATTAGAGGTCGTACACTGAACAACTGACGTTCAATGTCTCCATGGAAACATTCGAGTGAAGTTCTACACACTGACGCAGTCCTCGCAAAACCCAACAAATCAGACGCTAGGATGCAAAATACATTTTCGAGTGTCTACGAGATGGCAGGATCTGTTACTCGTCAACAGATATTAGCACGAGTAGAGACCAAAGAAGTCAGATCATCATGAAGACAAACCAAAATCAAAGAATAAGAAGTGGCGTGCAGACTCATACACAAAGTAAAGACCGACGGCGTACCATATCAACTCCGATCACCAACCACTGCGATCGCAAGCGGAACTATTTTGTTACCGAGCAGTCACGCCTCTTTGTTCTGTACCTTTCGAAATAGCGACACCCACTGAAAATCCCATTAAACGAGAAGTGTATAATGTTATTCATTTTCTGAATGCATAGGATGTTCAGCTTTTCGAAATGTATAGGAAAATAAAGAATGTTTATGGTGATACGGTAATGAAGGAGTCTTCAATGACATGGAATGTTATCGGCAACGTGTTTTTGATTCATGCCAGTGTGCAGCGTCAAGCATCAGCTCAACCACAGCAAAAACCTTCGTCTTAAGTGGAAAAGTTTTGGACGTCCTCCTTACAGCCACGACTTGGCAGTGATTTTTCCCTTATTTCCGAAACTGAAGGAATTTTTGGGTGTAAAACAGTCCGCAAATGATGAAGACCTCTAACAAGCAGCGACACCCTGGCTCAGATTTTTGGCAGTAGAGGAGTACAGTATGGGATTCGCAAAGTTGGTCCTGTGTTACGGTAAGTGCCTTGACAGTTATATCGACTACATTGAAAAATAGAGTAAGGTAGAACCAGCGGAAAAATACTCCTATCAGAGCACAAAAAAATTTAATATGTCCCTATTTTAAAAGGTGCTGACTGGAAAGTGGGTACAGGCTGCTTCGTTCTACCTTCCTCACCTTTCAAATTTTTCCCAAATACTTTTGCTTGCGAACATATTCGTGCTCTTTTTTAACATGCCACTCACATCTCATTCTCACCCCTAACTGCAACTCGCTCGCATCCCCTTGTTCATAGTTGTAAGTCGCTCATACCCATCCACTCCAATTTGTCCATTCTCACTCACTCATTCAGTCCAACTTATTGTCATTATCTCTTTGTGCCTCTGTCATTGTCGCGTGTGCCACAGCCACAGTCTCCTTTGTTCTGACATTCTACTACTGCCCTCTCTCACTGCCATAGTCTCCTTGGTCTCCCTCTTGCTCCTTCTGCTACTATCTCGTTCATTCCTTCCCACTGCTGCTGCCTCTTCTCTGACTGTTCTCATCGTCACTGTCTTTCTCTTCCTCGTTGCCGTTGTCACAGAATCTGTTTCTGATTATTAATGCATCTCATCCACGTCCACTCTCCCCTGCTCTTTATTCCTCTCCAACTACCACTGTCTTCTTCACTCTTTTCCTTGCACTCTACTGACACTGTCAACTATGTTCCACTGCCACTGCGTCCTACTCGTTCTCTCACACTACCATTGTCTCCTTTGCTCTTTCTGCCGCAACAAATGTGTGCTATCTTAAAGTGTTTATTATTTTCCGATCTCCTTCCCACTGTAAATGTCTCCTCTTCGAGGATAAAAAAGCGCAAAACCGTTTGCATGCCAAACTTTTCGGAACGTTTTTAAAGGTGCTGAGGGAGATAGAATGAGGCAGCTGGTACCCCACTAGTTAGAGTCTTTTTTTTAAAAAAAGAAGCGTATTAGCCTTTCTTGTGCTCCGATAGGAGCGTTTTTCCTCTGGTTTGCTGCTTTTCTCTGCTACTGCAGAGTTTGTCACTCATACGGAAAGAGCTTACTGGGTCAGTAAAATCTCGATATTTTACTTATGTGAAGCTGAAATAACACAAAACCAGTTTTACACTTCAGACCAGATTTTATGTGCACAAAAATGTAGCATGTGTTTCAACACTACGACGTGGGATTTCCAGATAAAGGAGAGACAGTTTACAGCACTTTTCTGCCTTCTACGTTGCTTTACAACCTACGTTTTCGCTTCATGCCGGATATTATGTGCGTCTTTTACTTGTACCAGGAACATATATTTGAACTCTGTATTTCGGAAAAGGATAAAGATATCATGGAAATTTTGAACTTTGTTCGAGATTTGGATCTTTGGAATATATCGCAAAAATCCCAGCCACTGGCTATGTATAGCCGTCTTGCAATCTGCGACTCGGTTTTGGTACCCAGCAACCGTGTTTCTCGGGTTTTCTCAGCAGCTGCCCACGAACTAGATGGTGCTTCCGTAAGCCCCTTAAAGTGGACCATAGACCACACATAATGCAATCTCAACCAACCGATTTACTCCGTTTCCCTAAGCTGGAGAAAGTGTATAACATTAGAAAAAATTGACTCTGTACTGTGGGCTCGTTACAGTAAGACGAATCTTGTGAGGTAACGGGCGAGGTGTGGCGCCCTGAAAATACTGTTAAGTTCGGAGTTGGTGTGGCTGCACGGGCCGCTCGGCAAGCCGCGGCTTGTCAGCAGGTGTCCGGACATTTGCCACGGATTTACCTGTTCTGAAGGGTTCGGTCCCTTGTCTCCCACCCCCACCCCCTCCTCCTCCTCCTCCTCCTCCTCCTCCTCCTCCTCACCCGCCGACCAGTTCGCTTTCGAAGCTCCTAACGTGACGATCAGTATGGAAGTTATTACAACGAACAAGAGCGGGCCTTCTGCTCATTAGAAAGGTTACGCCTATCTTAAACAGAAGGAATCTAAAGAAGGTGTTGTTACATGGATGTGGTGACGCCGAATAGCGGATCATTGCTAGGGAAAGCTGCTTTCGAGGAATGGAAAAGTGTTGAGCGTATTAGGACATCTCTGTGGACCACCTGACGATGCAGCTCTGAAAGTGAGAAAGCAAGTGGAAAGAGCGAAGAGGAGGTCTCGAGAAGAAACTACACAGTTATCGGAGATATACGCGGATGAAATGGGAAATCTACATAATAAAGTTTATGAATTTGTTACAGTGATGCCTAATTCAGAATCTATGAAGTGAATCATGCGTCGTCGATGGAGTCAAGAGTGGGGGAACCAACAAGAGCCTAGGAACACTTATGAAATTGATCTTCATGAAGATCTATTAAACATGGGAGATGGCAGTAGTTTTCTTCTGGAAGACGATAGATTAGAGGTGAGAATAATGATTTTTAGTGGAAGCAAAGGAAAAGAAAGTTTAAAAACATGTTCCTATTTTCTTATGAATGGAACATTTTAGAGATGCAGCAAGCAGTTTGCACAGATCTACACCATACACGTAGACTTAGGAGGCCCGATTAAAGACCCAACATTCTTCCTGATGTATTTGCACTGCTCTCTGTTTCGTCTGATGAAACAGGCAGTCTCTGAGTGGTGTCCTAAACAAGTAAAGGTGGACTTTGAGGCAGCTGCGATATCGGCCATTCGTCAAGTTTTTCCCACAACTGAAATAAATGGATTCTGTTTCCATATGAAGAAGAGTTTATGGAGAAGAACTCGAGTTCTCGATCTAACTGAGGAGTACCGCTGGAACGAGGATTTAAGACTTTACGTCAGCATGTGTGCAGAGGACGTCAGCATGTGTGCAGAGGACGTAAGCAATGGATGGACTGAGATTCATGCAGAAGCTCCTGATAAAGGAAGGTTCTCTCAATTTTTGGACTACTTTGTGGATAACTGGCTAGAGAATGAGGATGTCGCAATAGAAATGTGGGACTGTTACGGAAAAAGGCACCGAATGACGAAGCTGTTGACGGGTGGCACAACAAAATAAATAGTATTATTGGAGACCCTCACTCTAGAATCAACTATTTGGTGGAGTGCTTGAAAAAGAAAGCAGAGTTCACAAACTGCATGCACATGAAATTGGAAATGAATCTTGAAGGTAAGAAGAGGAAGAAGAAGTACTTGAAGCTGGACGACAGGATAGAGAGAATCGTTAAGAATTATGAAGAGACAGGCAACATCAGAACTTGCTTGAAAGCCACTTCCCATATTCAGAAACTGTACTAAAATACGTTAAAAATAATTTATTAAAACCTATGGAAATGGAAATGAGCGTTTGGCGTAATTTGGCCGGGAGGCCCCTCGCGGGGCAGGTCCGGCCGCCATATCGCAGGTCTTATTACATTCGGCGCCACATTGGGCGACCTGCACGCCGGATGGGGATGAAATGATGATGAACACAACACAACACCCAGTCCCTGAGCGGAGAAAATCTCCGACCCAGCCGGGAATCGAACCCGGGCCCAGAGGACGGCAATCCGTCACGCTGACCACTCAGCTACTGGGGCGGACGTTAAAACCTATGAAGACCACTGAGTTCTCACAGGTTAGTGAGATAAAATTATTAAAACATTGAAGCAGCATTATTGGAGCTAATATTAAGTCGTAATTGTAAATAGAGTGTACATTAGTTCAGCGTGTTTAGGCTGATTTTACACACGCAAGAATGGTAGATGGTCATTTATCATTTTCACGGTCCAAAGCCTGTGCAAAGTGTGATGCGAATCAGCCTTTAATGTAAAAATTAAGAAGTGTTTCAAGCCTCACAAAAGTATCCCTATTGCTGTCACGTTAAGATAACTTTTTTCTACCTTCCAATATTATGGCCATACTATTAAATAATTGTGAGTTCTAAAATAATTTTCTGAAGCTTAAGAATCGTAACTATCACCTAAAACATCATGGTTCGTTAAACTGATAGTATACGCTTTCGTAAAAGAAAATGGGAACTGAACCTTTGAATTGCACCTAAAATTGACATCCCAAAACTCATCTGATGCTAAGGTTGACAATTTTGGCCCCTCAAATATTTTTTATTTAAGTTTAGCTGCAAAAATTTATAGTAGATGTAAATCTACTTAAGTACATTTAGATATAGTCCTTTAAAAATTAAAATTTCTTACTAAATTGTTGATTGTCTTTAAACAGGTCAGTAAAAGCAAGGAGCTCACTACTGAAAATTAATTGTTACTAAAGAACATCAGAAACAAATGTACTAGACCTACTTTTCTTATACATTAGAGACTTTTTGAAAATATATTTGATCATTTCCTCTGTTACTGATAGTGTAATTTCAGTTGCTTTGCAACCCCAGGGATATCTGCTTCTAAATTATGTTTGCAGCTGTTCTCATTTCGAATTCTGGAATATTTACTTCGACTTGTTTGGTGGAGGAATTTCGAAAAATGCATTTACTAACTCCACTTTAGTGGCACTGTCATCGGTAACATTACCGCCGCTGTCGCGCAGTAAAGGTACTTACTGAGACTTTCCGCTGCTTTACTTAACATGGGACAAGTATCTCTTTGTATTTTCCGCCACATTTCTAGAGCGAGTTTCGTTGTGGAAACTATTAAATGCATCTGGCATTGAAATCCGCACTAAATTTCGAGCCTCAGTAAAACTTCACCAATCTTGGAGATTTTGCGTTCGTCTAAATTAAACGCGCCTTTTACGGTGCTCCTGCAACAGCTTTCTGTCGTGTTTTGCGTACCGTGGGGGATCAGTTCCATCTCTTATTAATTTATTTAGTATGAATCTCTCGAGTGCTGCTGATACTGTTTCTTTGAACTTAAGCCACATATGGTCTTCATTTACATAGTTTGGAAGGATTGGAGACTATCTCTTAGAAAGACGTCACCCGAATTTTTAGCTGCTTTTATAAATAGATATATTTCGCGTTTAGTTTTGGTAAAATCTTTGTTACGGAAGTGAGCCTCTCTGCGACTGCGTGTTCACTAATCCCTGTATCCGTCGTGATGCTCAGGATTATTTGTGGCTAAGAGGCGAAGTGTGTTTTCGTAACCATTTACAATTTGAATGGCCTCGTCAACTAATTGTTAAAAATTATTTTTAAAAAAGCATTTAGAACAATTACGGGAGTTTTTTTCTATTTATTTCTAACATTTTAAAATTGTAAGTCGACTTTAGATGACATGTCAATCATACATGTTCTTATCTCTATTTAGTGAACGTGTTTTCAGTTATGTTTTGAATATTGTCCCCATACACTTTATTAACTAATGTTTTTAGAGAGGAAATAAATATGGAGTATGTCGTTCTTCTTTTCAAACATTCACAAATCCATTTATTCCTACCCTATTGTCTTTTGGGGATGCAGTTGTAGTAATTAAAGTAGGAAAATGCAGTGATAAAAAAGAAATGATTAGCGTACATTTGTATTCTCGTTTCATCGTTCCTATCTTGTTGCTCCCATGCCGATGGACTGTTTCTATCGCAATCAGTAAGCGTGAAAGGAAGCTACCGTACAGACAGAGGAATCTATATTTATACTTGGCAGAACTAATTACATACTGACATAATCGTCGGTACTGCTTTCGTTTCCCAAAAGTTATCAATATTTCGATTTCGGAAAAGAAGCTCTGTATTTGGCCAAGATGTCGAAGAAGAAGGTCCCTTACGTACTGGTTGTATCGAGTAAGATGTGGAGACGGCGGTTTGAAAGCGGACAGAGGTAGTGCGGGTAAGGGCGTCCCTTACCTGAGGGATCGCTAGTCAAGCTACCTGGCGAAGGGCAAGTGTGGCAAATGTCCGGCGTGGCAGATGTCCGGCATTCTCGTCAGCGACCTCGTGGTGCCGAACGTTAGCTGGGGCAAGAGAGGTAGCCCGATCACGTGGTCCAGTGACCACGTGGCTGGGAATTCCATGGTGATGCTGTGTCGATGAAGGAGACATGCTGGGAATGCCAAAGATGGCGGACTTCTTAATGGCAGACATTTTACAGTTCGTATAGAAATTAATAGCAGCCAGATGAATCATGATACCTCAAAAAGAAACATGTACATTACCATTATTTGCACTATAATTCTGATGGTGTAATCAGATGTTCAATATCTTTATTAGTTTAAAGTTTTGTATCTGACAATAAATTGTACAACTAACACCCAGAAAAGAATTTCCAAAAGCTAAACGGTTCATTCGATTTTCTCGATGTATGTGTCTTTAGAAAGCTATTAGTGTAAACCTAAATTGATATAAATTATAGGCATGTAACTTGAATAGTACATGAGTTATTGGAGGTCAAAGTGGCCGAATACTATCGATCGCGTCAGGCCATAAGTACTGCACGGTTACACGAAAAACGATAGCAGCATGCTCAACAATATGTTTATTCGTCTATGTCTTTACATATATCCGATATATGCCATTCATGAAGAAGTTGGTCAATTATTTAGTGTGTTTGAGAAAGCACAGAGACATTAGGCTACTGGCTTACTTCTGTTCTATGCCTTTGATATATGTTTATTTAATTTGCTTATGTATTTAATAATGTTAGAGCGTGTTTACGGTCCAGCCGTAGGAATATTTATTTAATTTCAAGTTATTCAAATGTAAATCCAGTATTTCGAATGTGTTTCATTATGTTTGTGAGCGTGCGTTGTCTTGGAGGCAGGGCCGGAGTGCTCTAGCCAATCACAGAGATCGTTTCCAAAAAAGGACACGTGGAGAGACAGTGCGGCGCGAGGGACAGTATGGGAGAGGACACCAATAAGTATTTTACAGTAATAAAGCGCACTATTAAAGGTACTTCTGCTATCGTACTCATCATTTAAAGTCGTTAAATTAGAACCCGCTGAAATTATTTAACTGCAATCTTTCATGTATAAATGTTTATGTTACGTTCAAAATTCGCAATTGCCGAGTGGTAGGAACCTTCGACCATTCGATTCTTGTGTATATTCATATTGTATACTGTAGACTCAGCAATATTTGGCTTGTAATGCAGCAACTACGTATCACAGTTCCTAGACGAGAAACCAGCCAAAACTTTCAATATTTCAACTCTGAGTCGGAGGGTACATAGTTGAGGGCCACAACACCTCATTTTTCTATTTGAAAGCCCGCAACCTTCTTTTGGGTACACATATGGTTCCTACCTAGCTCAAGGGCTATCGAAAGCGCTGGAGTCTACCTTTCTCTCACCAGCAGAACGCAAGGTATGAGCCACGGAAAAATTCCGATATCATGCGCGTTTTGGAGCGGATTTTTTTTTTTTTTTTGAGTCGTCAGTGGTCTGACTGATTTGAGACGGTCCGCCACGAATTTGTCTCTTCATCTCACAGTAGCACTTGCACCCTACGTTATTTGTTGGTTGTATTCCAATCTCAATTTCCCTCTACAGTTTTTACCCTATACAGCTGCTTATAGAACCGCGGAGATTGGTTCTTGGTGTCTCAACGGATTCCCTATCATCCTGTCCCTTCTTCTTATCAGTGTTTTCCATATATTGGTTTCCTTTCTGCTTTTGAGCAGACCCTTCTCGTTACTGACCTTATCAATCCATCTAATTTTCAACATTAGTCTGTAGCACCAGATTTCAAATGCTTCGATTCTCTTCTGTTCCGGTTTTCCCAAATGCATGTTTCATACCATACCATCATGAAATGCTGTGCTCCAGACGTACATTCTCAGAAATTTCATCCTCAAATTAAGGCCTATGTTTGATGCTAGTAAAGTGGCCTTTTTACCAGTGCTAGTCTGGTTTTGAGATCCTCCTTGCTGTGTCCATCTCTACTGCCAATAAGTTTGTAAATGAAGTTTCATAGTAATATCATTCTTTTCTGTTTAGTTATGCCAGAATAGTCTTTACTTTGTGGACGAGCCTCCTACGCTGGGAAGAAATCCCAATGAAGATCAGTCTCCACCGTCAGCTTACTTCTTGGAAAAGGATGGAAACACTGGTCAAGAAGACCTGCATTTCGTGCCAAATGAAGCACGAGACGTGCTCAAAGGAAAGTAACTCCACTTTTTTCAGCTTTGATGGAGTCTGGATGAACAGTGGTAGACACGCACGGAAGGTCACAGTGTACGCAAACTGGCGACAGCGCGTGCGCGCAGCGGGCGCCGTCGGCGGTTCCAGCGGAGTGCAGGACTAAGGGGGCTTAACTAGTTCGCTCCGGGCGGCGACTTCTTTATTTCCTTTCTTGTGGCGGCCCGGGAGGAAGCCGAGCCGAGGCGGGCCGAGCTGGGACGGGCACACGGCGTTCCTATTTCGCCGCGGGGTCCCGCCCGGTCCGGAGCCGTTCTCCGTAATGAAGCCTGCCGGGGAAATGCTCTCTAAATGTTGTTGTTGTTCCGCCGGCCGTGGCTGGCCGCCCTTTGAGGGCGCGGTGGACAAAGGGAGCGCCCCCGCGCAGGGCCGCCACAGACAAAGAAGGGTCGGGCGCGTCCTTGGCGCCTGTCCCTTTCTCTTACCGCCGCCTCGTTTCCGATTCGCCAGCTCCGGAGCGGGCCGCCTCGTTTCGCGAGGACGCGACTTTCTTTTCCGCCCCCCGGCGCGGCAGGGAATGAGAGAATAATGACGCGGCAGAGATAGGCGCCGGTGTTTATCGGGGGCCCTCCCCCGCAACCCTCTGCCCGACCATCCCCTTCCTCGCCGCAGGTGGAGGTTTGTCGCCGTTCCCGCAGACGAGCGGGCGAGGCTGCTACGCAGCCTTAAAGAGGCACGCCGCAGACGTGGGGGAAGCCCCGGGGCACGCTTCGCTGGCGCCTCTCGTGCTTGCCACGACCCTAGGAACAAGTTATGTCGAGCCTTGCACCTACTTGTTTCTAAATGAATATGTGCTCTAAGCTGCTGTTTAGAAAACCATTCTGGAGTCCAACAGATCTTTTTATAGTGTTATTTAATTTCCTCAATACAGGTGGCGGACGGTACGAAAATACCAAACACACAACACATAACCACGCCTAATGCGGCGCAGTAAAACCGTTGCCATTCAATAAAGCTACCAGTCGTCTCGGAAAGGATAAATACAGTTCCTGCATTGTTTGCAACGGAAAATTATACGATTTTTCCAGAAAAATACTGGCAAGTTTGCTAATTGAACTTGGCAATAACAATGATGACGCTGAAAGTGTACGTAAGGAGTTCAGCTGTGTGTGGCAATCCAGAAGAGAAAGAAGTGGAAGCAATTGAAATGTTATCACGAATGTTTAAAAACTAAGCTGACACGCCGGCCGGTGTGGCCGAGCGGTTCTGGGCGCTACAGTCTGGAACCGCGAGACCGCTACGGTCGCAGGTTCGAATCCTGCCTCGGGCATGGCTGTGTGTGATGTCCTTAGGTTAGTTAGGTTTAAGTAGTTCTAGGGGACTGATGACCTCAGAAGTGAAGTCCCATAGTGCTCAGAGTCATTTGAACCATTTTTTTGCTGCCTGCCCCCTGATTTACGAATTAGCTGTGACACTTAATATCACCTGTTAACTCGCTGTTTCCTGAGCCGTGGCCAGTATCGGACTCAGTTTCTTCTAGGAGGAAACTCGGGGATTCTGCACTCACTAAGATAGACGGATCAGGTAAAAACTAAAATATATGCTGTTCAAAAACCACACTGATATGCGAGGTAGTCTTTTACAGCATAAAAACGCTTACTATGTCCATATGTAGATCAAACCTGGCACGAAAATGTCTTGCAGCATGTCAAGCCAAATAAATTAAGTAACTGAAACATAAACGACCATTTCGATAACTCGTCCAGCTCTTGGTTAGAGAGACAGAAATAGCACGGAGAGTTACGTTAAATGATTAATAGTGAACTGAACAGGGATGAGTGAAGTCCAGGCAGGGGCAGCAGGAATTACCTATAGGGAAAACTTACCTGTCTCTGTCAATTCTATCGGCTGGGATGCTAGCGGTGGCACCAGTGTGACATGATAACCGAAACAGTCACAACTTTATTACAGGGAAAAGGTGCTCCAATCTGTGCTGTGCATTTCACTGCACTGCAGTTACCAACAACAGGAAGTGTGCACACCGACAAGCCCAACACTCCATCTAGTGAGGATAACGACCTGCTTCAACCAAGAACTGCTACCAACTGACACGGCTAGTCCTCTTTCGACACTTCAGCCCGGACACCTTACCAAAGTATGCGTCAGACGGCAGAAAGAAGACCTGTGGCCAGTCTAACCACGATAGCGGTTACGAGTTGTTCTTGCCAGCGAAGCCAGGACTCTTAGCTCAGAGGTTTGGAATATTGGAGTGGTGGAAGTTCTGAGGCGGATGGGAGGGTGCAGTGTTCCGTGAAGCAGCCGTAGCAAGAATTTAAAACTCCGCCCCCGTGAGGTGACAGTACTGTGATTAGATAAGCTACGGCGATCTCTAATTTCCGGGAAAAATTGATTTGACGCCATTTATTAACAATTAATTCCCTGGAAAAATTCGTTTGGCACCATTTATTTAATAATTAATTCCACCAACTTTTGAAATAATAATTAGATTAACGCGTGTCCTACGTCAGTCGATTCGTAACATTATGGACAATACGAATCTGCGATCGGAAATGTAAATTATACTTACTTAATCACTCCCTCTTTTCATGAAGCTAGGCAGGGCAGGAGTCATTTCTTATGCACGCCTTCCAGTAGGTTACAGAAAAGTCTCTCCTCTACAAGTTCCAGTAACGGTGATGGAGGTGGATAACGACCGCTCACCATTCTCTCCAAAGTAGAAAAAAATGGTTCAAATGGCTCTGAGCACTATGCGACTTCTGAGATCATCAGTCGCCTAGAACTTAGAAATAATTAAACCTAACTAACCTACGGACATCACACACATCCATGCCCGAGGCAGGATTCGAACCTGCGACCGTAGCGGTCGCTCGGTTCCAGACTGTAGCGCCTAGAACCACACGGCCACTCCGGCCGGCTCCAAAGTAGACCACAAAGTAACAATAATATTGAGATCTGTTATCTCTGGTGGCCAGAGAAGATACGACAGTTCAAGCTCGTGCTCACAAAACCAGTCCTGGACGATGCGTGCTGTTTGTAATGCGACCTTGCAGAGTAACCGTGGGGCCCATGGAGTACCACTGTATAACTGCCCAAATCATGACAGAAGCCGAGTCATGTTTCGCTGTTGGCGGCAAGTAGTCAGCACCGTAGACTTGGAACGATCCACGCCGGACGTAATCTGAACTACAAGTTGGAAACAGAATGAAACAAGACTCATCCGACCAAATTACGTCCTGTCAATGCTCGAAATATCTGGTTTTATGGCTTAGGCACCACGTTTTCTTGTTATGGTCATTTGCATCACTGATGTATGGTTTTGGAATTCCAACTGGTCCAGCTAGTGCTTCTCTTTTCGCGTTGTTTTGCTGTTTACTGGGTTCGCGAGAGCGACATTCGGTTCGGCAGGGACTTCGGCAACTGTCGTCCCCTTATTTTTCGTCACGGTCCTATTCAACGACCGTCCGTCACGACCACTCAACACTTTCGTCCTCGTCGTGACTTCACGGAAGATGTTTTACTGCTTTCTCTGTATGCGGTGTAAATTTCCGATACAGTGCCTCTTGGAACACCACACACTTCGGCTGCCTTCGTTACGGTCGTGGGGTTTCCTACCGTGGGGTTTCCTACCGTGTGGTTTCCTATGAGCAGTGCCACACTAAACCTGTCAGAGGACCGGGCCGGCAAAACAAATCGAGGCTCCCCTTGCTGGCCCCTCCCACCCTCCTCACCACACAGGAGTTCTCCGAGAGTTTCAAACGCAAACGGAAGGAAGTCCCATTGCTTATCATATTCATTTTGTGTCGTGATAATTTAGAAGATGTAACGTTATTTTACGTAACACTGAAAGTGACTGATCTCGTAATCTCGTTACCATTATTTAATTTTAATAGCTATTATTTAATAGCTAATAATACTATTATTTAATCATTACAAGATTTCTGTTGTTCGAATCTATTATTTATGTTTCGCAACTAAGTCGGCATAGAGCGAGTGGGGTGTATAAAAATGAATTCCTATTTCCCAAACCAAGAGGAATGTCACTGTCTACATAAAACTTCGTTCAGTGCATGGTGGAGGGTACTTTACTTACGGATTTCGCCACAGCCACACTGTTGCTCCGATCTTGATGAAATTTTGTACATTTGATCTTCAAAACAAGGGGAACCTCACCGTCTACGTGAAATTTCATACGGTGTATGGCGGAGGGTGCCTTACAACGGAATTACACACCATTTGACTGATCAGCTTGGGAGTTGGCTCGTGTATGTATGTTCTCATGGTGAAGGCATTTACACAAGCGAACGTATGCTGGATGGCGGATGGTTGGCCTCCCTTTAAATAAATCCAACATCGTCTCGTCAATCAGCATGAAAGTTGGCAGATATACGTATTTCTTCATAGACGGGGAAAGGGAAGATAGCATGACGGAGGTGGAGGAGGAGATATACGGAGAGAGGAGAACGTGATGGGGGCGGGGAGGGGGGAGGAGGCTGGCTCTGAGCACTATGGGACTTAACATCTATGGACATCAGTCCCCTAGAACTTAGAATTACTTAAACCTAACTAACCTAAGGACAGCACACAACACCCAGCCATCACGAGGCAGAGAAAATCCCTGACCCCGCCGGGAATCGAACCCGGGAACCCGGGCGTGGGAAGCGGGAACGCTACCGCACGACCACGAGATGCGGGCTGGGGGGGGGGGGGGGGAGAAGGTGCATCCAGAGAAGTGAAAGAAGCAGATTAAAACAGAGAGAGAGCAGCAGGGGGAAGGTGGTGAATGACTAATGGAACACTGTAATAAATACATAAACTAGGGGTGTTGTTGTGAATTTGATGTACTATTAGAAAAAGCGGTGGAGGAGGAGGACAGAGACGGGAAGATGGATGGAGAAGGAGAGGAGGATGGAGAGAAGGAGGAAGTGTAGTGAGAGAGGGGGGCAGATGGAGGAGATGGAAAGAGAGACGGATGGGCAGAAGGAGGAGGTGGATAGAGAGACGAGAGATGAGGCAAGAGAGGATGAACTGACATAAAACTGGGATGAATAAATATCCGGGCAACGCCGGGTTTAAAGTTAGTAATTAGATAAAGATTTACGTGACAATGGGCGTGTTCATCTGAACAGAATATTTCCCTACGGTTAGATGTGGCGTATAAACTCTCGATAACTAGAGTGTTGATGTCTACTGTTATAAGGCACAGTTTTTTCATATTAGAGCAAGTTAGGTTTCGTTGGCACTAGATAAACCATTTCTTAAAAGAGTATACTGCTTTCAAACTATATATAATGTTATAAAATGAGATACTCAAATATTGCTAACTGCAAAAGATAGTTATTGCTGTTGTGATCTGTCTGAAGACTGGTTTGGTGTAGCTATGGAGTTCAATTATTCACACTATGACTGCCGTTTATTACATTGCGCGGATTTTGTAAGTGTGTACTGCTCAGTCACCTTCAGTTGCTTTGTTAGATTATGTTTACTACTGAGTTACTTATTACTGGGACTGCTATAAGGCATAGTTTCTTCTTATTAGGACAAGCTAGATTTAGCTGGCTCTAATAAACCATTTCTTAAAATAGTACACTGCTTCAGACTATATATAATGTTATTAAATGAGAAATTCCACTATTGTTCATTGCAAAATATAGTTATTGCTGCTGTGATGATCTGTTTGAATACTGATTTGATGTAGTTCATTGCAGGCCTCTTCACCTCTGTGTGACTACTAAAAAGCACATGTCTTGAAACCTGTGTACTGTGAAAAATCCCTGCTGTGTGAAGCTGTTTAGGTAACACCGTATAGTTAGACTTTTATGTCATATTATTTAGTATTTTTATCTAGCTTAATACAAGTCACATTTATATACGGCTTAAACGAGCAGAGAGAAATAACAATGAGTCGTAAACATTCTTCAACTTAATACAAATGCGAAAAAATAACACGCAGGATCAGGTTACCATTATTATAATAATCAGTAGTTCTGCGTTCAGGCTGACTGGACTGAAATGGTAAAGTCAGACGTCAGGCAAGGAATGACTTTATTGCTGACTGGTGCACTCCGGAATTTATCCATCATCAGATATCCAGGAGGGGTTGTTGCACGTGGATATTAAGATTCCAATTGTACGAGGGTAATCCGAAAAGTAATGTCTCCTATTTTTTTATAAGCACAGAACTCTGTTTGTGTGGCAGTTGGTCACACTGTGAGGAGTGCTTCACGCGCTGTGTGTAAACATGCGCACGCCGCGCTGAGGTGCTCAGTCTTGGCTTGGCAGCCGTTGAGAATGGAGCTCCCGTTGGATGTTACCGCCAAGAGCGAATTGCGCGCAGTTATTCGGTTTTTGAATGCAAAGGGCACTGGGCCGATTGAAATCCGTCGCCAGTTGACGGAAGTGTATGGTGAGTCGTGCATGGATGTCAAAAATGTTCGTAAGTGGTGGAGAGTTAGCAGCTGGCCGGACCGAAATTCACGACGAACAAAGATGCGGGAGACCGTCAATTTCTGAGGAGACAGTGTTGAAGGTTGAGCAAAACATTAATTAACGCTGACAGGTACTGTGAGACTCTGAAGAAACTGAAATGGGCAATTCAGAAACGGAGAAGAGTAATGTTGAGCAAAGGCGTACACATTCTCCATGACAACGTTCGCCCACTCATCGCTTGGTAAACCGTTGCTGTCCTGCAACAGTTTCAGTGGAGCATAGTCACTCACCCACCCTATGGTCTTGACTTGGCGCCCAGGGCCTATCACCTGTTCCCTAGGTTAAAAGAACATTTGGCTGGAGAGTGATTTAGCTCCGTCGACGAGGTGAAAGAAGAGGTTCATAACTTTCTGAACAGCACGGCGGCGAGCTGGTATGACAAGGGCATACAAAAACTGCCACAGCATCTACAAAAATGCATCGACAGAAATGGTGATTATGTCGAAAAATAGCTAAATGTTCAAGCTGTAAACTGATGTAAACCATTGTAGAAATAAACAGGTCTATGTACTTATAAAAAATAGGAGGCCTTACCTTTAAGATTACCCTCGTATGTGACAAAAACATTTGCATACAACTGGGAAATATATACACTTGCAGCAATCTCTCCTGGATATCTGACTATGGATAAATTCCGAAAAGCGTCATATGAGCAATAAAGTCATTCCTTGCCTGATGTCTGACTTTTACCATTGCTGCCATGTCAGCGTGAATGTAGAACTACTGATTATTCTTTAATTTCTCGCGCATGCTGTAGGTTTCGCGTCGGTCAAAGATGTTAGGCGTGTTCAGTAAGAGAAATGCAAGGAGTTAGAATCTATGGAGATGTCCGAACACGGAAAACTTGAAGCTAGCGACTTACACATTTCATCATGCTTGTCACCAAAGAATTGTGAGTAGCGTGTATGCACTGTATGTTATCCATCGAAACGCAACATAAAATTGTGTAAAAATATTTACTCGTTTTACCTGATTATGCATAAACAGAAGCGGAAACTCTGCTGTTCAAAATGGCTCTGAGCACTATGGGACTTAACTTCTGAGGTCATCAGTCCCCTAGAACTTAGAACTAGGACAACGCACACATCCATGCCCGAGGCAGGATTCGAACCTGCGCCGTAGCGGTCGCGCCATTCCAGACTGTAGCGCCTAGAACTGCTCGGCCATCGCAGCCGGCAAACTCTGCTGTTACTTTCTATTGGTAAATACTTTAGCTAATATACCTTTGGTTTAAATATGGGCTATTCGTTTCGATATTTTCATTCTCTGACTCTTATGCTTACAGTACGCAGATTAACAAACAACAGTTCAAGGAAAACCTTTTGGATGAAGGCAATGTCAGGAACTATAGCACATCAGTAAACCACAGAACAGCATGTTCACAGCGTTTCCATGGAGCTCATAGTGATCAAATTTCAACCACCTGCATTCATATCAGAGCCTTGCATTTTTCCCTCCTTTTTATCATACATGCAGAATGTAAGTTGCAACAAATTTTTCATAATGTTTGAGGGAATGCACCTATTTATGTGACAGAATTTGAGGTTAAACATGTTCTTCTTTGCTGTTGGCAATTGGTGTCACAGCAGCTGCCTACGCATTGTGTATTTGTTTAAATTTTTACGTCTGACATGAACGAGGAAGTGAATTTTATGACTAGGCAACTCAAAGCTCCGGCAGGCAAACAGGAAATTAAAGGAAAGGACAGGACGGATTGGGGTTCATATCATTCACCATTGCTTACAAAAGTTTTATTTTAAGGAAAATAACTAAAATCCGATAGATTAATGGGATTACAAACAACATTCTGAACTTCTCAAATTTAAGAAACTACACACCTTAGTTTAGTTATAATTAAAGACAAAAGCTGTGTCTGAAAGCATTTTTTAGATTTCATACTCAAAATTTCCACCTTTAAGAAAAACAACTGAGAAAACGCTTCAACAAATGAACAAATAATTAATTAATATTTGGAAACAGATGGCACTTAAGACAACATGGAAGCATGACTCATCTCAAAGGTTAAAAACTTAATAACTATACTGGAAGACAGCGTAACTTACAGCTGCCTCAAGAGAACTAGGAAAAGGAAATTTCTTAAAATACACCTCCCTTGGAGGTGTGGGGTGTCGCATTGTCCTGCTGGAATTGTTCAAGTCCGTCGGAATGAACAATGGACGTGAATGGATGCAGGTGATTAGACAGGATGCTTACGTACGTGTCACCTGTCGAGTCGTATCTAGACGTATCAGGGGTCCCATATCACACCAGCTGCACACGCCCCACACCATTACAGAGCTTGCATCAGCTTGAACATGCCCCTGTTGACATGCAGGGTCCATGGTTTCACGAGGTTGTCTCCATACTCGAAGACGTCCATCCGCTCAATACAATTTGAAACGAGACTCGTCCGACCAGGCAACAAGTTTCCAGTCATCAACAGTCTAATGTCGGTGTTGACGGGCCCAGGAGAGGCGTAAAGCTGTGTGTCGTCCAGTCATCAAGGGACACGAGTGGGCCTGCGGCTGAGAAAGCCGATATCGATGATGTTTCGTTGAGTGGTTCGCACTCTGACGCTTGTTGATGGTCCGGAATTGAAATCTGCAGCAATTTGCAGAAGTGTTTCGCATCTGACACGTCGAAAGATTCTCTTCAGTCGTCGTTGGTCCCATTTTTGCAGGATCTTTTTCCGGTAGCAGCGATGACGGAGATTCGATGTTTTACCGGATTCCCGATATTCACGGTACACTCGTGAAATACTCGTACGGGAAAATCCGCACTCCATCGCAGCCTCGGAGATGCTGAGTCCCATCGCTCGTGAGCCGAATATAACTCCACATTCGAAGTCACTTAACTCTTGGCAACCCGCCATTGTAGCAGCAGCAACCGATCTAACGACTGCGCCAGACACTTGGTGTCTTATACAGGCGTTGCCGACCGCAGCACCATATTCTGCCTGTTTACCCATCTCTGTATTACGATACGC
Organism: Schistocerca piceifrons; assembly: GCF_021461385.2. Taxonomy (NCBI): domain Eukaryota; kingdom Metazoa; phylum Arthropoda; class Insecta; order Orthoptera; family Acrididae; genus Schistocerca; species Schistocerca piceifrons. Next base: position 546,354,543 of record NC_060144.1, read on the forward strand.
ATGCATGTACCGTTTTCTTTGGCCCTTCAGTGTAAAAGATAAAGCTGTAAACGATGTGTGAACGTGCAAAACAGGGTTAAAATCAAGCTTTTTTAGTAGTCAGACTGTTGCCTCAGTCGGAGAAATAGTAATCTGAATCATGTGATAAAGACAGTGAAGAAAACGACCTACAAAAATGAAGGGCATTTCAATGCTTATCAGTGTATCCAGCGTAATGAACACTTCTCACGTCAGTTTGCCAACACAGCAACTTCTGATGTCGTCCTTACAAAATGTGGCACAGCTTTGACGTATTCGGATCAACGCTTAACATTTATTCTGCAAGAGCATATGATTATGTTAGGGTTATATTTGATACTGTCTTGCCGCATCCTAGAACAGTAAGTGGTAGCAAATTGGGGTATTTGGTTTCCGGAGTGAGGCGCTGTATACAGGGTGAGTCACCTAACGTTACCGCTGGATATATTTCGTAAACCACATCAAATACTGAGGAACCGATTCCACAGACCGAACGTGAGGAGAGGGGCTAGTGTAATTGTTTAATACAAACCACACAAAAATGCACGGAAGTATGTTTTTAACACAAACCTACGTTTTTTAAAATGGAACCACGTTAGTTTTGTTAGCACATCTGAACATATAAACAAATACGTAAGTGCCGTTTGTTGCATTGTAAAATGTTAATTACATCTGGAGATATTGTAACCTAGAGTTGACGCTTGACACCTCCGACGTTCAGTTGCGTGTTGTAACAAACACGGGCCACGGTCGGCGAGCAGCATCTGCAGGGACATGTCTACGATGACGACCGTGTTTACGAGTGTGGCTGTAGTGCACTGTTGCGGTTTGGTCTTGCTGTCGCAGTGTCCGCATGTAGCGCTTGCTGCTATTGTTATTCTGCATTCGTCTCTGCACGCAGACCAACTGTAGTACACCGTGTTACCAGACGTCTTGTGTAGTGTTGTACGAACTGTGACCATGGTATATTCGAACTCTGAAAAGGCGGAGATGATACTCATCTATGGCGAGTGTCTACGAAATGCAGCTGAAGCCGGCAGGGTGTATGCAGAACGGTACCCGGACAGAGAGCATCCAACGTGCCGCACATTGCAAAACATCTACCGCCAACTGTATGCAACAGGTATGGTCGTAGCACGCAAACGGTTCCGTAACAGGCCCGTCACAGGAGAAGCGGGTGCAGTTGGTGTGTTATCTGCTGTTGCCATGAACTCACACATGAGTACACGGGACATTGCGAGAGCCGGTGGACTGAGTCAAAGTAGTGTCATGCGCATACTGCATCGTCACCGCTTTCACCCGTTTCATGTGTCGCTACATCAGGAATTACATGGTGATGACTTTAATCATCGAGTGCAATTCTGTCAATGGGCATTAACCGATAATGCGTCGCAGTTCTACCTGTTTACCGCTGAAGCGGGTTTCACAAACCACGGGGCAGTGAATCTACGGAACATGCATTACTGATCCGTGGACAATCCTCGCTGACTCAGACAGGTAGAGCGACAGCGACCGTGGACTGTAAATGTATGGTGCGGAATCATTGGCGACCACCTCATTGCTCCTCACTTCATTGCAGGGGCCCAAACAGCTGCAACATACATCGCGTTTCTACAGAATGATCTGCCAACGTTGCTCGAAAATGTCCCACTGGAAACGCGTCGACGTATGTCGACGTATGTGGTATCAGCATGATGGTGCACCTGCACATTCCGCAATTAACACTAGGCTGACCCTTGACGGGATGTTCGACGGGCGTTTCATAGGACGTGGAGGACGCATAAATTGGCCAGCCCGTTCTCCTGATCTTACACCTCTGGATTTCTTTCTGTGGGGTACGTTAAAGGAGAATGTGTACCGTGATGTGCTTACAACCCCAGAGGATATGAAACAACGTATTGTGGCAGCCGCCGGCGACATTACAGCAGATGTACTGCGGCGTGTACGACATTCATTTCGCCAGAGATTGAAATTGTGTGCAGCAAATGATGGCCATGTCGGGACACATTCTATTCCACTCCGTAATTGAAAACAGAAACCACGTGTGTACGTGTACCTCACCCCTCACGGTAATGTACATGTGCGTCAGTGAAAAAGACCAATAAAAAGGTGTTAGCATGTGGACGTAATGTGCTGTTCCAGTCTCTTCTGCAGCTAAGGTCCATCACCGTTCCCTTTGGATCCCCACGTAATTCGGTGCTCTCCGATACACACGATCGAACAGCGGAGGAGTGGTACTCAAGCGTCAACTGTAGGTCACAATATCTCCGGATGTAATTAACATTTTACAATGCAACAAACGGCACTGATTACGTATTTGTTTATATGCTCAGATGTGCTAACAAAACTAACGGGGTTCCATTTTAAAAAAATCGTAGGTTTGTGTTAAAAAACATACTTCCGTGCATTTTTTTATGGTTTGTATTAACCAATTACACTAGCCCCTCTCCTCACATTCGGTCTGTGGAATCGATTCGTCAGTATTTGATGTGGTTTACGAAATATATCCAGCGGTAACGTTAGGTGACTCACCCTGTATTCCACTGATTTAATGGTTAGTGAAGTTATAAGCGTTTGTACTTGATTTTATTTCTGAAGTCGAGTGCTTACATAATATCACTAGGTATTATAGTCTAGGATGGCTGTTGCAGTGGGAAGTCTTTTTCTCACAGAAAAAAAGTGAATGCAAAAATAGTGAGATAACTGTCTTTGAAGAATAGTGAACTAGATATGTTATAAAGTGCAAGTTTTGTTGTCTGTGAAAGACTTAATTTCGCAAAGAACTAAAGTATTCTTTTGTTGCTAATAAAGTTTTCATTTACATGTGTAGCCCGTTTGCTGTTGAAATTTCCTTTTACAGACATAATAACTCAATACGTGTACACTGCTGATTGTAATGATAACTTAAAATCAGAACTGTAATGTATGTTCCCGACTGTGTGAAACTCTTAGAAAAGGAAAAATGTGTAAGAGAGAGAAAAAGATAGGCCTTTTTTAAAATCAGGACTGATACATATATATTCCCGATTGTGTAAAATTGTCAAACGTAATTGATAGTGTTAGAATGACCTAAATATTCTTAGAAGAGGAAAAATGTGTGTGTGATAGAGAGAGAGACGAGGATAGGCTTTACTTGACATTAAATGTAAGCGTTGGATTGTAGTGGTAATGGTTAGTTACACTTAAACTCAACCGCAATTTTTACACAAGACTGTCTTCTTCTTCTTCTTTGGTAGCGCTACAGCCTTTGGTGAGCCTTGGTTACTTCAACAATTTTCCTACACATTTCTCGGTTCTTTGCTGCTCTTTTCCACCCCGGACTCCCACGCTGGTGAGATCCGCTATTCTCTCGTCAGTCCATTTTTTCTAGGTCTCGCTTTACGCCTAACCGAATGGATCACAGCTGTCTTTAAAAAAAAAAAAATTTCTATCGTCTGCCATTCTCTCCACGTACTCTAGCCATGGTATTCGCTATTTCGGGCTTCTGTTGAATTTCCGTAATATTTATTTTTGTATCATTATACCCAGTGAGGCCTTCTAACCTCAACCCCAGCCCTGATGCTGGTAAGAGACTTGTCGCTTTGTTAATTATAGCTTCCCTTCCGAAAACCAACTCAGTTGCCTGAAGAACCACGATTTTTACTGCTACTAGGAAGCTGGCTTCACTACGCCTCTAAAGCCCTCCCTGCCCTATGTTGTGGGACACAATTCGTGTTTCTTCTCAGTCGAGGCCAATCCGGCTACGCTACCGCTGGCACCGCTCTCGACTTCAACGAAGCACGCAAACCCTCCCGCCCGGCACAGAAGGTGTCTATTATAAGGCGGTGTCGTTCCTCTGATTAATAAGCGTAATTTCATTGCTTAAAGTTTGAAAATCCTACATTGTGGTAGTGAAATAATCGGGAGAATCTTGTGCCACTCGTACAGCTTAGAGTGCAACTTAAAATGATCACTGTTCTGCCGCTATGTAGTCAATGCTTAACAAATGAAAATTCGCATCAAGAAATTAAATTCTCAACTGCCTACTTATGAGTATTCCACCACGAATGTATGTCTTATCTAAGTACATGCAAAAGATGTTGTTCCGGCCCAAAGTCAAGAGCCGGCACCTCGGAGAGGGCTGTGAAGAAGACGTGAGCCAATTGTACACGGACCGACCCTTTTCTAGGATGACAACCGATGGCAGCGACCTTGACACGAAGAGGACATAACTGCTACGACGCCTGGCCACGGTCCAGTTGAAAACTAGCAGTTCGCCGACTTCGACAACGGCTTCAAGAACATGCACTTATGTAGTAGTGACTTAGGAACTGTATTACTTCTCTTGTATTATGAACTGTATATACTGAAGAGATTGCTTATGTTGCATGTCGACCTCTTGCTTTCGACACGTCTGTTTAACACAAAGTTTAGAGCTGTAATCATTTCCTTTTGTAATAAACTTCATTAACACGATTTCCTTGAATTGTTGTCCAGCGATCCGAGAAAGCAGGTTTCCTAGGCACCGTATATTTGACGAATAGGCAGGATACAACAGAAGTGACTGTCGATTCAGTGCCTTGGAGAGGGTAAAACTGAAAGGGTCCTGTAGTCCCATTTCATTTTCATTTTATTTACTTTCCAGTGATACAAAACTCTCTGGAAGGTGTGAGTGAATGAATGTGGGTGTGTTTCATGTTGCTATACGGTGGTTTAGTCTGCTGCAGAGAGCACTAGTCGTACAGAATGGTCAACCCCTGTAGTTTTCAGGTAGGTAGAGAGGTTTTCTCTCCGTGTGTGGTAGTTACCTGTGTTAAGTTGGTGGCGGAAGCCTCATCTCTGGGTTTTCCTGTCCACGGAATCGCGTGGGAGACGTTGGAGTGTGTGAGACGGTCAGTCTGCTTCCAGCGCGCCGAGGGTCTGCAGCCGAGCTCTCTTCGAAGGAGGGTGAGTTGGTTTGACCGCGTGGCGCGTTGTCTCGTAGAAAGAGGGGAGCTTTTAGCTTTTGGTGTCGCCTCTCGTCTTATTAAGATTGTTTAACCTTGTCGCAGCAAGGAATGCAAGCCTACTGCAGACGTTCAGATTCATTCCCAATGCAGACTTTGATCTGTAAGAGGAACGTAACACAAAGGTGTTGCATATGTGAGAAGTGCGCCCCCGTTTGTGTGAATGTTTGTCTGCCTGCAACTGCGTTTGTATACGTTCTAATCTTTCCTGAACCTTGATAATTTTGCCCCTTCGTGAATTTTCTCTGTCTCATTTATTTTATGTCCGTTGGAAGCTATCCACGTGGCTTAATGTTAGAGTTTGTTGGCCCACTGCCATCACCCTTTATTTACTCAAATGTGCCTTCTGAAAAATGATAATTGATGGCGGCTGCGTGGTTTAATGTGGTTAAAACTTGGCCACGGAATGTAGAAATTGTGTTTCCGCAAACCACGTGGGCCTACGAGTGTGGTCTGAATCATGTGCCGTTTCACAAGAAATTGTGCTTAGTTACCAGGCAACATCAGTTGTGTAGATGCATCACATCAATGTTTTAAGAAATAAATAATTTTGCCACCATTATTCTCCTGTATACCGATGTTACGTCTCTATTACCTACGCCATTTACCTTGTAATTTCCTTGTTAGCCCATCCATAGCGTTTCTATGCGGACAGGTCCAATAATTAGTGTTCCTTTTTATTTTAAAACAATTTCTTTAGAATAGATGTTGTTTTCAGGAGTGCTGCTGCAAGCTGTTCTTATGCACAGTGTTCACGCATTATTTACTTTATTTTAATATTTGATTCACGTGAACAATGCCTGGACCAAACTAGTAATTACATCCCATTCTTTACGAGTGATAGCACAATGAATGTTCTCTTATGCGTCCTTTTTCTTATGATTAAATTAATTAATTTTCTGATCCAGCCGAACCCTTTATTTGTCACGTGGCTAGAATTGGTGGCGACCCAATCGTTTACGTTGATTTCTATGCCAGATAGCATTTTCTTATTCAAAGTGAGATTCACGCAACTTAGACATAACGCCAATTTTTTCCACAACTTACACATAGTGCCCATGACGCAAGCTAACTTACAAAACCCCTGTTTTTGTCTCAAAAAGATGACGGGTTGCTCCGTCCCTTAGCTTCAGCCACTGCGTGTTCTCGGCATAATTAACACCATCTCCCTCTACTCTGACCTTATAGGAGAAGTGACCGTAGTGCTGAGCAGTATCTGTGACCAGTGGTCAAGTGGGCTATCTTAAGTAAAGAATTTAGCTGGAACGGGTGAACAAAGAGCGGCCGACACAGTCTGCTGGAGACAGTTGGAGGACACAGAGTGCTGGACGCTGCTTGAGACGGATCTCGTTGCCGACGCTACTGGTGTTCGTGGGGTAATATTTTGCTTGCGCGAGAGAATGAGAGTTAATTTTAAACTTTGGTCATTACGTATCTCCTTTAAGTTTAATAACTGGAATCAGTCCGTACTGAAGCCGATAATTAAAATCTTTTGAGTACCATGTGATCAAAACCCACGTGACTCTCAGCCGCTGCTTAGTTTTATTATTACTTGGGTCGTCTATTTCATACATATTTTTGCTTTGCAGTGTTTTATGTCTTTCTGTACACGCAATGTTTCGCAGATTTGTCTGCCAAAACCTTGGATGAAGCTTCTTTGTCTGTTCCTTTTTGTATTTTTACATGATATTATTGGGTTCGCTTCTCGGCTACGCATTTTGTGACTACTCGGGAATTTGTTACATACAAGTGTGCGTTGTGGTACTATCTCTTGATAGGGAGCTGCAGACAATTTCATTGGTGGGTGTTTCTCTAGTTTTGGATGTCATGAACGCGTAATCGCTATTTTACTGTTTGAAATTATATGCGTGCAGTGCCATCAGAGATGCTGTGTCGCCTGGAGGCTTCCTTGGACCATCTCTGCTTTTGCTAGATGCGCGTGAGATGATGCGCACTGTTAATAGTGATATGAGGAAACTCTGTAGCCGGTAGTGGTGTGTCATGACTGGTAGTACGGCAAAGGCCGAGTGATACAGTTGCAGTTATATTCTGAGGAAGTGAAACATGTGGATTTACTGATCAATTATTTGAGATGAGGAAAGAGACTGAAGCATTTTGAGAAGAATATTTTATTATGATTATTTTGATATGTAACAGAAGAAGACTTGATTTCAGATTTTTTACTTTATTGCAGCTTGTAACTAAGCATTCTTGGTTCAGACATCCATAGGCTGAGAATAGGGAAAGATAAACGGCCATGCATAATTTTCAATTTGAATTTGGGGGTAGGAATAACTGTTGAATACTTAACGTCATTTTTACGAGTTGGAATATTTGAAAAGATGTCACTTGATGTTAAAGACTGCTTACGCTTCTCCACTCAAGAACTTTAATTTCTTGTGTGATAATGTTTGTGAAGCAAAGAAAGAGATAATTTTTCAATACAGAACTTTAATAATCAGAAAAGTGATTACGTTTGATGTTATAATTGATCCGAAGTCACTGTCCGCATGCAAAGTCCATACCAAAACATGAGTTACCATTTTTAATTTTTCATATCTGTTATGAACCAAGCATGCTCTTACCTTTTTCTAAAAGAGAGCGAATTCCACTAGGCACATCTCAGTGGTTAGTTGCATCTCAGCAAATGCGACGCACTTTCAAGACAAGAGCAGTATCACGGTGTTTGCGTTGTGCAACAGGTACGCCAAAATTGAATATCAAAAAAAGGAACATTGAGTTTTTCTAGGACCAATTTATCAGAATTCACTCCATTACGAATCTTTAAACATACGGGAAACCAGATAGGCACTTTCCAAGTTACTTTCTTGCAGTGATATTTTGCAACACATTCTCGCAGTCAAATTCTTATATTCAAAGTTTACGAATTCCTGTGTTGGAAGTTTATGTAATCTCACAAATCGCTTACACTGCTAGCGAGCAAAACCATTAATGAGTAACAACCATCATATTATTAAGATAATTGTCACTCTATGGAAAGTAAATTTTTGGTTAATTGGTGATGGCTAATGAGACCGAAGTCCTTCGCCTGATCAGTTAGTGATTGAAGAGGTCAGAATCAAGAAAGGAAAAACTCTTCCACGTATTGAATCAATGAGGTCAGTTAATGATGGCTAATGAGACCCAAGTTCTTTGCATGATCACTTAGTGATTAAAGAGGTCAAAATCAAGAAAGGAAAACTCTGTCATATATTGAATTAATGAGGTCAGAATCCGTGCGGCTTTTACAAGGCAGGAAAGTTCTCTCATATATCAAACGTTTTGCTTATTTGATTCAGCTTCGAAATGTTTTCATCCCATTAATCGTTGGAAAACGAGGCCTGCATGACGAGTAGGCGTAAAGTGGCATAGGGTCGCCTTATACTATTATCTGCACTTATCTATCGTGATATTTCTGATTTTAATTCGATTTTTCGAAAACAGAATCTGAGTGAAAAATAACTTCATGAGCTGTGGTTTGAGATATCTCTTGTTCCTGAAGGCTTTGTAGTGGGGCGAACAATATGTGAGGTGTGACGAACACATGTGCCTGTAATTTAAGGTGTATAGAGCATAAATTTTGCTGCATGGATTCAGATTTTCCTCTTTTGCTTTGTAAAATCTAAATTTTTGATTTGTTTCATAATTGATCATCAAAGACCACTAATGTTTCCATCTCCGATTTCTGCTTTATTAAACAGATCTTGTTTCTGAATACAAGCCATTATGTCCAGCGGGATCAGTACTATGCTCAGATCAGAATAACAAGGTGACTGCCAGCAGATTGTTTACAAAATTACCACAGCAACAACTAACCAGAACAAGAGCTTCGCCGTGTCTTCTGTGTTGTTCGCCGTTACCATATCGCTCTGCGGATGACAGTTACGGCTGCTAACGTAACTATTGAGATTTGGTTTCGTCATATGACTTCTTTCTTTTTTATGATACACAAAAGAATGTCTGTAGCTTAAAGCTGAAGTCAATGTTCGAAAGAATTCGGTATTGAACTGAACAGCTGTTGCTGCCGCAGCCACATTTGGCGTGCATGTAACGATCTAACCGAAAACATCGCCACTCTCCATGTCTAACTGTCAGTCACTTTGTTTACTCTGAACCGGGTATAGTCGGTGCTGAAGTTATGGTAATCACGTGCATAGGACCAAGTTAAGTCCACAGGGCGGTTAGTGGTTATAGGGTGCAGCACAGCATTACTTTCCTTCTGAAAGCGCGTTGCTTTAAAATAGAGATTAAGTACCAATTCTTCGATAACTCCACAGGATCATTAGAATGTTTGAAGCTTGATTAGATACATACAGATAACGATCGAGTAGACGACGGGATTGTCATTCAAGCAGTTCGAAAAGTTATCCTTGTGTGAGCTTTCGTTTAACTATCAGTGATTAACATCTACACCGTTTAGATATTCATTGTGCTCGGATGTAGAGTGAAAGATTCATTTTGAACGAAAAAGCTTTTGAAAGTAAATGTTTTTTGTAGTGACACCGATTCACACCTATGAGTGTAGTAGATATAGTCACTGTTAGTTTATCAAAATTCCCAATTTGTCTAGATGGTTTTATGGTCATTCTCTAAGATAAGTTTGCAGTGGCAATAATAACCCATATGTAGAATTTAACGAGACCTTAAGGACTACTTAATAAGTTAAGGGAAAGAAAATGCCTGCAGGTACTCTTTACATTAATTGTGAATAGAGAACTGATAAAACTGAGGAAATAGTTGGCTCAATTATATGGACTGGCTGCCATGAAATTGACGTAGCTCCACAACAGTATGTTTACGTGTGGTTACGTGCAAAATTTTACCCATTTATTAAAGCTCTACCAATACGCACTCTATGTGTACACCGTGTGGAGTCATTCTGGACGTGGAAATAATCCTTCCGGATGCCATGAAGAGCAGGGCGTGCAGCCAACTACATATGGTGGCACACGTCGGTGCCAGTGATGTGTGTCGCTTTGGAACGGATGAGATATTCTCTGGTTTTGAGCGGCTGTCAGAAATGGTAAAGGCCACCAGTCTTACTTGCGAGATGAAAGCAGAGCTCACAATTTGCAGCACAGTTGACAGAACCGTCTGTGGACCTCTGGTACAGAGACTAGTGGAGTGTTCGAATCAGAGGCTCATACGGTTCTGCGACCGATTACGCTGCAGATTCCTCGACTTGCGCCATGAGGTAGTGGGGTTTTCGGGTTCCACTAAATAGGTCAGGAGTCCATTACAAGCAGAAGGTGGCTACACGGGTAGCGAGGGCTATTTGGCGTAGAATAGTTGGTTTTTTAGATTAGAGTGTCTCGGAGAAACACAAAAAGGGCTTCAGTATCATATAAAGGGTACGGGTCGAACATAGGAAGAACGTAGATCTAGGAACCATCGGCGTAACAGTAGTAACTTGTCGTAACTGTGCTGCGAAAGTACCAGAGCTCCAAGTGCTAATAGACGTGTTTGTTGCTGTTAGAAGTACTTCATCTTATAGCAAATTTGAAGTAGATAGTTCCTGTGAGCTAGTATGGGTAGAGGTCATTCTTGACAACCGGAATAAAATAATAATAGGGTCCATGTACCGACCTCCCAACTCAGGTGATTCAGTTGCTGAAAGGTTCGAAGAAAACATGAATCTGCCTTCAGATACGTACCCGACTCTCACAGCTATAGTTGGAGGTGACTTAAATTTACCATACGTATGTTGGCGAAAATACATGTTTAAATCCGGAGGTACGCGTAAAACATCATCCGGAGTTGTGGTAAACGCATTCTCTGAAAATTATTACGGGCAATTAGTTCACGAGATCACTCGAATAGTAAACGGTTGTGAAAACACAATTCTTAGCAACAAACATCTCTGAGCTAATAACGAGCAGCAGAACGAATACTGAGCTTAATGAACACAAGGTTGTCCTAGCGAGACGGAATACTGTAACTCCTAAATCTTTCAAAAATAAACGAAATTTATATGTGTTCAAAACAGCAGAAAAACTTTCTTGACTCTTTTCTAAGAGACAATTTCCACTCCTTCCAAATTAACCCTGAAAGTGTAGAACAGATGTAGCTTGAATTAAAAGAAACAGTATCGAGATTTATTCCAAATAGGTCAGAACACTGTTGCAGAAACAACGAACGAAGCATGCCAAATTTAAACGACTGCAAAATCCCCAAGATAAGCGATAGAAACTCTAAATTAAGCGAGGATTTCAATGCGAGAAAATCCAAAGAGATTCTGGTCGTATTTAACGTATGTTAGCGGCAAGACACAATCGATCCCTTCTTTGCGCGATAGCAATGGAAACACTATCGATGACACTTCCGTTAAAACAGATTTCCTAAACACAGCCTTCCGAAATTCCTTCACCAAAGAAGACGACGGAAATATTCCAGAATTTGAATCCAAAACAGCTCCCAGCATGAGTAACATAGAAGTAGTTATTCTCGGAGTAGTGAAACAACTTAAATTACTTAATAAAAGCAAGTATCCAGTCCAGACTGTATACCAGCTGGGTTCCTTTCAGAGTGTACTGCTGCAATGGTTCCATACTTAACAATCACATAAAACCTCTCGCTCGACTATTGATTCTTACCCAAGTTGAATAGGTCATATAAATATTCAAGAAAGGCAATAGGAATACATTTAAATTACCGTTCCATTTCATTAACTTCGATATGCAGTAGGATTATTGTGTTCGAACACTGAATTACCTAGAACAGAACGGTCCGTTGACACGGAGTCAACATCGATTATAAAACATAGAACTTCTAGCTCTTTACTCACACGAAGTATTGAGTACTATCGACAAGGAATTTCAAATTAATTCCGTACTTCTACGTTTCCAGTAGGCTTTTGACGCGATACCTCACAAGCGGGTTGTAATTAAATTACGAGCAGCCGTTTTAGGTTGTTTGTAGATGATTCTGCCGTTTATCCTTTGGTAATGTCATCAGAAGATCAAAATCAATTGCAAAACGATTTAGAGAAAGTAGCTGTATGGTGCGAAAATCGGCAGTTGGCCCTAAATATTGAAACGGGTGAGGTCATCTACCGAGTGCTAAAAGGAATCCGTTAAACTTCAGTTACACCATAAATCAATCACATTCAAAGGCCGTAAATTCAAATAAATAAATAGGAATTTACGAACAACTTAAATTGGCAAGAATACATAACAATGTTTTGGGGAAGGCGAACCAAAGACTGCGTTTTATTGGGACAACACAGAACCACTAAAGAGACTTCCTACACTACGCTTGTTCGTCATCTTTTGGAGCGCTGCTGCGCTATGTGGGATCCTTCCCACGTAGGATTAACGGAGTATATCGGGAAAGTTCAAAAAAAAGAGCAGCACATTTTGTATTATCGAGAAACAGTGGAGAGAGTGTCACAGACATGATAGAGAATCTGGGGTAGACATTAAAACAAAGGCGTTTCTCATTGCGGCGGAATCTTTTCACGAAATTCCAATCGCAAAGTTTCTCCTCCGAAAATGAAAATATTTTGTTGATGCCGAGAGGAAGATATGATTATAATTATAAAGTAAAGGAAATCAGGGCTCGCACGGAAAGATATAGGTGTTTGTTTCACGCGCTGTTAGAGTCTGTAATAAAAGATAATTATTGCGAAGGTGGCTCAATGAATCCTCTGCCGAGCATTTAAGTGTGATCTACAGATTATCCATGTAGATGTAGATGTACCATGCTATACTCCCAAAGTCAGGTACATGTACCGATTTTCCTAGTTTAAAAAGACTATTCGTTACGTTTTACTTTCGTGATAATAGTAGACATAGAAGGTCCCTCACTCGCATTTTGATGTTATACTTTGCTGGCTTTAGTTTTGTATTATTCAAGTGTTTTTATCATTGCACATTGGAGTTTGAACCATCAGCAGAATAAACTGTCATTTAATTTCGTTTGTGTTTCGACGTAGAGTTCTGTCTTTCACTATCATTAGTTGGCGCCATATCTAATTTAGTTGCGTATCATTTTCATAGTCAGCTAGTGATTAATTTACGTATTCCTGTTTCCATTACACAGAATGATTATCAATATTTGTAATTCCAGTCGTTGTCATAATTCTGGTGAGCGTCATCTTTTGTTATGTTGGATTGCCTTGGAGGACTATAATAGTGCTCTGACTACATCGTTTTATATGGTTTGGCAGTATTTGTAGTTTTTGTGGTATATTGTGCAGTGTTGCTTCATACAATGGCTCATACACAAGCCCGGTGTGGCACTGGTCAGTTGCTTTTATGTCTTGATGTTTGCAGATTTCATGTAGAACGTACATTGCCCCTAGGAATTGAACAGACATACCTCTGTAGTGTGTCCTTCCAGTCTACAATTTATATCTGCAACTTGGCCGAATTATCAACCCATTTGTTATTTATCAGTAATAGACTAATTTTAAGTTACTGATTACCCAGGTCAGAAGGAAGAAAGAAGTAAATATTTTCGCATGTTGTTATAATATCTTCAAGTTCTATATGAAATTTCAAATGGTTCTTTTTTCGTTTTCTGGTTTCACTGGAAAAAAGGTTTTGCTAAAAGCTTTACATGAACTCACACAGAGAACCTGCCGTTTTATATAAGGAATTCATTATTACTGAAATCTTTTTTCACACCTTTATGCAACAGATACAGAATTCGGTTCAAACCATACTAATGCACAGAAATTAAAATCAGATATTTGTAATTTAAAGACTGGGTTATTATAAACATGTCTTATCCCTTTAACTGCTCTGGGCGTGTTAAAGTGCGCGCCTTTGTACCTGTCCCTGTGTGCTCTGAACGTGTTTACACGAGCCACCAGTCCCTCTAGCTGGTACTCTGAACGTGTCTACGCGTAGACACGTTTGCGTTGACACGTCCAGAGCAGTTAAATGGTGTATGTTAACTAGTACAATAGCGGATTTACTTAATTTGCAATTATGAAATCTTAATGTCCCTAGAAAATTGTTATTTAGAAATAATGCATTTTCTTTTAGTATTCTTACAAGATGTTGGCAGGTCCATTTTGTTCGTATAAAAATCTTGTAAATATATCTAAGTTGTATTGTTACTTAAAAATCTGACACCAACGTTGATACAATAAGTATTTCATTTTTCCCATATACATTTCTCATATTATGAAAAACTACTTTTATGTTGTGCTCAGTTATACCCACTTTGATGTCCTATCTGGAATGATGTATCTTAATGATCTACTTAATGATTCCTTAGTTTCATTTTTTTCAATCTTATATGGTTGCAGTTAATTGTATTATCTACAGCTATCTTTTCTTTAAATTTCGGAACTGTAGGTTTTTCCAATTTTGGGTATGTTTACTGTTTATTTACATCTATCTATAGTTTGAGAAGTTTCCACTATATCTTAAACATTCGTATTCACACTATCAATATAACGAGGTGTATCACCTTCTTTTTCGCGAATGCTTAAGCAGCAGTACATTACTCACTGATTAACGATGTGTCCATTCATTTTTATTTAGTCTCTCTGTGTGAATAAATTTATGGATTCTCATGCAGTGGTTGTACCACACAGACTAGTAATATTTCGTTGTAATGATTAAATTTACGTCACACTTGCAGCAGCATCTCATTGTTGTAGGTATTAATGAAATAAATTCCAAATGCGTATTTACTGAAACCAAGGAAAAAAAGAAAAAATATGCCTATTTGAATGAGTCCATAAGAACTTGAAGTCACAGATGAAGTTACGTGGGAAGGTAGGAAAATATATACGATGTGCTATGGCACGGAGAGTCCCATTACTTCGACTGATTGAGGGAGAGCTTAGTCTTTGTATACAAACACGCTATTTGAGAAAGATAGAAAACACATCGTTCAAATCGTAGTGTAGAAGAAATCATTCACCTTGCCGATTTGATAGAATTATCCCACAATTATTTCAAATTTAATGACAAAATTTACAGCCGAGTAGAAGAATTGGACGTGGGAACTATCTTGTGTGGATCATGGATAACATTGTCTTTCGAGGTATTTGTGCGTCATTCAGCGGGTCTTAGTGTTATGGCAAAATATTTTTCAGCAAGAAGTGGGGAACGCTCTAAATTTGAAAGACAGGCAGAAGAGGGCAGTGTCGCTTGATTTGCCACGCAGACATCTCATCTTGACGACAGATGTATTGTGGACGAGCAGCCCTGGCCTTTGCATCGCTGCGTTCTCTGAACTGCTCAGCCGTTGAGAAGATTACTGTATTTCAAACCCTCTACAAATGTAATCGTGAAGCAATGTACTAGTCACTTTGTATACTGTAACTTGGCGAAATTCTAACTTTGATGCCTGAATTTGTTTCTGAAATATTTGAGGGGGGGGGGGGGACCATATTACGCGCAAAAGAATCACCTCCGAGATGGAGCAACGGAAGTTTACTGAAGACGAACCTGGAAGGGAAACGAGAGTTGAGGAGGGGTGTAGGTTACCGAATAGCTGTAACCCTTAGCAGGATGCGGACTAACGACGGGGACGTTGATGAACCCTGCCGCCACTGCTCTTTTTAAGATGGGAACAAGCTACCTCTGCGGAAAGTTCTCCATCGATTGTGGGCGAAGGATAAAAACGGGGAAGCCACAAACGAAGTAACTCTGACGGCCTTTCAGCGCAGGCAGCGCGGCCACCTCGGCTCGGCACTTGCTTTAAAGAAGCAGCACTCGACGCTACTCCACTGCACTCTGGCGCTCGCTGCCCCACTCGCCACTCTAATGAGACACGCCCGTGCGGCGCACCATAGCCTGGTGTGGTCGGTGACCGGGATGGGCCGCCGGCAGCGCCGACGGGCCCGCGAGGGGCGAGTGCTGCGGCATTTTAATTACCTTAATTAGGGGTCGATGGCACAGCGCTGAGATCGGCCGCCGGAGCCTTCATTAGGCACGCCCCCTGCTGTTAATAACCCCGCAACGCAAGCCAAGCCAAGCCGCGCCGCGCTGCGGCCAGCCGCATCGGCCGGATCGTCTTACCGGGACCCCGGCCGCGGTACTGGCCCGCTGGAGCGCTATAGCCTGTGATTGTAAAATGATGGCCACATTCGCAGGCTCGCGTGCAAAATCTGGCTTGCCTCCAGATACGAAAAAAAAACAGCAGCTCAAACAAAATTTGGCGCTTTAGTAAATTTAGAGGAAACTCCTTTGCTTGCCTTTAAAACTACAGCAAAGAATAAAATGTTACTTACAGGGAGTCTCAACATACAGATTGTATATTGAGCAAGCAGTAAATCAGTAAAGCAGTAAAGGAAACAAAAGGAAAATTCGGAGTAGGTATTAAAATCCATGGAGAAGAAATAAAAACTTTGAGGTTCGCCGATGACATTGTAATTCTGTCAGAGACAGCAAAGGACTTGGAAGAGCAGTTGAACGGAATGGACAGTGTCTTGAAAGGAGGGTATAAGATGAACATCAACAAAAGCAAAACGAGGATAATGGAATGTAGTCGAGTTAACTCGGGTGATGCTGAGGGAATTAGATTAGGAAATGAGACACTTACAGTAGTAAAGGAGTTTTTCTATTTGGGGAGCAAAATAACTGATGCTGGTCGAAGTAGAGAGCATATAAAATGTAGACTAGCAATGGCAAGGAAAGCGTTTCTGAAAAAGAGAAATTTGTTAACATCAAGTGTAGATTTAAGTGTCAGGAAGTCGTTTCTGAAAGTATTTGTATGGAGTGTAGCCATGTACGGAAGTGAAACATGGACGATAAATAGTTTGGACAAGAAGAGAATAGAAAATTTCGAAATGTGGTGCTACAGAAGAATGCTAAAGATTAGATGGGTAGATCACATAACTAATGAGGTCGTATTGAATAGAATTGCGGACAACACGAGTTTGTGGCACGACTTGATAAGAAGAAGGGACCGGTTGGCAGGACATGTTCTGAGACATCAGGGGATCAGAAATTTAGCGTTGGAGGACAGCGTGGAGGGTAAAAATCGTAGAGGGAGCCCAAGAGATGAATACACTATGCAGATTTAGAAGGATGTAGGTTGCAGTAAGTACTGGGAGTCGAAGAAGCTTGCACAGGATAAAGTAGCATAGAGAGCTGCATTCAAACCAGTCTCAGGACTGAAGACTACAACAACAACAACATACAGGGAGTCTACATTATAGTACGAAGAACGCATGATTAAAACTGTTGATTTGTGGTAACAGGGTGAAAAAATTTGTAACAGCAGCAACAGCTCTAACCTGGCTGGGTTTCAAGTTCAATTAAAAATGGCTCAAATGGCTCTGAGCACTATGCGACTTAACTTCTGAGGTCATCAGTCGACTAGAACTTAGAATTAATTAAACCTAACTAACCTAAGGGCATCACACACATCCATGCCCGAGGCAGGATTCGAACCTGCGACCGTAGCGGTCGCTCGGTTCCAGACTGCAGCGCCTAGAACCGCACGGCCACTATGGCCGGCTCAATTAAATATGGGTAACGGTCGAGGGTACTTAATTCCTTGCTGCTTAAACTACACTCTAAGATAAAGAAACACCACGAAGGAACTATCCGAGTGGGAAGGAAATCAGTAGGTGTCACGTAAATATACGGACAAACAAATGATCACAATTTCAGAAAAATTGGACGATTTATTCAAGAGAAGGAGTATCACAAATAGAGCAGTTCTTGCGCCTGGATTTCACTGGCTGGAATAGAGTTGCCTTCAGTGATGTTTTCTGCTACGAACTGAGTCCTGATGATCAGCTAAGACGTGCCGAGAGACGACCCGGACAACGGCGTGACAGCACCTGACGACCAGGATCCCTTCACAGCAGGATCCCTTTGGTCGTTGTCCGTGGAACCCTTACAGCAAAGCGGTACGCCGCCATATTCTATGCCCCGGTTTGTTCGCCTTCAAGGCAAGACATCGTGAGCTTACATTTCCGGAAGATAATGTCCACCCGCACGCAGTTGGCGTTTCTATCTGCTTCCTGTCGTCGTGCTTGTCAAACCGTACTTTGACCGGATCTCACTCCAGCTGAGAACGTCTGGAGCATTACGGGCAAGGCCCTCCATCCAGCTTGGGAACTTGACGACTTAATCCTCCAGTAAGAAAATTAATCATTCCTCCTACGAATAATGAAGAAATCAATTCTCAACTATCTAAATGCGAGTTTTAAAATAATTCTCTAACATTTCCTACCAACTGTTCTGCAATCCTCCTGTACGCAACAGATAACTATCTCGTCTTGCCACTGCAACTGCATGGGTAGCAACATACTAAAGTACTTCAAAAGCAATACTGCGACCCATGCAGAGTGCAATGCGTGGACTAATTGCAGCAGTTACAGCCATACTTTTATACAGAGTGGAGAAAAATTGTGTCACGAAATTTTAACCCTGGACATCTGATGCCAGCAGGAACCAAAATTACTAATGTTGTGTAGGTCGGTCTACATAACGCACTATTTTTAAACTACGAAAACTTGGCGGCACTCGCTTCGATTGGCCGTGGGATTGCGCTGTTGCCGTTTGTCGGTTGACGGGCAGCGCTGAGGTTGTCGGCTCACACATACTCGTACAAACGACCCTCGCCCCTACGTGATACAGGTGTCAAATAGGTCTTACTGTTTGTCTCCACCTCGTGTCAGAGGCATTCACATGTAAGCTTCGCTTCGGAGCACACACACGTCACCTGCGATTTAGTCATACAGTAAGCATAGCGGCACAGTGTTCGTGTGAAGAACAACGAGATATGGTTTTTATTTATGGACTAGCCGACGGTAATGCTCATGGAGCTCGACGGTTGTATGAGGAACAGTACCCAGCAGAAGGCCACGCACACCCGCAAAAATTTGCAGCAATTCACTGGCGACTTGGCGAAACAGGCTCGTTATTGGGATATCTTGGTGATGCTGCAAGACCTCGAACACGATGGGATGCTGCACTTGAAGAGACTATTCGGGAGTGCTTCGAGGAGGAACCTACGACAGGTACTCGAGAGGTTGAACATGACATAGGGGTCACTTATCGGTTAGCCTGGGAGGTTTTGAGGGATGATGGCCAGCATCCATTTACTTTCCATCCTCTCCAAGACCTAATTCCTGTGACGGACTATGGACACAGGTTAGGGTTTTGCCGGTGGTTTCTGCGATGTGTTGTATGAGACCCCAACTTCCCCGCCATTGTGTTGTTTACTGACGAGTGATCCTTCCATCTGGAAGGACTTTACAACACTCGAAATGTTCATTAGTGGGCAAGGGGAAATTCTCATATCACGTATATCCATGGACGCCAGGAACAATTTCCGCCAATGTTTGGGCAGACATTGTGGGTAACCATTGGACTGGGCTGGTCCATCTACCTCCACGACTTACCAGGGCAAATTAACTTCACTTTTTGCAAGAAACTCTACCTGGCCTGCTGGAAGATGTTCCCTTGGACGTATGGCTATACATCTGGTTGCAGCAAGATGGGGCGCCCGCACATAAAAATTGTGCTGTGCGTGGATATTTTAGTGAACTCTTAGACGGCCAGATAATTGGCAGAGGTACTCATAGGACATGGCCCACACGGTCACCAGACCTCACGCCACCGGGCTTTTCCTGTGGAGATTCTTCAAGTTTGAAGTTCACCCACTCCGACGCAGACCACCTATAAACAAACATGCCGCCAGTCACATCAGGGCAATGCCAGGAATCTTTGAAAGAGTTCAGCAAAACTCAGTTCGACGTTATCAATCTTGTGTCGCGCCAGAGCATGGCCAGTTGGAGCACTTGATTTATGTAAACAATGTCCTAGCTACAAAAATGGCCCTCTTCAGGGCCGACACAATTTTTAAAATTTCTGAACGCAAACTAACAGCTGTTGATGGGTTTGTTTATCATGAAACTACAGTGGATGTGTCGGGATCCCGGCAGGTTCGCCTTATGACGCCAGAGTGGTGGGCTGGTGCGCTGCCACCAAGCTTGCAGGCTGCCTTGGATACATCGCGATCTCCGGCACGCAAAACATTCATGGTCATGCGTTGACCAGAGCACCCAGCAACAGGGCAATCCTGTGGCCAATCAGAGCACATGCAGCAAAGTTTCTGTAACTTAAAAATTGACCGTTGTCGACCCAGACAACACTAGTAATTTTGGGTCCTACTGGCATCAGCTATCCAAGGTTAAAATTTCGTGACGCAATTTTTCTCCACGCCACACGTAGAAATTGAATGATCAGGTGGGGTTTGATCAACTAGCCTTAAGCGGTGTACAACAAAAAGAAAATGAAGGAAA